>NC_048302.1:3526892-3842570 GCF_013100865.1 Trachemys scripta elegans
TGATCCTGAATCTTTAAAAAAACAACAAGGAGTCTGGTGGCACCTTAAAGACTAACAGATTTATTTGGGCATAAGCTTTCGTGAGTAAAAACCTCACTTCTTCGGATGCATCCGAAGAACTGAGGTTTTTACTCACGAAAGCTTATGCCCAAATAAATCTGTTAGTCTTTAAGGTGCCACCAGACTCCTTGTTGTTTTTTTAAAGATTCAGGATCAGGCCTGAGCACCTGCATTTCATCACTTCTCCCCTCCCCCAAACCACAACTGAAAGTTTATTTTCAAACTCAGGAAACAAGAACATGGAGATTTTTTGCATCCATACCACCTCTGCAAGGGGTCCCCTTGAACTCAGTGGGTTTAATCATGGAGTAAGGTCCAAACCCACCTGAGTAAAGGTATCCAAATCTGGCTCAAACATGCTCGGGTTTATTGTGATAGAGTCATGACATTAAAATTGACATTTTAAATCATTTGCAGTGACATTGCAGGTGCATTAAATAGGCAAATCCATTAACAATTAACATTGTTGCCTGCTCGGTTTTCTAGAGTTTTGCAGATTATCAAGATCTCTTGCATTTATGATGCCCAAGATGCACATCAAGTAAATAAGTCAGATTCTTTAAACTTAATTGGGTTTGCCTAGAGGTACCAAGACAGCTGGGGCTGTGTGGCTACAGGTCACGCGATCATGAATGAAATTCTTATTAATAATCTTGACACCGCTACCATTAAAACAGCCTATTGTTTAAACGACCAAAGCTGTCACCCTTCAGGGAACAGCTTATCACATGTGAGGGGCAGCAATAAAGGGAGACCGCAAAGCACTTTATTCAAGGGCAGATTCCCTGCTGCTTGTTCTGACTGTCTCTTGCTTGATTCAGAAAGAAGCCTCTCAAGCCACCATGTGTTGCTTGATGATGCAACTTCCTCTCTGCTTGTTGGGGATCTCTGCGGTAATAACGCATCCACACATCCTGTGCCTATAAACCTTCGCAAAATAAGCTGTTGCCTTTACAAGATAGTGTGCCTCACTACAGTAGTGTTACATGATTTCCTTCTAGAGATCAAGGCAGGATCTCTGACGTGGGTGTAGAGCATCTGAATACATAGGCCAGGTCAGAGCCTCAGCTCGTATCCAATTGAGTAGCCCCACTGATTTTAATAATGGAGCTATGTTGATTTACACTAGCTGAGATTCTGATCAATACCTTATTATTGATTTGTATTGCCAAGATGCCCTAGTCATGGGCCAACACCCCACTGTGCTAGGCATTATATAAACAAAACAAAAAGAGTCCCTGCCACAAAGAGCCGACTGTCTAAGACAAGAGGCAACAGGTGGATGCAGACAGCCAGCATAAAGAAAAAATGAGTTCCCAGGTGTACGTTGATAAATAGATAACATTACTTCACTTTAGAATACTCCCTATATGTGAGAAAGAATTCCTGTTCTTATACAGAACACTGCAAATACTGAAGTTCTTTTATTTAGTTATTGGGTAGTTTAAGAGTGACCACTATATCTGGGTGCAATATACAATGCAATTCAAAAGCTTTCTTCGTCATGAGTTTCGGATGACTACATTAATCCACACCTGACTCTCTCACCCCCAGCCCTTCCCAGTTAGCTGATTCTCTCTCTCACATACACCTCCCCCATTTCAGGCTATGTCTACACTGCAAAAAGAGCCATGGGAGCAAATCTCAGAGTCTAGGTCTACAGACTTGGGCTATGGCACTAAAAATAGCAGTGTAGACAAACCCAGCAAGGGAGTGGGTCTCAGAGCCGGAGGTCCACCCAAAGTGGGGTCATCTACACTGCTATTTTTAGCACCATGATGTGAGCACAAGGCTATCGACTCATGGTGGTGGCCTTTTCCTTTTTCAGCAGCAGACACGTACGCTGTCACACCATGTATTCAGTCTATTTTTAAGTCATCTCCCTTCCCCTAATGTGTGTCTCCAAGGCAGGGACTGTCTACTACCCTGTATTTGTACAGCAGCTAGCAAATGGGACCCCATTTTTGGCTGGCCTGTAGGCACTGCCATAGTAAACAAGAGCAATAGCACTGGCAAGTGGTCTAGGCCATCCGAAACAAGTGACAACAGACTCTTTGTGCCATGTGTCCCGTGTATAGGAAGCGGACTTTAAGAAGATTTCAGAGAGTTGTCTGAAGTGTATTTGGAATTGTTAGAATCCCCCCCTACCTGTAAACCCAGATTTTGTTATTATGTGGAATCCAGCTGTGCAGATGGCAGAGAGATAAAAATGGCAACTAATACATTATAAAAACACGTTGAGATGCTACCTGAAAAAGCTCTTCTGTTCAGAAAAATGTAACAGATTTAAAGTACAAGATCTCCAAGGAATTTCCCAGACTATAATTTGCTATCTGTGTCCCAGGAAAGCTTAGAATAGAACGCTCCTTTTCCTAGCCTTGGAGCACCACAAGATAGCATAGATCTGCCACGGGGGTTCATAGAATCATAGAATATCAGGGTTGGAAAGGACCTCAGGAGGTCATCTAGTCCAACCCCCTGCTCAATCCCCAACTAAATCATCCCAGCCACGGCTTTGTCAAGCCTGACCTTAAAAACCTCTAAGGAAGGAGATTCCACCACCTCCCTAAGTAGCCCATTCCAGTGCTTCACCACTCTCCTAGTGAAAAGGTTGTTCCTAATATCCAACCTAAACCTCTCCCACTGCAACTGGAGACCATTACTCCTTGTTCTGTCATCTGCTACCATTGAGAACAGTCTAGATCCATCCTCTTTGGAACCCCCTTTCAGGTAGTTGAAAGCAGATATCAAATCCCCCCTCATTCTTCTCTTCTGCAGACTAAACAATCCCAGTTCCCTCAGCTTAGGTGACCAAATAGAAAAAAAAACTGTCAGGAACAATACTTGGTCCTATTAGTGAAGTCAGGGGACCGGACTCGATGACCTTTCAAGGTCCCTTCCAGTTCTGTGAGATAGGTATATCTCCATATATATTTATAAAGTGTTAAAAATTGGGATGGGGTGGGGAGTAATAGGTGCCTATATAAGAAAAATTCCCAAATATCAGGAATGTCCCTATAAACTCAGGACATCTGATCACCCTACCTCAGCCTCGCCTCATAAGTCATGTGCTCCAGCCCTCTAATAATTTTTGTTGCCTTCTGCTGGACTCTTTCCAATTTTTCCACATCCTTCTTGTAGTGTGGGGCCCAAAACTGGACACAGTACTCCAGATGAGGCCTCACCAATGCCGAATAGAGGGGAATGATCACGTCCCTCAATCTGCTGGCAATGCCACTACTTATACAGCCCAGAATGCCGTTAGCCTTCTTGGCAACAAGGGCACACTGTTGACTCATATCCAGCTTCTCGTCCACTGTAACCCTAGGTCCTTTTCTGCAGAACTGCTTCCTAGCCATTCGGTTCCTAGTCTGTAACAGTGCACGGGATTCTTCCGTCCTAAGTGTAGGACTCTGCACTTGTCTTTGTTGAACCTTATCAGGTTTCTTTTGGCCAATCCTCTAATTTGTCTAGGTCCCTCTGTATCCTATTCCTACCCTCCAGCGTATCTACCACTCGTCCCAGTTTAGTCTCATCTGCAAACTTGCTGAGGGTGCAGTCCATGCCATCCTCCAGATCATTAATGAAGATATTGAACAAAACCGGCCCCAGGCCCAACCCTTGGGGCACTCCACTTGACACTGGCTGCCAACTAGATATGGAGCCATTGATCCCTACCCATTGAGCCCGACGATCTAGCCAGCTTTCTATCCACCACCCAGCCCATACTTCTTTAACTTGTTGGCAAGAACACTGTGGGAGACCGTATCAAAAGCTTTGCTAAAGTCAAGGAATAACACGTCCTCTTCTTTCCCCTCATCTATAGACCCAGTTATCTCATCATACAAGGCAATTAGGTTAGTCAGACATGACTTGCCCTTGGTGAATCTATGCTGATGGTTCCTGATCTCTTTCCTCTCCTCTAAGTGCATCAGAATTGATTCCTTGTGGACCTGCTCCATGATTTTTCCAGGGACTGAGGTGAGGCTGACTGGCCTGTAGTTCCCCGGATCCTCCTTCTTCCCTTTTTTAAAGATGGGCACTACATTAGCCTTTTTCCAGTCATCCGGGACCTCCCCCGATCGCCATGAGTTTTCAAAGATAATGGCCAGCTTTTCTAAATAGTCCTGAACCACAGAGGGCTGGTCACCTCCTCCCCATGCTCTGCTGCCCAGTGCAGTAGTCTGGGAGCTGACCTTGTTCGTGAAGACAGAGGCAAAAATAACATTTTCCATGTCCTCTGTCACTAGGTTGACTCCCTCATTCAGTAGGAGGCACACACTTTTCTTGACCTTCTTCTTGTTGCTAACATACCTGAAGAATCCCATCTTGTTACTCTTAACATCTCTTGCTAGCTGCAACTCCAAGTGTAATTTGGCCTTCCTGATTTCACTCCTGCATGCCTGAGCAATATTTTTAGACTCCTACCTGGTCATTTGTCCAATCTTCCACTTCTTGTAAGCTTCTTTTTTGTGTTTAAGATCAGCAAAGATTTCACTGTTAAGCCAAGACGGTCGCCTGCCATATTTACTATTCTTTCTACACATCGGGATGGTTTGTTCCTGCAACCTCAATAAGGATTCTTTAAAATACAGCCAGCTCTCCTGGACCCCTTTGCCCTTCATGTTATTCTCCCAGGGGATCCTGCCCATCTGTTCCCTGAGGGAGTCAAAGTCTGCTTTTCTGAAGTTCAGGGTCCGTATTCTGCTGCTCTCCTTTCTTCCTTGTGTCAGGATGCTGAACTTGACCATCTCATGGACACTGCCTCCCAGGTTCCCATCCACTTTTGTTTCCCCTACTAATTCTTCCCTGTTTGTGAGCAGTAGGTCAAGAAGAGTTCTGCCTGTAGTTGGTTCCTCCAGCACTTGCACCAGGAAATTGTCCCCTATACTTTTCCAAAAACTTCCTGGATTTTCTGTGCACTGCTGTATTGCTCTCCCAGCAGATATCAGGGTGACTGAAGTCTCCCATGAAAACCAGGGCCTGCGATCTAGTAACTTTTGTTAGTTGCCAGAAGAAAGCCTCATCCACCTCATCCCCCTGGTCTGGTGGTCTATAGCAGATTCCCACCATGACATCACCCGTGCTGCTCACACTTCTAAACTTAATCCAGACTGTCAGGTTTTTCTGCAGTTTCATACTGGAGCTCTGAGCAGTCATACTGCTCTCTTACATACAATGCAATTCCCCCACCTTTTCTGCCCTGCCTGTTCTTCCTGATCAGTTTATATGCATCCATGACAGTACTCCAGTCATGTGATTTATCCCACCAAGTCTCTGTTATTCCAATCACATCATACTTCCTTGACTGTGCCAGGACTTCCAGTTCTCCCTGCTTGTTTCCCAGGCTTCTTGCATTTGTGTATAGGCACTTAAGATAACTTGCTGATTGTCTCGCTTTCTCAGTATGAGACAGGAGTCCTCCCCTCTTGCACTCTCCTGCACGTGCTTTCTCCCGGTATCCCATTTCCCCACTTACCTCAGGGCTTTGGTCTCCTTCCCCCAGTGAACCGGGTTATAGTGAATGTTGTCTGTGATGTGCCACAGACTAGCTTGAGATGCAGGGGAATCCTTAAAAATTGCATTGAGGAAGAAATGTTTCCTTGGTAGGGTTTTTTAATTATTATTTTTAAAGAACAGTGATTTGAAGCTGCTCAGAGGTTTGAATGTGGGGAGCAGCATCGGCTGAGATGGATTTGAATGGGCAGAAGGCAACTGAGCAGTCCCAGGAGAATAATCCATGCAATTTATCACATGAAATCTGTGTATGTGTGTGTATGTATGTTGGCAGAGGGGTGGGGAGATTGTGCATGAGAGAGACTGCTGCCTCTGTGCACTTTTATATCCATCCATGCACAGGTGGGTGGGGAGAAGAGAACACAAAAGCTGATGAAGTCATTGGCCCTGATGCTCAGATTTGGCTGAGAAGCCCTGAGGAGGAAGGGCACAATAAAGATAACTTTACACCAGCTTTGTCTCCATCTTATCCTGCTGCCCTTTGGTGCCAGCCTAGAGCCCTGGAGTAGCCAGGAGGCTGCTTTAATTTGTGGACCATGAGCAGTTGTCAAAGGAGATGTTTTAGCGTCTAGTGATCATGAGCAAAAGCCCTCCCTGCTGTACTCTGTTCCTTGAGCAGCAGCCTGCAATCGCTACAGGGAGGTGGGGTGGTACTGGAGCCATTGGGGGGTTCCATGGCCACCCAATGATTCCTCTTGGCATTGGTCTTCAGGGGGAGAAGAGGTTTGATTTTGGAGTCTGTGGCCTACCACATTCTAACTAATCCATCCTAATACTCTAGTGTGGGTAAGGTGAGCTGTGCTTTGAGACCTGCTAGCTGATCTACTCAAACCCCAGGCTTCCCCTCAACCATCTAGTAGATGCTGAAGGACACCTTGCCTCATCCACACGAGAGCCTAAGGAGGTGTTAGTTAGAACGTGTTAGCCATGTGTTCTAGAAACACTCCTTTTATCAGAGTCATGACACACCCTAACTGGAGGGAACCCCCAACCCAAGGGCTGACCAAGGACAGCTTTGCCCAGCGGAGTTCCTTCCCTCTACCTCATTCTCCAGTGCTGTATGCGCAATTCACTGAACAGTTCAAACTGTTCTTCCTCCCACCACCCCACATCCCAGGATATCGTGACTAACGCTCATCTCTCCAGAGAGAGGCCTGATTCACCACTCCCTTGCACCAGTTTAATTCTGATTTCAGTGCAGTTATTCCGCCATGTAACTGGGGTGGTGGAGCAGCCCATCAGGCCCTGTATCTTTGATATTTACAACTACCAAAATCAAACCCTGTATGAAGGAGAAAACACCCAGTCAGATGGATGCGCTCAGGTCTTCCCTCTCTTTCAATGACTGATCATCGAGGCCCCGATTCAGCAAAGCATTACAGCAGGGGCTTAAATCCAGAATTCAGGTTTAAATGAAGCATCTGCTTACAGCTCAGCACAAGTGTTTTGCTGAATTGGGGCCTATTTTATCATCAGCTACAGATCTGTAAATTGGAGAGCTAGGAAAACAGATTCTTAGGATCATGGAATAGCACATCTAAACTAGCTCAGCTTATGTAAAATGATCAGGTAAGCCTTACTGAATTCAGACCAGTGGCAGTACACATTTTTCTTCAAAAGCACATCCTTTTGTTTTGACTTTACAGCTTTTTGCTTTTCTTATTTGAAACGAAGGCTGAATTCACAGGAAATCTAAAAGCCAAGCAGGAGAAAGGGGGCTGGGGGGGAGAGGTTTTTCTAAAGCTTCATTCCTTCAGAGTCTTTCTTCCTTTCCATAATTTGAGAAATCTTCCTTAATGGCAATGCAAAACTGTCAATGAAAGCAAGAGGCAGCATTTGTGATTTTTTTTTATTTGTGTCTTATTCCAAAAGCAGCAGTTGAGGAGAGAGAAAAAACCTGTACTGGGGGATGGAAATACTGTAACTTCGGGATATATTCATAAATCAGCAAGTTACAGTAGCATAGTCTGGCTGCAGGGTAGAGTAAGCTGTAGATTTAAAATGCAATAAAAACAAACAAAATCAATAATAATACATTTTAATTCAAGCAGTCATCACAGCAGCACCATAGCAATCAGTCATATTTACCAAGGCCCTGTATGTAATAATCCCCCTGATCCCTATATAATTGCCAGCTTTGCCTCTTGAATTATCAACAGCTCTTATGGCTTATTGCCTCATACTTTCCCAATAAGTGCTGGCAATCAATAATCTCACAACCAGCCAGCCAAACACCGGGTGTAAATGTCTGAAAAGTGAGCATTAGAGGGGTCTGAGAGACAAGGTGGCCGTGCTAATGGGATAGGCATGTAGTAAAGATGTAATTTGGAAAATCTGCTTATTGGAACTTGTAGTTGCTGTGCCATGGTAAAGTGGCATTTCAGCTAAAGGGAATATTTACCCTTGAAAATGAAGTCTCAGATCCTCCCTAGAGGAGGTTTTACTGAAATGGCAATCATCATCTCCTGTCTCCTACATCTCACCGTCAGCAGGACATATCCAGCTTGCCTGGAGTGTGTCTATTTTGCCTGGAAGTGCAACCTCTCGTTGCTTTAGACATGCTCTGTAATGACGGATAACATGGATTTACATGCAAATTTGAATATTAGTGTCACTTTGATGACATGGTTTAAATACTAATATTAGATGTAAAAAAATACCTCCACCATCACCTCTCCATTGCTACTCACTTGTAAAATAAATTCCAACACAGAAAAATATCTGTGTGCATGGGACTCCTATTTCTTTCCTCTCGTTTTGTTGGTTAACTTTCATTGGCTCCAGATTTTCCACAAATAAAACAGGTTGGATCAGATTTTCCAAAGGGCTCAGTGCTCCACAGCTCCCTGTGAGGCGAGGGAGGCTATTTTCCACTTCTCAGTGGGAGCTGAGCCCTTTAGAAAAAGCCAACCACATTTTTAGGTGACTAAATGAGATCTGTTGGATGCTTAACTCTTTAGAAAAAAAATCCAGCCACCGATTTAGATGTCTAAATGAGTAATGAGCGCTACTGAAAACTCAACCCAAAGTCTCCTATGAAATTCTCTGACTCCCTATAAGTCATGAGAGCAAACTGCTTCAGATTCGGAAGTGAGGTGACCAATACAATGGACATCTCACTAAACTAAGTCCTTTACACTGTACAATTAAATCTATTCTTTGGACATGGCAAAATAAAGATCATATTACTTATTGTCCCGCACCGGAGATTTTAGAGAGTATTTTTTTGTGTTCATAAATAGTATTACAAAAATCTCTGGGTATATCCAGGAGTTTGATCAACAAGAACACAAGGAACTAGCCACCTCTGAAAATACTCTAGTCATATTTTAGTAGTTATATTGTATTATACTAGTTTAGCAAGCAAAAAATGAAGATAGCCTCTGCCCTTTGTTGCAGCATACTCCATTTAAACATTTTGTATTGATCAGTTTATGTTCTGTGTTATTGATTTCTCATTTCAGCATCTTAGATCTGTGAAATGAGCACGCATTATTAGTTCAGTTTAAATATGAAAAGTAAATCAAGTGCAAAAATCTACTATAAAACCAGGAAATAGATATCCAGAGAGCTCCGTTCTTCTTGAATAAACCCATCAGTAACAAGGCTCCAAACAGTGAATTATTTCTTGTCAGTTGTATTTGCATATAAATTAAGCTTCAGTGATTATTTACTCTTTGCTGTTCTAAGAATTAGTTCCAAAGAAAGCCATCTATCCTTTGTTTTGGTTTTTTAAAGCAGCAAATGACTGCAGCACTCTTGTTATTAGGGCTATGTTGAAGCTGAAACACCAGAACTTCTACAAGTTACTCATTCTACTAATTAACTACATGAATTCCTCTCTGACGTGCATCAAAATGTCAACTCAGTGCCCAATGAGAAATACTCCTGGCAAGATTGCTGGTGGTGAGACAAAAGGAGATGAGAGGAAATCTTTGATTGAACAACTGACTGCCACCCTTAATCATCTTATGTATTTTAGCATTTTATACTGTTGAGAGTCTGGGTGCCTTCCACATAAAAATCAATAACAATAGCAAAGCCCGTAGTGGACTTCATGGAGACACTGGCTCTTCTACCTTTACAGGGTCAGAACTCTGCTTGGTGTAAGATTACTCTTTGGCTTAGTTGATACACAAGGTTGTTAGTGTTGTGGGAATCAGTTTCATGGCCATTTCACCCTTGGCCTAGTCCAGCTCCCCTTGAAGTGAATGGAAAGATCCCCATTGGCATCAATGGAACCCTCGGCTTGTTCTCCCTCTGAAACGAGGGGGACTGCTTGCCTAGTAAGGTTCTACTCCAAGTGAGTAAGGGCTACAGAATTGAGCCCTGAACTGTTTAGGCCACCATTCAAAGAGAAGCTACCCTGCTAATTAATCACTGATTGTTGGAAGTTTAGGGGCCTTGTAGACTCAATGTTCTGTACAGTGCTGAGAACAAGTCAGCACTCAACACAGGAGGCCAGATTCTGACACTGAGGGTACATCTACACTACAGCGGGGAGTCGATTTAAGATACGCAAATTCAGCTACGTGAATAGCGTAGCTGAATTCGACGTATTGCAGCCGACTTACCCCGTTGTGAGGACGGCGGCAAAATCGACTTCTGCCGCTTTTTGTCGGCGGCGCTTACTACCACCTCCGCTGGTGGAGTTAGAGCGCCGATTTGGGGATCGATTGTCGCGTCCCGACGGGACGCAATAAATCGATCCCCGAGAGGTCGATTTCTACCCGCCGATTCAGGCGGGTAGTATAGACCAGACCATAGTAAAAGTATCTTACTCCACTAGTAATAGCTCTGGTGCACTTCAGTGGGGCAACTTGTGGAGTAAAATGCTGTTCAGGGTATCAGAATCTAGCCCAATAATAGTCATTGATTCTCTTAATAGCAAGTGAGGGCTAGATCATAGCTTTGGGAACAGCTCTGAACAACAGGGTGTAGGCTGCCCGCCCCCCCCAAGAAGGCACTGACTCACGGACAGGCCTCTGAATCACCATTCATTCTCTGCGTCTCCCTTTCTCACTTTGTGTTCTTCATGAACAATTGCACTAAAAGCCTTACTTCTTTGGAAAATAATAAATTAGACTTCAAGTATTGAATGCCAACAGCTTCCTGGTCCTCCCACTCGCTGCTAGCCAGCCAAGTAACTGTTGATAAGAATGTCTACAGACAGTACTCTAAATCACTGTGGCCCTTCTGCTCACTAGGCCCCCCAATGGCTTTCCGAGGTTTGCAGAAAACCTCCTCACTGCTCCCCTTGCCTGACAGCTTACTTTGTTTCAGCAAATTGTAATAAATCTGCAATGCCCTAGGGCTGCACTATGCTGCAAACTGTGGCCATTCACAACTTCAGAGAGAGTGAGGCAGGGGAGGGAACCCAGATACAAGTGCTCCAAGAACATTTCCCATAGAATTTCTATCAAGTTCAAGGGCTTGATCCTTATCTACAGAGCACTCCAAAAGACCATCTTATGCTCTGGAACAAAGACCATGGTCAACAAGGCCACTCCTCTGGCACAGACCATACAGAGGAACCCTGAACAACAAGAGTAAAGTTCATCTCCGAGGGAGACAGAACTTTCCCTGGGGGTCGGTCCCAGACTGTGGAATGAACTCCCCCAGGAGCTAAGAACCATCAGTAACCTTACCACTCCAAGTGCAAGGCACATTTATTTGACCTTGACTTCTCTAACAATAAGAGCAAGAGGTATGCATAAAAAGACCCGACCAGAACAAGATACTCCACTGCATACACTTTTCCCTGGGAAGAGGATGAGACACCAAACATGTCACGGTTCAGGGCTCCTGTATTCCCCGCTCATGGTCTACCAGAAGTTATGACTAGTGTAGTTGCCCTCAGTCACACAGCTCCTTCTAAGCAAGTACATGAAAATATTACAGAGAACATTAAAACCAATAAAAAAAAACCACACGCATGCTAAAAAGTTACCAGAGGTCACCCCAACTTCAATCTCAAGTTCTGGCACCTACACAACCAGGTTACAAGTTATATAACCCATGGTTACAAGTTTGTAACTGACCCAGATTCAGAAGGAGAACCACCATGAAGAGCTCAGTGTTTCTTTTATATAGTTTGCTCTTTGGTGATAGGTGATAAGCAGCCAAAGGTCCACTCCCCAGCCTTTTGAAGTGAGACTCTGGGTTTTGAATACATGGAGGAGAAAGGCTTTGCATTCACTGGCACATAGTTTAATACAGTCCTTTGATCATCCACACCTCACATCACATCTTCCACTTGGAAAGGTTACATACCATCCTGACCCACAACAATACATACACTTTGCATTTAGTACAACAGACCACAAAGATACTTAAAATTAGTTCAGTAAGGTCTCCCATGAAATTGCCACATACGACAGATGTGTTGTCATGCTGCTTAACGTACAGATGGAAGGCACTCCAGTGGCGTAAGAGGTTAGGGCACAGTGCTTATAGAGAGGTGTTGTATGGAGTGCTGCTGAGGTTGTGAGTTCAAGACTCACCAGGAGCATCAGCTTTCCTTCAGGGAGGAGGGACAGCTCAGTAGTTTGAACATTGGCCTTCTAAACCCAGGGTTGTGAGTTCAATCTAAGGATTGGGGTATTTAAGGGGGCCATTTAGGGATCCGGGGCAAAAATCTGTCTGTGGCTTGGTCCTGCTTTGAGCAGGGGGTTGGACTAGATGACCTCCTGGGATTCCTTCTATCTGTGATATTCTATGATGAGTGTGATATGAAGAGCCATATAGAGTAGAATTTCCCATTGACTTTGGGTCAGCAGCATGTTCTTCCCCCAGTGCAGTTCTTGCTCCCACTCTCACCAGGGCAGAACTCCTATTGACTACGTGGGACTGTGTTTATGGTGTAGTTTGGTTTTAAAGAGAAGACCCAGGGAAAGCATACAACATACTTCTCAGGGGCCAGATTTGGAACCCATGCTGATGTGGGGTTGTACCTTGCTCTGCAAGGAGCCCTATTAAAATCAATGTAGGACCAAAGCAGTTTATAGCTGGCCCTTTGTCTATCAGGAAAATCATATGAATTAAAATAACCATGATTTTTAACATTTTGGGACTCTTCCCATTGGCATTAATGCCCCCCTTTTACATAGCTTTGGCAGTATGAAATGGCCTTAAATTGAATGTAAATATATATTTAAGGCAACTTTAATACTCCTCTATACTGCCAGGAAATGGGCCTTAGAGTCAAGGGGAAAAAATCAGGGCACTTTGAGGTTTGGGAATGAAGTGAGTGAATGATTAGGTAGGAGGGTAGATGTTAAAGACTGGCAAACACTACAGATAAACAGCAGTGCTTAATGCAATTGCATGTTGAGACTTTTCATATACTAGGTGTCTTGATATATTCAAGGGCACTGCTTACTTTGTTTTGGTAGAGAGTGCAGACGTACCACCAAGGACTTTGATGGCGTATATGAAGAAATTTAAACACATGTGAGTGAGTGACTGAATGAAAGAACGCATAAGAACAAATGAATTAATCATAAAAAAAAGAAATAAAAGCCATCAACCAGTTAATAACCCTGGCCAACAATTCATCAATTAATATGAAAGAAAATAATTACTAGCCTTGGATTGACCCCAGATATTTTCCAAAGAAATTGACAACTTTACAGCTGAAGTATTAAAACAAGAGAGTGATTACTTATTGTAAATAAATTTGAATGAACATATCCCAGGCTCTTTAATTTTGGTAAAGATATTGTATCTGTGTGTCTGCTGGACAACCTTCAGCTCTGCATTAGCTAATTAATTCAAGGGCTAGGGAATGTCTTTTTTACACAATCATCACTATACCTAATATTATTTATATCAGCCTATAAATAATACAGAGCAAAATCTTTGGGAGTTACATATGTTCACATTCACTTTAACCTCATTCGTATTAACCCTTGAGGAGGAGGAACTCAGTTGTGGCGTAGCCCACAGTACGGAGTGCTTAAAGAGGGGCTATGTATATACACAAGAGAGAAAGTGTGGGTACAGGAGGGGGTGACAAAGAAAGACAGTGCCTGCAGGTGAGACAAGGAGAAAGATCATGCTGAGGAAGGTGTAGAGCATGTGGGTTGAATTACAAAGGGAGAAGATAGATGATGCAACAGGAAAAGAAGGAGAGCAAGATGAAGTAGGTGGTAAGGGGAAGAAGGATGGAGGAGGAAGGATTAAAGAGGGAAAGAAAGACAGTGCACTTGAGCATGAGCATCAGTGGGTGCCCATCTCTTGCTCTCTGAACCAATCAGTATTGTGACCTTAAGAGCACCCCAATGCCAGAGGGCAAGGGATTCCCCAGTATTTAGCAGGGAGTCTCAGGGGGCCACACCAGCTCAGTGTATGCCAACTCACTGTTGTTATAATCTGTATCTAAAAGGGATCATGTAAGGTGTCCTATGCGAACTGGTAACATGCAGGTCATTAATATTATGATGTGGTGTATGGACGGGTGATGGATGAAAATTTATAACTATGTGCTGGGAATATATCCTTAAAGGGTTTTTGGCAGGTAGGGCTTGTCACATGCCCTAGACAAGGAAGGAAGTCCCGCCTGCTTGAATGTATCTGCAATGTAAATTGAGCAAGGAGAGACAATGAAAGTACACAAAGTCATCTAACTAGCAAGCCAGGGAGGAAGCCTCTTAACTATTATGACGGGGGAGGAGACAGCGAAAGGTAACGTGGTGTCAACTGCCAGGCAGAGACAACAAGCTGAGCTCCAGGAGGGCTGCCTGCTTTGAACGCAGAGACTCTTTCAGGATATAAGCAGAGGGCGCCATTTTGTCATCCGTCGCTTCAGGAGACAAAGAAGCCAACCACTTTGAGCACTGCGTTGGGTCCTGACCAAAGACTGGCCAGCCATGCTGAAGACTGACTGTGGTGAGACGATTACTCTAATTTGTAAAGTCAGCTTTTAGTCTGATCAGCGTATTTTCACTTGTGTTTATAACCTTTTCTATCCCAAATCCTTCTACTTGGTATCGCTTACATATCTGTTCTTTGGGGCTAAACTTAATCCTGTTTCATTACACAACCACGGCAGTGCAGCATTACACGCCGAAGAGTGAAATCCTCAGCTTAACTAACAGGTTGGTGCTCTGTTCTGTCTCTTTAATGGAGCAGCAAATTTGATAAGGATTCGTAGTGCTACAGCAAGAGGGGCTTCTGGTGTTCCCCAGCCAGAAATAGCCAGGCTGGTGGGAGGTCATGGTGCTGTGATCCGGCTGCAGGTGCCAGGGCTCTGATCGAAGCTACACAGCACAGACACACCCAAGGTTACAGGGCAGATGGTGGGAAGCCCTAACTGGACTGAGTGAAATCCCAAAGCATCATAAGCACAGGCCATGCTAAGGAGGCAGAGGGCTCATTGGCTGGGGGAAGACCTGTAATTGGGTGGTGACCCTTCTTGCGGATTTGGAAGCACCATTGATGGGCTGGGAAAAGGACACCTACCCAGATTTCCTCTGCCAGCAACATGCAGCTTTGCAACCGAGGGGCACCAAGGTGGAAATGTCCACCTTTGAGCAGAAGGAACACCACCAAGTCTGGGGCTTCATGCCATGTCCCACTCCCATAATGGCTTTGCCTCTCTCAAGGGTAAAAATATTCAGCCCTTAGTGGTCTAACCATAGGGGACATGAATCTCATGGAATACACCAATAACCACATCTGTCACCCCAGAGGAAGAATAAAAGTCTGTATTCATTCAACATTAAGGTTAAGATTTTAAACCTACAAGTGCCAGGAGGTTCAAAAGCCATATTAATAGGCAGCAGGTTAAAATGAATAGGTAGCAGGTTTAAAACAAAAGTAGTAGTATTTCTTCACACAATGTGAATGTTTTCACAGAAATTTTGACGGACCAGTTTGAAGCGAAAACCATTACATTGCAATTGAAATGAACTGGAAGAAGAGTGAACATTTTTAATTTTCAGTTTTTATTTTTATGGGTTTTTCTCCTATAATTCCCTTTTTTCAGTGAGAAGTTGGGGAGGAAAGAGTAGCAGGCCACTACTTTCCAAAAAACCCTTCACAGCCAGGGGTGGCTTTGCAGCACCCTGCCTCAGTTTCCCTCTCACACAGGGCTCCTCAAAAACTCCACCCAGTCCATATCACTTTAAAAGTTTCCCCTTCTGGAGGGGGACCCAAGTCACTGATATTAGCATATCACAACAGGTTTCAGAGTAGCAGCCGTGTTAGTCTGCATCAGCAAAAAGAACGAAGAGTACTTGTGGCACCTTAGAGACTAACAAATTTATTTGGGCATAAGCTTTCGTGGGCTAAAACCCACTTCATCAGATGCATGGAGTGGAAAATACAGTAGGAAGATATATATATGCAGAGAACATGAAAAGATGGGGTTGCCATACAAACTCTAACGAGACAAATCAATTAAGGTGGGCTATTATCAGCAGGAGGAAAAAAAAGTTTTGTAGTGATAATCAGGATGGCCCATTTCAAACAGTTGACAAGAAGGTGTGAGTAACAGTAGGGGGGATATTAGCGTGGGGAAATAGGTTTTAGTTTGTGTAATGACCCATCCACTCCCAGTCTTTATTCAAGCCTAATTTAATGGTGTCCAGTTTGCAAATTAATTCCAGCCCTACAGTTTCTCACTGGAGTCTGTTTTTGAAGTTTTTTTGTTGAATTGCGACTTTTAGGTCTGTAATTGAGTGGCCAGGGAGGCTGATGTGGTCTCCGACTGGTTTTTGAAAGTTATAATTCTTGACATCTGATTTGGGTCCATTTTTTCTTTTGCACAGACTGTCCAAACTGGCTAACGTACAACGTACAATGAGGCTGACTCCTTCAACCACCAGTTCCACATCTCAAATAACCTTCTCCCCTTGAGTCACGAGCCCACGGCCGTCCTTGCCAGAACCAACCAGGTTATACTCCAAACACTCCCTTTGCTCCCTAAGAAGCCAGTTTTACTCTGTCCTGCACTCACCGGCAACTGTTTCCTGAGGCCAGCAGCAGCATCCCAAGCTTCTGGTCCACCTGCCTGGCACCCCCAGCCATGTTTAACTGCAGGACTACAAGCTCCCACTCAACCTGGTGCCTCTCCCTTATCAAAGGTCTGACTGGATCACCTGACCCAATGGTCCCATGACCTTCATTGGCCCCACCTGGAGAGGTGAGGGCTTGTCACAAGTGCACTGGAACAGAAAGCCGTTGAACAGTACTGCAAACTCTGCATAAGATGGAGGCCATGCATTTGGCCGCTATTCCTTGAAGCCAGAGGGTGCTCTGGCACCCACAGCACCCCTCGTTCCAATGCCCCTGCTGAGGCCCATCTCCCCTTGGAGTGCCCAGCCAGGCTGTGATGGGGGAAAGGAAACAAAGAGAGAGGGAACGAAACAAGTTTCAGTCACGTATCGTTGAAATTGAAACTCATTTTTTTTCATTTCTGATCCATTTGAAATGAAATTTCTTTTCCAATTATTTTGTTGGGGGAAAAAATGGAAAATTCCACAAAAAATTCAAACTAACTAACTAAAAAAAAATAACTTGGCTTGCAAGACCTAATGGAAAAGAATCACCATTTTTTTGACCAGCTGTCATTGATACATTTCAGGAACAAAACTTTATTTCAAGGTTTAGCACAAGAAAAGATTCTGTTAAATGGGTTTTTCCCCACCAAATGATTTTCACTCCGTCAAGGATAAGGGATAGTTTCACCCCAAACCTGTACAAAATCAGGTCTAGTTCACGTTGAGGCTGAGATTTCAAAGCTCTCTAAGGGACTCAGCTAACCATTCCCATTAGCATTAATGGGATTTAGGCTTCTGGTTCCCCTACACATGTTATAAATCACATCCTAAATGTCAGACTCATGCATACTGCTATGGGCTTCATTTTCAACACAATTCGATTTTTACACCTAGGGATACATTCACAAATAAACTTGGGAGATGGTCTTCCCCTGTAACTGCTAGCCCAGTGGTTAGGGTACTCAGCTGGGATGCGGGGGAGACCCTCCCAGTTCAAGTCCCCCCTCCACCACCTGGGAAAAGGGATTTGAAGTGGGATCTGCCATCTTTCACCAGCATGCCCTAACCACTGGGCTTCAAAATATTCTGATGTGGTGCTTCCCCCTGTTTCATCTGTTAAAGTAATTCCACTTTGGATTAAATAACAAATGAATCACTGGGCAAAAGAGAGAGAAAATGACTGTTGCCTGGTGACTAGTGCATTCACTGAGGAGCCAGGAAACAGGACCCTGTTCCAATGACTTTTTAAAATTAATTATTCACAGTGGAACAGCTTCATCAGGAGAGACTAAGAGAATCCCCTCTTGTCCCATCCCACAACTACATTAGAATATCCCACAGTCCAGCAGTTTTTTGCCCCCTCAGGTGGGTGGGGGACTCCCGCATGCCAAGCGAGTCCCCTTATCACTGGACTGAAACTATGAAGGAGGGCCTCCCTCACCACAGCTGGCCCAACTCGAGTCCATCTCTGATCAGACCTCCCAGATCAGGCCCCCCAGGCAAGTTAGCAGATGAGCACCTATCTGCCCTGGTTAATGCAGCACCCTGAGGCTGAGGCATCCGGACACCAGGCCTGGGGCTGCAATGCACATGCTCAGAACCATAGGCGCCTAGGGAATTTAGACTCCAAGCAAGTTTAGGCACCTGCAGGGTTTACTGGCGCTGAGCAGGGGTTTTGTGAATCCTAGTGGGGCCTGATTCTGGGATTTAGGTGCCTAAAGTGGCATGTAGGCATCTAAGTCCCTTTGGGAATCTAGTCCCTAGTGCTCATTGGTTGATTACTCATAAATGTAGAAATTCTGCTGAAGTCTCATACTAGTGTTTCCTGTGGAAGTGAAACATTGCTGAATTATTCAAATACTTACGTGTAGTGTGAGTTATAAAAATGTGTTATTTCTGTGACTCTTAATATATACATTTCTTACATGTTCTAAATCAGTGGCTCTCAACCTTTCCAGACTACTGTATCCCTTTCAGGAGTCTGATTTGTCGTGCGTACCCCAAATTTCACCTCACTTAAAAACTACACCTCTACCCCGATATAACGTGACCCGATATAACATGAATTCAGATATAACACGGTAAAGCAGTGCTCCGGGGGGGCAGGGCTGTGCACACCGGCAGATCAAAGCAAGTTCGATATAACGCGATTTCACCTATAACACAGTAAGATTTTTTGGCTCCTGAAGACAGCGTTATATCGGGGTAGAGGTATATTTGCTTACAAAATCAGACATAAAAATACAAAAGTGTCACAGCACTACTTTTCATGTAGCCTGTTGTAAAACTAGGCAAATCTCTAGATGAGTAGATGTACCCCCTTAAAGCCCTCTGCATACCCCCCAGGGTACACATACCCCTGGTTGAGAATCACTGTTCTAAATAACACAACTTTTCTACAGGAAAAAGATAGTTGAAAACAAATAGATGGAAAAAGCTGCATTGTGAAATAAAAAAAAAAAAGATTTTGAGAACCCTGAGTAACAATTATTGTATATCAATTACACTGTTCACAGATGCCTCTGTAGAAATCTGTCTGTAATAGGCTCTAAGAATATAAAAGATCAAAATAACTGTCATCAAATTTCAGTATGGTTGACAGTTCCCCTTGTATCTGAAAACTATGTTTTTAAATAACTTTCTTTTTAAAAGCATTTACTATTCTGTCAGTCTGGAAACGTTACAGCACATGCTTTACAAATTCATTTTAATTCCACAATGCGCTTGTAAAGGGAACTGCTTACAAGATAAGCAGTGCAAGCTTAGAGTTGCATTGGGATACATTTACTCTCCCTGACTAATACAACGAGTAGCTGCTACTCACTGGGAGTAAAGGCTTCACCAGCCTAGATCTTAGGGACACTGTTACAACTAACATTTTGTAAAGCTATTCAGTTGCTGAGCTTGCTCAGATTCTTAAGGACATGCTGAACAGGAGAATTTAAGGAAATTATTTAACTTAAAAATACATTTCTTCCTCCAAATTTCCTTTAAATTATGGGCCTTATTGTGATCTCACTTGTGTATCTTGGGAATAATGCTGCTGACATCAATTGAGTTACACCAGTGTAATACTGTTGTTAGAGCAGAATCAGGTCCACTAATTCTATTTTACCTTTCCTATACCTCTGAAATAGCTGCCCCTCTAATAGTGCTGTGAGCTGCTCCCTTCCATCTCAATGGGGTGTTGATTTTTAAATCTAACACTCTTGTAAATTTTACAACTTTATCACAAATCTCATGATATTTAGCATTTTTCTGAAAGCTCCAGCTCCTGGAGTCCTGTGACTGTGAGAAATTTCCACTTTCCTTTCTTTTCTTAATAGTCAGTTTCTATCCCTGAGGTTTGGGGAGAAAAGCTTGAAAATGTGATCCAAAAGGCTCAAACCCAAGAAGAAAAATAAAACGCCACATGTATTGGGTCTAAAAATCTCATGATTTTTAAGTCAGTCTCGTGATTATAGCGTGGCTCATTCATGATTTTCAAAATGACAATACTGGCCAATTTTGAGGCCAAGATGCTCTCTGTTATACCAGTGTAACATCACTGAAGACAGGGCTGTCACTCTCAGGGAGAGCTGGTCAGGAATTTTTCTGCAAAAGGACTTTCAGCAAAAAGTGCCAAACAAACGTTTTTTGCGAAGCAGAGATGGATCTGGTGATTGCCCTATTCAGGAAGTTTTGAAGTGATTGAAATGTTTCATGTCAACATTTTAGTCACATTCAGTGATGTGACACACACAGCTCTGTTCTCAGCTCAAAAGGGCCAGGTGGTTGACCAGTTAGGGCAGGGGCCCCTGGGACTGTAAGAATTCCTGTGGTTGGCAATGATATCACAGCAGCACTGCATGGTAATCGTAGACATGTCGGGCTAGAAGGGATCTCGAGAAGTTATCAAGTCCAGGCCCCTGTGCTTTGGCAGAACCAAGTAAACTTAGACCTTCCTTGGCAGGGGTTTGTCTAACCTGTTTTTAAAGGCTTCCAATGATGGGGCTTCTACAACCTTCCTTGGAAGCCTGTTCCAGAACTTAACTACCCTGATAGAAAGTTTTTCCTAATCTCTAACCTAAATCTCCCTTGTTGCAGATTAAGCCCATTACTTCTTGTCCTACCTTCAATGGACATGGGGAATAACTGATCACCATCCTCTTTATAGTAGTACAATGCAACACAAAGGCTAAACTTGGGCATCTTGTACTCCTGAATCCCTGCCTTCCCATACTTTTCACTGAACAGCTCTGTCCCCAGAGCTGGGCACAAGCTGTGTTTAGGACAGCCTGCGTGTAGCTGGACATCTGGGCCAGCTTCTCACTTATGCGAGTGGCAGCATTTTTGGTGTCTGTCTCATCTACCGCTGCAGAGGAGCTAATCAGGCTGATGGGCCAGTTTGTTAATGATGCACAAGACCAGAGAGAAACTCACAAAGTCTCCCCTGTGCCTTCATTGCAGGGTCCACTCAAGGGCTGATCACAACAGCCGGCCTCGCAAGCAAGCAGCTGTGATAAAGTGAGGCAGTGGAACAGCCAAGAAGAGGCCGTTGGCAGCGCGTAATAACTTGTTTTCTAATGCAGGAACAACAGCACTCTCGCTTGTGAGATATTCAAACATTGATCAAACCGGAGGCTGCTCGGCACTTTTCTCCCCAAGCTTGCAACTTCCGAGCAAATAAACCTCCTTTAGATTCAAGTGTGTGATGGCCAATCCGTGTAATGTGCAGCCCAGGGTAAGACGATTCTCCCTGGTGAGACTCCCTAGTTAAAGACAGCCAAAGCTCAAAGGTCAGCAAACGCTGGTCAATTGAGAGTGATGTTAGTAAGTCAGTGGTGCCCTGTGCACACGCGTGGCTAGGTTCGTCAATCAGTTTATCCATATCCCCGGAAACTCAATGGAAAAGTTCCTATTTCTTTCAGTGTCATTTGGACGTGGCCCTATAATAGGAAATTGCACCAAGAACAGCCAGGTTTTAATACAATTTTGATGAATTAAGCTAACACTTCGAGTTTGCTTCCAGTTACATGGGGGTAAACTAATTGCGACCATTATGGCAGTGCCTACAGGCCAATCAAGACTGGGCCCCATCGTGCTAGGTGCTGTACAAGAGAGCTTGCAGTATAGGTAGCCGAGACAGACACAAGGTGAAGGAAAGAATAGCACACACCGGCAGGGTGACCAATGGGATAGTCCCATGGTGGTTGTTTGGTTCTGATGGGTTTTCTTCAGAAGGGATCACTCAAATAAAAGAAAAGAAAAGGAAAGGGAAGGGGCTGAGGGGACCAGGGCAGGTGTGTAATGAAGCTAAGGTGACAAGGCTATGAGGAAGAGGGGAGGCCAAGGGCAGAAAAAGGCCAGTCAGAACTATAGAAAAACCCTCTCCCATTGTCCCTGCTTCTGCTGCCTTGGCCCCTATCAACTGGAGTTACTGGCTGGTTCCTCTGCAGTTTTGCCCCCCAGTTTGGCGGGGGGAAAGGGAGACCCCTGGGTCCTAGTCTCCACAGAGTGAGTGGGTCTCCCCGCCACAGTTCTGAGTTGGGGGCACTGGGGGGAGGGGTGGCCACAGCTAGGCCTCCCCATACCCTCTCCTCCTTAATGCAGCAGTCCCCGTTTGGCTGCATCGGCAGTGGCTTTCAGCAGCCACAGTAACTCCATTGATGTAGCCAAGCTCAGTGTTTGGCTCCCCGTCTTTACACTCATGCCCTGCTGAGAGTTCGCTGACTTTACTCCCTTTTTGACTCTTGTACCATCTTACCCAAAGGCACCACCACTGGCAAGATTAGCTGTATATTTCCTTGCTAGTGTTTTCTGTTTCCCCCACACACACACACACACTCAAGAGAGGTGTATTGTCGAAAATTGGCACCCAAGTATGTGGCTACCGCAGAATTTAATACAAATATACACTTAGCTTTGGACCCCTGAAGTTCTTTTATCTCCAACTTTCATTATTTGAAAGGGTTTGTTTGTTATTTGTTTGTTTTGTTGTTTTAATGGATGTGATTTCCACTGGATATTTATTTAGCATTCACTTTGATGTCTGCAATTTTACCATGTCACTGGAATTGCATTCACGCTGATAAAGCAAGTAATCATTTTCTCATATTTACGGCAATTCATTTTATTTGATGGATGTTAAAAGGACATAGGAGATAAACACTTGGGGGTGGGGAGAGAAGAACAATGGGCCAAAATCATCCCTGGTATAACTGCAATGCAATCAGGGAGTAACTGTAGATGGATACTGATAATTGTGTTTTAATTTAATGAGATGTAGCCACTGAATGTCCACTGGGATGATCAAAATGAACTAGAAAGGAGGGGACCGAGCATTTTCCCCACAGCCTCAGGGGAACGTGCACTGAACTGGTGTGTATAAATTCTACCCTTACCTCTTCTACTTATTGCTGTTTTTACTTTTGTACTACGGAGCAACTATGATGGGCACTGTCTTAAGAGACATTGAGGATTGAACTAAATGCATGAGTGTCAACAGTGTGAGCTAAACAGCCAGGCTCTATCAGCAGCACTGTCACCGACTCACATTCCCTGTGTATCATGCACATCACATGCTCACCAGTGGGTTTCACAAGCCACACACTCCTACCTGAGGGGGAGACAGCTATCAGTCCACTCTCTCCCTCACTGAGAGGTTATCCCCAGGCAGAGCTGGAGCTAGACAATGGAGCAGGGCCGGCTCCAGGCACCAGCTTACCAAGCAGGTGCTTAGGGCGGCCACTTCGGAGAGGGGCGGCATGTCCAGCTGTTCGGCAGCAATTTGGTGGATGGTCCCTCACTCCTGCTCGGAGCGAAGGACTTCCCGCCGAATTGCTGCCGCAGATCGCGATCTTTTTTTGTTGTTGTTGTTATTTTTTTGTTTGGCTGCTTGGGGCGGCCAAAACCCTGGAGCCGGCCCTGCAATGGAGCAAATCCAAGACTCATCTACATTGCCACAGAGTGAGTGTGATGAACTGATGTACTTGGCTAGCCCACCTAGCTCTCCTAATGGCACAAAAAGAAGACAGGCGTCCAGATTCCCAGCCCTCTATTGCTGTTTAGCAAACCGTTAGTAACCCAGTGGCCAAGTGTATGTCACTCCCCTCTCCAGAGGTGGGCCAGAGGTCAGAACTCCTCCTTTAGCTCAAGTGGGACAAAACTTTCCAACCTGAGTGCGCGCAATAGGACACCGATAGAAAAGTGACCTGCTTTCCAGAGCTGCAAAGCCCCAGCAGCACCTTTAAAAATCAGGCCACTTTTAGGTAGGAGCCATTTGCTCACAGCTCCTGAGAAGGTTAAACATAAGAGCCGAGCCTTGCTCCGCACTGACTCATTTCTTTGCGGCTCACTTCGTCGGCGGTGTGCGTCTTCCCTGATCAGCTTGAACGACGGGCAGAATTGTAGTGGGAAGCCGATGGAAAAAAACAGCCACGTATTTACACCTAACATACTTGCATGAAGGAAAAAAGAAAAGGATGAAATGAAAGTGCCTATATTACTGAGTCTCCATGGCATCAGTACCTTACAATTACTGACAGTTACACTGACAATTTGTACATATTTTATTCAACTGATCTGTCAGTTATTCAACAAAAATATATAGTTACCATAGCAACTGCCAAATGACATGGTGCAGCATATTTACCTTTGAGATCATAACGCTGTGAGAAACAACAGGCCTAACACACAAGCACCAACCACTATGGCTCTGTGCAGGGATGGGCTCTTGGTTTGTTGAGGCATCCAACTATCTTGAATTTGGGGCTATGTTTTTCCACCTTATTCTTTTGTCTAAGGGAACTGGTCTTCTCATAATATTTCCATCTGCAGGAGACCAATTCTCCCATTATTTTAAGCCCCATAAATGTATCCCCATGGCATCAGAAAAACCCATGAAAAATGTCAACATCATAAAATCATAGAATATCAGGGTTGGAAGGGACCTCAGGAGGTCTCCTAGTCCAACCCCCTGCTCAAAGCAGGACCAATCCCCAACTAAATCATCCCAGCCAGGACTTTGTCAAGCCTGACCTTAAAAAACCTCTAAGGAAGGAGATTCCACCACCTCCCTAGGTAACCCATTCCAGTGCTTCACCACCCTCCTAGTAAAAAGAGTTTTTCCTAATATCGAACCTAAATCTCCCCCACTGCAATTTGAGACCATTACTCCTTGTTCTGTCATCTGCTAACAACTGAGAACAGTCTAGATCCATCCTCTTTGGAACCCCCTTTCAGGTAGTTGAAAGCAACTATCAAATCCCCCCTCATTCGTCTCTTCTGCAGACTAAACAATCCCAGTTCCCTCAGCTTCTCCTCATAAGACATGTGCTCCAGCCCCCTAATCA
Source organism: Trachemys scripta elegans (assembly GCF_013100865.1). NCBI lineage: Eukaryota > Metazoa > Chordata > Testudines > Emydidae > Trachemys > Trachemys scripta. Next base: position 3,551,806 of record NC_048302.1, read on the forward strand.
TTTTTGTTGCCCTCCACTGAACTCTTTCCAATTTTTCCACATCCTTCTTGTAGTGTGGGGCCCAAAACTGGACACAGTACTCCAGATGAGACCTCACCAATGTCGACTAGAAGGGAATGATCACGTCCCTCGATCTGCTGGCAATGCCCCTACTTATACAGCCCAAAATGCCGTTAGCCTTCTTGGCAACAAGGGCACACTGTTGACTTATATCCAGCTTCTCATCCACTGTAACCCCTAGGTCCTTTTCTACAGAACTGCTGCCTACCCACTCAGTCCCTAGTCTGTAGCAGTGCATGGGATTCTTCCATCCTAAGTGCAGGACTCTGCACTTGTCCTTGTTGAACCTCATCAGATTTCTTTTGGCCCAATCCTCTAATTTGTCCAGGTCCCTCTGTATCCTATCCCTACCCTCTAGCATATCTACCACTCCTCCCAGTTTAGTGTCATCTGCAAACTTGCTGCGGGTGCAGTCCACGCCATCCTCCAGATCATTAAGGAAGATATTGAACATCAATACAATGCAAATAATAGAACTAGAAATAGGCCCATACCAGAATCACAGATGCAACCAAACATATAGAGTCCAGCATTCTGAGCTGGGATTTGGATCTGAATTTCACAGCAGGCCCCATAGCTCCATTATGTGCTGAGCTAACCACCCAGACCAGGATGTCATAGACACTTTTTGGGGGGGGAAAGAGGGTACTAGAGGTTAAATTCTGTGCCGGATGTTACATCTCACTCCCATCTCTAACTAGCCACAAAGAGAGGCCCAAACCAGAACACCAGATCCAATTCAATTCCCCTCCCAGAGTTGGAAAAGCTCCAACCTTTCCCAAACCACTCCAGGTCGTGTCTGACCATCATTTCATTCTGTGTTTATTAGAACAATGGGATCCTGATCTACAACTGGGGCTTCTCGGTGCTACAGTAATACAAGTGATTGTTATAGCTAGAAAGCACAGTGCCCTCTTGTTCTGTGAATCAGATAAAAACAAAATGCTAACCAGGCTACTGCTATTTTACAGTGCTCTTCTGGGTGATGAGGGGGGGAGGAAACATGGACAACATTTTTTCAGTGGCCTATGTAATCAGTTTTCCATGGAAGACATTGTATTCCATACTCAGAAAGATAGCTCTTTACCTCATGGGGTTAAAAAGCCAAGGTTTTTTGTTTTGTTGTAACTCTCTGCTATATCTAGACATCATAGCCATGAAATCCAGCCTTGTTAGAAATGGGCTACTCATGAAAAGGGTGACATTAAACAAGGTATAATGTTCCATGCTCCCCTTCACATCCACACACGAAGGGATGCCTGACCTACAAACCCATGGTGGGGGATGCTGAATATGGGGTTCTTTTCAGAAGCAAGCTCTCCTCATCTGTAATGCCACTGGGCTCCTCAGAATTAGATTAAGAAGGGGCTTCAGGGGGTGCCCAATCTCCACCAGATTCTCCTGGGAGACCTACATGGGAGATACAGTGTGGCCTAGATGTTAGCACGTTGCTCTAGGATTCAGGCCACCTGGGTTTTATTCCTCCCTTTGTCAGTAATTTTGGACAAGGGACTTTCACCCTGTTCCCCAGTTTCCCCACCCGTAAAGTGGGGCTATTGATATCAGCTTCTGTTGTAAAGCCCTTTTAGAGCTATGGATAAAAAAAATATAGGAATTATTATTCTTATAAATTCACAGGGCACAACAGGGTCAGTTACTGCACATGTTAGCATGACACTTAACCTCTCTGTGCCTCAGTTTCTTTATCTGTAAGATGGAGATAATATTACGGAGACCCGCCTATGCTCCACACTTCAAGCTCTGTGGATGCAAAGCTCCAAATAGGTGCTCAGCATTGTTACACTGCCAACTGATTTTAAATAAATGACAAATAATATCATTGGATGGCCTGCAGCGTGTGTGGCCTCCTTGTTCACCCCTCCTCAGAGCTAGCGCTTTCCTAAAACGGGGCATAACATGGTTTTCCCACCCTGCAAAACTCAGATTTCCTTTTTCCCCATTCCACATTGTGATGAAACCAAGACAGAGCAGAGACTTGACCACAGGGCCTGGTCCACACCTAAAATGTAGATCGACCCAGCTACGTCACTCAGTAGTGTGAAAAGTCACACCCCTGAGAGATGTATTTAAACTGACCCAAGCCCCAGTATCACCACAGCTAGGTCAAGGGAAGAATTCTTCCCTTGACCTAGCTACCACCTCTCGAGGGGTTAGATTTACTACAGCAACAGAGAAAAACCCTTCCTATACTATACTGCACTACACTACACTGCAGAGGTGCAGCTTCAGCACTGCAACTGTAGCACTAGTCATGTAGAAAAACTCTGGGTCTCCCACACACCAGGTGAGTGCCCTAATCACCAGTCAACTCACATGCGGGTCCTTCCCATCCCCAGAAAACCCATCGTGAACTGGCGAAACCTTTCCTGATGAACATCTGGTTGAAACTGGCCTGTTTCCATGAAATGTTTAGCTTCCAACAAATAACTGTTTTGCTCAACCAGGTCTAGGCCAAACTTCCATTCCCCAGAGGGAGTTTGCTATTATTACGACATACAAATTAAATGTGAATTAACGGGAAACACTTGCCTTGATTTCCTGTTTGCTTACACTGTTTAAGAATAAAGCTATCTACAGAGCTTTATCAGGACAAACCTTCCATATTGCCTTCTGTAACGGGCTGCGAGGTCTAGTGGCTCATGCTATACACCAAGAATCAGGGCGCCTTAGTTCCATCACTAGCCTGGTTAAGCAAACCATTTCCCCTCTGGCTCTCTGTTTCCCTTCCAAATCTTTGCCTGTCTATTTAGATTGTAAACTCTTTGGGGCAAGGACTGCAACGTCCCTATTGGGGCCCAAGTCTATACATTACTGAAATACAAATAATAATAAGGTAAAGGATTCAGTCCAGGGGATACACACTGTCTTTGGGGAATCCATAGATCTACAACAGTGTACAGTCCACACAGGCAGACAATAATTCATCTCTCTCCGTCTCACTAAATCAAAGAGTATGCATTTTCTTTTCCTATCTTTATCAAAAACACTCTGCTAAGTTGATGATAGCAATCTCTTTCAGGTTGAATTGTTAGGTATTTTAAATATAGCAGCTTCCTGAATTCATTATAACCTTTGTTGGGTGTGGAGGGGGGAGGGTTGAGGATGGAAATGTCTTGTAAGTGAATGTGGATAAAAGCAAAGCATCCATTTGTAAGCTACTCACGGAAATGTTACTGCAACCCTATTCGTTTGAATAGCAATTAAAATAAATTGCATTTGTGTTCTAGTTTTTTTTTTCACTCTAAAACAGAGGTCTTTAAGCTTTAAGAGAAGGTGTGGATAATTTTATTACCCTTAAACAGAACTCTTTGGGAAGGAGTGAGTGTAAAGGAAACCAAGGGAGAGAAAGACTGCATATAGTCTTTTCTCCTTTTCTCAGAAAAGTTACAAATATACCAATATCCAGTTTCACTATTTCCATTTCACTGGTTTCACTATGAACATCTCAGAAGCAAAACATCTTGATAATTGGGGCAAAACTCTGCTCCTCAATCCTTCTTGAAGATGTCGGGTCAAATGCAGATGTTAGGTCAAATGAGGTGACCTAAAGAGTAGTGTACTGTGTACGATGGTAAGTGGATATAAGTCTATGGAAACCAAATTCTGCATTGACTTCACACTGAAATCCCCCTCTCTCTGTGGGTCTGTCTCCCTGCTCTCCCAGCACCTTTGGCTTGGAGATGGGCCTTTTCCACAGGTCCTCCTTGCTGGTGTCTCCCCAGAGTCAACACCTTACAGGGGCTTTCTTACTCCCTGCAATGTCCAGGTGCACCAGATTCTTCTCCCTCGTTAAGTCAGCCTGTGATGGAGAGCATTGCCATTGGCCTCAGTGGGGCCAGGATTGCACCCAAATGGGTTTGTGGGGAGCAAAGGAGAAGTGCAGGTGTTGGTTGCATAATGGGATAAGGAAATATCTGAGGACATTATGTTGGAAAGTAAATCTGCCTACTGCCACATTGCCTAGACCTCTGTCAAGACTTGTGTCAATTTTAATAGTCATGGCAAGTGCTGGACTGACAGCCCTGGAGCCTGACGTCCTCCATTTATCCACAGAAACAGCACAAGAGGAGCATTCTCTCACATTACGTCTCCAGTGTGTGTCACAGCAGAGGTGGAGGCACCAGAGCAGGGCTGACCTTTTTTCCTCATTGCCAAGACAGCCTGTAAAAAGCCACATTTTTAGTGCCACTTGTCTACACTGCAAGAGAGCCCACTGCTCATGTACTTACACTGATACTAGCTCAAGGTTATAAATAGCCAAGTAGCTGCGATAGCACTGGTAGGGGAAGCTGCGGCATGGCTGAGCTGTGCTGAGTACATTCCCACCAGTTTCACACCCCTAGCTTGTAGTGTAGATATAATCACAGAAGACCAAGCAGTAATCTAGACTCTACCTACCAGAGGTATAATAGTTAATTCTAAAAAGAATTTTTGAAGGGATATTAAACCTCATGTTTCAGGACTTAGCAATTAGCAATCAGGGGAGACCAAATGTAGGGAGGTAGATTATCTTACCACAGGGTTCTACACCTTTCTCTGAAATATCTGGACTAAAATAGATGGGCCAGGGGTCTGATCCAGTCTTCCAATTCCTATATTCTTTCTATCCACTGCATTCCATCTAGACCTGAATATCATTTGCATGTTCAACAGTGGTCATCCTCCCACCAGGGAGAGGTTCCAGAGGCTTTGTGTGTGAGAGTCAGGGAAGGACTTCCTGATGAATTATATTTGAATTACATTCGATGACATATTTCACACTAAAGGACCTATCTGCTCTCCAAACTTCTGTGAATGGTCCCAATGAAACCACAGAGTAGGGTAAGTTTTGGCCTCAATTTAAATAAGCAAAGACAAAAACCTGTTGTTCTAGTTCTAGTTTATTTTGTCTTGTCTTTCATTCAGAAAGGAAGAAGTAGGAATGCCAAAAGCTGCTGATGCCATAAAGAAGGTGATAGGGGGGAAAATCCACAAAATCATAATTGGCTGAAAATTAGAACCAGGAAAATGTCCTAGAACAACTATGAAGATGACTGTAAGACGAATGGTAGGTACTGTGCCAAGTAGGAAAATGACATCAGTGGTGTCTTATCCACCATAATCATGTTGTATCATGCATAGTTTTCCAACAGTTCAATGTAACGTGGCACTCACTAGGGGATTCAAGATCCACCATTTCATCAGCTGGGGTGTTCCACGAAATCCAAGATAGCTGAAAGATTAAAAGAATAATGGATTTTAAGCCAGAAGGACCATTATGATCATCTAGTCTGACCTGTATATCACAGGCCATAGAACTTGCCCAGTGATTCCTGCATCAATCCATAACTTTTTTGAGCTACAGCATCTCTTTTAGCAAGACATCCAATCTTGATTTAAAGTCTTCAAGTGACTGAGAATCCATCAGGACCCTACATAAATTGTTCCAATGATTAATTACTCTCAATGTTAAAAAGGTGCATTGCCAATACATAGGCAAGATTACTCCAGCCTTGGGATAACTTCAGGAACATCAACTGGGCTATATTGAAGTTAATTTGCCCCTTGTATTCAGTCACATTGTTTCTCTAATACACAAATTTGTACCTAAAATATTATTAACTTTAACATACCTCTCGCCCCTTATTTTTCCTAGCAACAGTGTCAGACTTTGTGGTATGTCAGAAAAACCAAGCAGCTTAGCATTGTCAAGCGCCCATGAGGGAAGGAATAAGATTTTAGCTTTTATGCTCCAATTGTATAATCACTGTTGCTTTGTAACATACAGAATAAATAGCTTTAGAGATTGATTAAATGCCTCAACTTCATTTTGGTTATTAATCAATTTCAGCAGCTATAAAGCAAAAGAAATTATCCCTTAACTACAGAAAGCTATTGTAATGATAACAGATTGCAAGTTTCAGAGTAAACCAAACTAGCTTCACTTCCACCACCAGCCTATAACACACTGAATGCAGTCACCGCATTAGTGCCAATGGAACCGGTAGCTCTTTTTCCATATAGATGTATTGGACAAATTGAAAGAAATATTCCCCTCTGAAAGGGAAGTAGATGGGAGAAGAGTTGGTTCGTCATAGATCAGATCGTGAATTGGTGCCTGTTGAATACTGGTATTCAACAGGCACCAATTCATATTGCAGAATGTGGAAACATGAAATCTCTCAACAGGCATAACAGAGTCCTGTGATTTTTAAACGGTATCATATGTACTGAAACTCATTACCCGGCCATGGAAATGCACAAGGACACTGGAAAATTTTCATTGAATATCTGCTGAAATATGTCACATTATATTCTGATCAAACTGTGATATGTAACACCCTCTAACTAATTTTGGGGTCTGGAAGCATAACTTGAAGAATGCAATTTTTATAGTTAAGAAAATTATTGTCACTCTAATTAAAAACAGCTTGGCAGAGAGTAGATTTTTTTCTTTCACATTTAGTTAGTTTATCTTATTTTTTTAAAGAAGGGTGTTCCTTTTCATTTGAAGGATTAAACTAAAAAGATTTCAGAGCAATAAAATATTGCATCTATTAATGTCTAAGAAATGTCATTTGGAAGACTTGCTTCATTACTAATATATGCAAATAAGCTTAGATTATGGTCTTGCAGAAAGCCAGTGCACCTATTAATTTCCTTGTCTGGTTTTAGATCCCCAAAAACACATCTATTGTGAAAGAGAACCAAAGATGTCAAATAGTCTGACACAGTAAGGGATAAAATCATGTTGTGGCATATGAACATGCTCTGTTTTAAATCCACATGAGATCTGCCTGCATACAGTACATCCATCAAGGTACAACTGCCATCTACTTTACTATAATTATTGTAACAATGTGATTATATCTCAGTGAGCATGAGAACACCGGCCTTGCATTAAATTTCAGTACATTAAAGATGGTGAAGTACTTTGAGATCTACTGATGAGAAGTGCTATATAAGAATTAAATGCTGTTATTATTACTAGAATCCATTTAAAGGTGAAAATGTATCACTAATGCAATATTGCTAGCCCCCGATTCCAAAACTAATGAATTAGACTTCAAAAAATTCTTGAGAGTGGCTAAAAAATCATAAGATTTAAAAAAAAAAAACAGTACAATTCTTGCTTGCCTTCTGGTGTTTGAATCTTCTGGCTTCCCTGGACTCATTTTTTCAAGCTTTTCTGAGACCATAAGGGCTAGAAACATACTTTTTCTCTTAATTAAAGCGGTGATTCTCATGGAATTGGATGACACTGGGCTTCAAGGGCCCAATGGCATTTCTCATGGAATTTGCATGACATTAGGGCTTCAAGAAAAACACCAAATAACCTGACACTTGTGATAACACTGCAGGAGTTGGCAACACTAAGACTTTCCAGAGGTGATCTATGCAGGAGGAGAGAGGGACAGCAATGTAATTCCCCACCAATTCCCACACACAGCCACTGCGGCCATTTCTGCAGCCAGGGCTAAAAGGTAGGACGAGTGACCAGGCTAATTAGTGGATATATAAGACAAAACCAATGGTAAACACTAAGCAAATTGAGAAAACATCAAGGGAGAGATTTTTCATGACACTTGCCACTGATGGGCAAATGGGAGCGGTTAGGTCAGCACTGAACATTGTGTAAAATCACCCCATCGTTATACTGAAGGCCAGCTGTGAGCAGTAGAACAGCTCTTTGGGCCAGCCGCTTTCTTTGGCAAACAAATGAAAAGGATCCATTGGCCTGTTTTTTAAAGGACCTGAGCCCCTGCTCCCAGTGAGGTTCAAAGGGAGTTAGGGATGATCATCATTTCTCCAAAGCAGATCATTAGTGTCCAAATATTAGTTGTCTGAGACATACTTTCATGAATGTTTTCCCCATGGTCAGCACTTCCCTGACTCTCAGTATCAGAGTTCAAGCAAACTTAACAATAAACCAAATATACTGACATTTCTCTGCTTGCCCTTTTTAAACAATAAAATATTTAAACCCACCGTGATCCTCCCAGGCCAACCCCACTTGTTTCGTCTTCTTCCCAGCTTTAGCTTCCCCAGCCAGAATCTGGACCCTTGTTTTGTAGACATGGGGCTGACCAAGAAATTGAACATCCACTTGGCGGTATTACTATCTTGCTGGAGTCCCATGGGAAGACAAGACCAGCAAGGCAGAAATAGTTCAGAACCTCTTCTTGAGCAGAAGAGTCGGGGTCGATGTTTGTGATGTCATTTGGGCTAACACACTCCCATGTGACGTGGGGAGTTCATTTGCTTTTAAATACATTTTAAATTAACTGAGCATATTTTTTTCAGAATTCCAAGTACAGTATCTTCTGTTTTCAAACGGTTATTTCTGCCAGAAGAAGCCAAGTGTTTTTATATCTTTTATTTATGAATCAGGACCAGGGACTGAAGGATAAATGAATTATGTTAGCTTCACCTAAACCTAAAAAGTAATCACATTTTTTATTGCTCCTGCTGTCTTTTATATGGTTCTACTTAGCACAAATGTGTGAGTCAGTGATTTTTTTTTTCCTGCTGGTCTAAAACAACAAAGAAAGGTCAGTATAGAAGTGTTAGTAAAATCTTCATGTCCAATCTGCTTCAGTGCATAATTGTAATAGGGGTTGTGACACTGTTTATATCACAAAGATTAAATTTTGCTTTCACATCCCAGCCATTTCTTGTTGAAAATCTTTGACTGCTTTCACATATTGCTTAAAATATTGTCATCAGTCACTGCAAGACATTCAATACCAGACTGCACGAATTGTTCTGCTAGTCGCGTGTCCTGATTGGCAACAGCCTATACATCCTTTAATTCAAAGGATGATGGAAAATGCCCATAATGCATCTGGCTAAACATCCTGTAGTACGCATAGGGTAAATCCATTCTGACTCTAGCAATTAGCCTGTTCCACAAAGAACAAGGATCAATACTCATTGTAATATTTGTTAATTGCTACTGATGCTGATCTTTTAAGGGTTTGGTACTTCTAACAAAATTTTACTATGCTATTGCCTTTTTATAGGCTCCCATAGTAAATATTTCTCCTTTGACTTCACTATTGACCATCTTGTTCTGGTATTGCTGGGGAATATAGTAACGCCATGGTAGTCTTCAGAGTAACATTCACATGACGATGGAATCTCCTCTGCCATATACTCTTTCCCCTTGTCTGCAATAGGAAGGGAACATCTATATACAGGGATTGAACTGGGCCTCTCCTCTCTCAAAGGAATGGTAGAAATGGAAGTAGTCTGGAGACGAGAAAAGAAAGTGATTTACTGCCTGGAAGAGATTGTCTCATGGGGAGAGATGAAAAAAGACAAGGGTCCAAGAAGGAAAATTACAGAAATATGGGGGTGGAAGGAACCCTGCACTGAGGCAGGACTAAGTAAGCCTAGGCCGTCCCTGGTAAGTTTCTCCAACCCGTTCTTATAAACCTCCAATGATGGGGATTCCACAACCTCATCTCTGGAGGTTTTAAAGAACAGGATAAACAAACACTTATCAGAGATGGTTTACTTTGTTGGTGTCACTAGGCATCACCCTAGGTAACTCGGGGGGTTGAAGACCACGAGAGTCAATAAAGCCCCCCCGCACTAGGCCAAAGTGAACCAAGGCCCCTGCATGTTAAACTTTACTAACCTCACAGGCCAGCAGCTGGGAAGCAATAGTAATAAGGCCTGCATGCTTCTGGCTGAAAGGCAAGATAACAGATCAAAGGGAAAAGGACAAGATAACGGTTCAAAGAAGAGTTACTAACGAGCTAGACTTATAGCCGCCAAGATGACTTAACTGCTTAAATGTAACTGCTGTAGGAGGAGGGAGGGGGAAAGGGAGGAAGGGGGGTAGGGAAGAAAGGGGGGGAGAAAGTAAAGTATAAAAAGAGAAAAACTGCTTATGTTGGTGCGCTTGATTTGAGACATGCTAGTCTCCTAGTGCCTATTCAGAGCTCTTGAATAAACTTTGTCTGCTTCTCCACCCTGGTGTGTTCGTTGGCGCGAAGCACACCGGGCATGGAACCCCGCTGTTGCCCCCTCGGGCCCTCTGTGCTGGCAACAACTTGTTCCTGCCTCACTGTGGTGGGATGGACTAGATGACCTCTTCAGTCCCCTTCCAAGCCTGCATTTTTATTGCTAAATCGACACCGAGCTAGGCGCGTGATTCCCCTGCATGAATACACATACTCACTCCAGATCTCATTGAGCTGTGCCAAGGACAAACACACCTAAAAGTGGTGGGTATTTCCCTGGCACAGCTCAGCCATGCCTTCGCTGCTCCCACCCGTGCTACCGTGGCTATACTGCTATTTGTACTAGGGCCAGTTAACCGAGAGGCAGCGCAAGGATGTGCACATAAGCAGGGGAATCACACCTCTCGCTCATGGTTTAGGTGTGGCCTAGATTCTAGGATAGGATTCTCTTTTGTGAACACTAGTCTTTTTCATCTTTCCCCTTAAGGCAGCTTCTCCTATGTTGTCAATCACTGGCTTTGCTCTTCTCTGGACTACTTCCATTTCTTCTGTAGCCTTTGAGAGATGAGTAGCCCAATTCCTATCCATTAGATAGAAACGCTCCATTTCTTAGGATTGGAAGAATCTGAGAGTGAATGTATTATCTCAGGTGAGATACGGTGGTTGCTGGTGATGAATTTTTACCATTGAACGTGTTACCAAACCACACTCTGGCGTTACTGTGCGTACGTCTACAATGCAGCCGGGTGTGTGAGGGCAGCTTGCTTAGCTGTACCCATGCTAGCAGTACTCGAGCCAGATCACTTCAAATAGAAGTGAGGATGCCGGAGCGCAGGTTTCAACGCCTCCTGCACAGGCGAGTATGTAATCAGAGTAGTCATGTAGGGTTGTGCAGTCTGTGTTGACGACGACACAGCAGCTTCTTCACATCTATTGTTAGCAAGCTAACTAGACCACTAGCATAAATACAGCTACACAGGCTGACATTCACACGTCTCTCTGCAATGTACCCCCATGACGAACACTGGCAAATATTAACTTATTCATGGCAACCACTGTGTAGAGTATACGTGGATGTATTGTTGCTCCCTTGCACCTCATTTAATATATGATGGGTGGGGAGCAGGAGGTTCCTTTTAAATGTCAATTTGGCAGCTACCAATATAATTCTGCTCCCACAATTCTTTTATCAGCCTCCTCTTCCGCAATCCAACTTCTCCCACTCTTCAGAAATTGAACTGGGAGCTTGAAAACAACACCTATTTCAGGCCTTTAAATTTAACTTTATTGTAAAAGCTGCTGCACCACTTGTGAAGAGCAACTCCTGGGCTGCAGGGGCATGGGCTAGATCCCCTTGGCATCCCAGTGCAGAATGCGAGACTTCTCATCGCTTCCATTGATAGGACTTCCCAGACTGAAGCTCCATCTAGCAAAGTATCTAAGCACATGTTGAAAGTTAAGTGCATGTTTAAGTGCTTTCCTGAACAGGAGAGCATTTAAACACATGCTAAATCCATCCCCAAAGTGGAGCTTTAGAAGCCAGGATTCATGTACACACAGATTCTCAACACCCAGACATATGGGTGAAATCATGACCCTATGAAAATCAATGGAAGTTTTGCCATGGACTTCACTGGGCTCAGAATTTCACCCATTCATTTACAAACAGTACACACTATCTTAACCAAGAGACTGCATCTGAAGAAGTGGGTTTTTTACCCATGAAAGCTTATGCCCAAATAAATCCATTAGTCTTCAAGGTGCCACCAGGCTCCTTGTTGTTTTTAGCCAAGAGAGTTTGCCAGTAGCAGGGAGCCCTGCAATGACTGATGATTCTACTGGCCATACGTGGTTCAGGTCTCCACTGGCAGTTTTGGTTCTCTCTTTACGTTTGATCAGGCCGGTCCATTTCTAAGGCTGCTAACCTGTGGCCACTGACTCAGCGATTGTTGTGAGGTGATGAGTTGTCCCTGGACTAGCACCTGATTAAGCCACAGGTGGTGATGAGTCATTCCTGTGTTAGACTGCAGCCAATCCACAAGCCAGGAGCTGGTCTGGCAATTCTCAGGGCAGGTATCAGAGAATCATAGGGCTAGAAGGGACTGCAAGAGCCAACTCGTCTAACCCCCTACTCAGTGTCACTCCATGGCTTGAAACTCTCCTCAGCCTGATTGTGGTGACAAATTCCACAGCCTCAGTGTGCTCCTGCTGTAGTCTTGCCCATAGTCCTGCTCCAGCTCTGCTCTGGCTCCAGCCTAGCTCCCAGCCTTACTTTTGCCTTGTTCCTGCCCTGCTCTGACCTCTTGGCCTGATTGCCACCTCTCCAGCCGCTAGGCCTAACCTGCCTCGCCTCAGCTTCTGACTAGTGTTTGAGAAACCCATCCCTCCGTTCAGCAGCCTTACACCTGAATTATCGTTTTGTCCCTCTTCTGGAGGTTTATGGATTACACATTCAGTGTAAACTTTTGGCAAGCTAACAGCAGATGTTCCAGCTACTTGTATCTAATCTCATTCACGTTTCAGGCACACACTACAATTATTATTTTCAAGTCACCAAAATCATGCAATAAAATGAATCAAAAGCAGAGTGCTGAAGTCTTCAAACAATCCTTCTCCCGATATGCCTATTTGTAGCCCTTAGGCCTATGCCTTGCTGTCAGCTTCCCTACAGTAACTCCTGCTGGGGCCATTAATCCAGCCATATGTGCTAGATTACTTTTGCAAGAGGCATAGAAATGGTCTTCTCCCTCTTTCTCTCCCAAATAAAAGGTAGCTATTTAGCAAAGATAGAACTCTTTACTTGTTACAAGTGATCTGAAAACAAAATGCTAATGCTCTTGTTACAATTCTGGTCACATCTCGTAACAGTGTAATATATATACCAGTTCCTTGGTGTGTCAAGTCATTTTGTTGGCTTGATAATAGTTATTTTTATGGCTAATTAGGCACTTGCTGCTAAAGTTTTTTTCTTCTTTCCCCTCTATAGCCACAAAAATGCTACAGAGCTAAAGCTCTGTCCTCTTGTACTTATGGCCTAAAATCTGGTCTTTTGTATAATGTTAAATTAATTTTCAGTTAATTCACTATATTAACACAAAGTTGAATAATTTCTGCACCCTTATATACCGTAAATTACCGAACTGTATATACAGACTTGAGACTTGGCTTTAATATAAATCTCAGTTTCTCTAACATACAACGGTGCTGTAGAATGAGCAGAAAAAATAGGAAAATTATATGCAAAAATGAGCACATAAAATGAAATATGATGTAAAAAATGAACACTTGTCCCACTGGCTTTTTAAGTCATAGATTGAACACAAAAATCTAACTCCAAACCCTACTGTATAAACATGAAAAAGCTTTCAGCGTTTCAGTAAGTTTGAAGATATGAACAATTTCCTTCAAACATGGATTGTTCTTTGCATCTCAGTAAGATCTACAAAACAAAGCAAGTTTGGACAATAGCTATTCAAGAATTCAGCTACTGTTTAGTTATCCATTAGCAAAATTCCTGATTAGGACAAGGTTTATTTTGTTTGTTTTGATTTTAAACACATGAGGAATACAACTTCCCAAATAGTCCAATTCTGGGCAGAGACCAAGCATGGAAAATATGTCGTGTGTCCCCCCCCCCAGCCCCCAGCAAAATAATCTGTTTGATAAAATTGTAATGCAACTGAAAAGGGGTATTTGTAATGGAAGTTATGTTTTGATCCGAATTACTAGATTGGTTGCTATAGTATTTATCAGAATAATTGTTTATATAATAAATATCTCAATCTTTTATAGTTCAAAAGAACCAGTGGGGGCATCAGAGCTCTAAAGAACTAATACTGTACATATTTCATCCCTTCTCTTAAGTGCCATCTGCCAAGGGGAGTAAAAATCTATTATTATTATTTTTTTAATCTTTTTCTTTTTAAAAATAAAACTGTTTACAAATAAATTTGAATCTGACAACCTAAGGCTTAAACTTACTGTAATATATATTTTTTTTAAATGATGATGTGCTGAACTAATGAGCTGTCCTCACAAACTTTAACTTATGAGTTAAAGGCTGCTTTTTAATAAACAGAATCAGGAAGAAAAAAACCACCTTTAACTGCAGAGATCAAGTTTTATAAATATGGCACAATATGAAATATCTAGTTTATTTGCAGTCTTTACAATGGACTGAATGCCTGTATTCACTCCCGCTCCACACACACATTTGTCAGTACTTTCAGCCTGTGTTGTGCACAGAAGCTTTTGCCTTAATGACTCTTGGTTTGAGTTGAACAGAAACACTTTTATTTTCACAGTCTATTCATCAGAGACATCGAGCTTTCTTCAATTACAGGTATCAACAATTGGACAGTGGAAAAAATCTAGTAGTTTTATTGAATCGATAAAAACAGTTTCAAAAGGCTGTTTTGTGCATTTGTAATTGAATTCCAATTTCCATTCGAAAGCATTTTGACACAGATCGTATGTAAAAGTGTTAATTATCTAATAAGAAATACACCATTCACCATTTTCTAACATAATGAATGAAATGTAGAAATTAAGAATCTGAATAAATGTATGTTAAGCTATATCATTGCTTAAACAAATGTGTTTCGATCATAGATTCATAGACAGAAGGGCCCGTTGTGATCACTTAGTCTGACCTCCTGTATAGTACAGGCATTAGGACTTCTGTGAATTAATTCCTGTTTGAACTGGAGCAGATCTTTGAGAAGAACATCCCATCCTGTTTTAAAATAGCCAGTGATGGCAAATGCACCACAATCCTTGTTACGGCATATCTTCCTGGTTAGCAAAAAGAAGGACTAAATCTAGTGTCAAGAGTACGTTTAGTTGTAAAAAATGAAATCCCCGTTTTAATGGTGATACATGCCAACCAATGAGAATGAACCTTTTTGGGGGGAAATAACTAAAGAGTACAAATGCAGAGCATAATTAAAAGCAATTATTTAAATCCAGGTTTTGTGTGTTCTGATTTAAATCATGACTGAAATTGGTGATTTCAATTAGGATAATCCTGCAGCTGACAAAGGATCACGTGGTGCATCAGAGCCTGGAAGGTACTAGATGTCACAGTGTAGCTCAACATTAAACAACCAAAGTTGAGAAAATGGCCACTGACTTAGCTAGGAGTATAGTTAGGCCAATGATGAATGCTTTTGAAAATCTCCTCACCCTTGCTTCAACAGAGGGACGGGATGGCTTGTCGGTAAGATTTCTCCTGCGGTGCCCTCCTTTTCCCATCCTTCCCCCTCCCCCCCCCCCCCCCCAAAAAAAAAAACTGGTGGAAGAAGGAAAGGGTCCTGCCATTTAGACAGAGAAATACAGTCCAGCTGGCTATCACAGGGTGAGGTAACATTAAGGCTATTGATTGACTAGCAGGGCAACAGGAATACTTTATGGGTGAGATTTTCAAAAGCATCTACACAAAGTAGGCGCCTAACTCAGGCAATTTTGAAAACCCTGCCCTATGTCACATGATCCTGCTTCATCGGACTAGATTGGGTCTGACAATTCAGCACTTGCCTGTGTGACGTCCTTTGACTCTAGTGAGTTCTGCATCCATAGGCACGTTGCCAGATTGTCAAAATGTGGAGGCTGACTTGCACCCATGCAAATTTGTGGGGAAGAAATAGCCTCCAGATCCCTTATGTGGATTTGCAAATGCCAGCTAGAGTTCTTCCCCATTACAGCCATTTGCATGAACACGTTGTCAGGTAGCACTGGGACAGAACTGCCACATTTGGCACAATTTTGTCTCACCCACTTCCTAAATTGCTTGCTAAGGATTTCATAGTTCAACTCTACCACTGTGGCATTTAAACTCCATTTTCCTCCACACCGAGAAGCATGCATTTCCACGCTACTTTCTTCTTCAAGAGAGAAGCAAACATTACAGACCCCGCATGGCAATAAAAATGAATACTCACTTTAAACTCCCCTTTTTCGTTTGTTTTCAGTGAGAGAGTTGTATCGTTCTGGCTTTATGCAGGATAATCGCAGTGGAGCACGTGGGCTCAGCATAGGATAAAAGGCCCCACCAATAGCTCCTACAGCTGTGCGTGGCGTTATTTCCCTGAGCTGCAGAGCCATATCACAGCATTTTACTGTGGCCTGGGTCATTATTTCCCAGTGGTCTCACCCCCTATAACAAGACCCCAAAGGAAATGGTACCTTATAATGGGTATAAAAGAGTCACTGCTGCACCTGAGATTATTTCAGGTAGCCAAAGGCAATTCATGGGTCAGAGGCAATTTTCCCCCCTCTTTATTATTTGCACCCACCCAACCGTAACGTGGTTAATAAAACAGTCCGGTTTTGATTGATGAGAGGCAGATTTTTCTCTTATAGTTCTGTTGTTTGTGAAGTGCTTTTTGCTTCATAGAAAATCCTGCAAAGCTGCTGGGGTCAGTTGGAAGACACCACACTGTGAGCAGCTGAAGGTGCCCACCACCTAAGTGCAGTAACCGGGAGCTAAGTGGCTAATTCTTCCTCTAACTTAATTTAGCAGCAAGGCCAATGAAGTAAGAAAAGTAAACATGGGAAGCAAATACCCTCCATTTTCCGGGCTCTCGTCTCTCTATAGTAATGAGACCTTCATTTCTAATTCATTAATTTTCAAGCCCCATGTCCCGTGGATCAAAGTAATTTGCCACAGGCCTATTAGTAATATTACCGTGCTGATCCCTGAAATGATGAGGATTTATCTGCTAGGGCAGAACACAGTATTCTAGTTGTTTGCATAGTTTAATTTTTTTATCTGCCAAAATGTAGAGAAAGTCCAAGCTCTTTAAGGGAAGAACAGTCTCCAGGTGTACAGCACCTAGCACAATGGGGCCTGAACTCAGTGAGCAGTCCTCCAGCCACTACTGTATTACAAATAAATCATAAAGACAACACCCTGCTTCTGTCTCATTTAGGTGTGATTTAGGTAGGTTATACTCTGCTCCTAGACCAATCATGATCTCTTCTGTTTTGACGTTAGGGCACACCTTTCCCGGTGAGGAAGGTGACTTCTTTCTAATGGTCTGCCCCAGAAATGAATGCAACTACCCCAGTTTCAGCCAGTCCTATGGGTAGGTGCCATTTGGTTGAGAGACCAGGCTATCATTGGCTTGGAGGTACAGTATAGAAACTTTTTGCCCTTCATTTTTACTAGGGCCCTAAGTGGCCTGAGTCACACTCCCAAGTCACCGTGGCAGACTGATGGGCTATGACAGATGAAGCAGGGGGAAGGCATGCTGGGAATGAATACTGAATTCTGATCCTGACATTGCTGCTGTTGTTTCAGACTCACACTATGGTGCAAAGGCACAGAGGAAGTTAGGTGCTCATGGAAAGTCAATGGTGGCTGGACACCTTACTTTCATGTATACCTTTGAATGTGTCCCCTCACTACTTCCGTATTTTGCACTTAATGTTTGCTCCTAAGCCCGTTAGGTACTTCTGAAGGTCTCCTCCTTAGGGCCCTTTGCTAGCATTAGCCAGTGAGGGTACCATATCAGTGATGGGAGGTGGTTTCATCAGGAGCAGAGCGCATAGAAATGTTCTGTGCCATCTTTTCCACATACAGGGTTGTGCTGCCTGCAGGCCAGTCATTAAGTCTCAGCTCACAGCCTGTGCACTAGTGTTGATGAGGCTTCTTTGAGGGGTGGTTTGTTAAAAGGGGTCTGCTGCAGTTGCCACATTCATTGAAGGAGACAGTAAACAACAGGCCCCCGCTGTTTCACTATTGTCTTTGCTTGTTCTTTGTATTAAGCAAACTCAGAGAAATGGCCTACCCACAGCTGTAACACTTTTATCTAGAAACATAAGTCAGGCCAGACAATTATGTATATCAAATGTTGGCTCTCCAGATACTTCTGATCCTGGATGGGTGACAGGGCTTAAACACACCCACACCACATGGTGGATTGTCTGTATCTGAGCCCTCTAACACTACCTGAGAAAACCCACTACCACACACAAGTGATCAGTCTATATAAAGTACTTATATGGCCCCCACATCACCACAGTGAGCACCTCACAACAGCTCCATGAGATAAGGAATCATCTAGGGAACTGAGGCACAGAGAGACTACAGGTTAGATTTGCAAAGGTACTTCATTACCTGACGCTACAGAAAGGCATCTAGCAGGATGTTCACTAGTGCGTATTCAAGTTAGGCGCCTACCTCCCACTGAAATCAATGTCTCATTGTATCCTTGTACTCCCCTATGGGAGTTTTTATATCCCTCATTTGTCTCTTGTGCAATATTTAGACTGCAAGCTCTCTGAGGTAGGGACCATCTTTTTGTTCTGCGACACTACAGTAAAACAGCTGAGTAATCATTAAATCATGATAATTGAAAACTTTCGGTTGCCAACGATGCACTGTAGACCCCACTAAATTGGCAAATTCAGTGTGTCCCGAGTCCACTGAAATCATTGTTATCATTATTTGTGTATAGCTAATAATAAATGGAGATATACAACTCTCATACAGCTGGAAGGGACCCTGAAAGGTCATTGAGTCCAGCCCCCTGCCCTCACTAGCAGGACCAAGCACTGATTTTGCCCCAGAACCCTAAGTGGCCTGAGTGATTAAACTCACAACCCTAGGTTTAGCAGGCCAATGCACAAACCACTGAGTTATCTGTGCCCCCAATACCTCCATTCTGCCAGGCATTTTCTAGAAGAGAGGGCCCTAACTCAAATTTGGGCGTAAAAGCCAGTTTTTCATTAAAAACCAAAACCCAACAACCACCATTTTAAACAAAATGTTTCAGTCAATAATAGTTACACAGTCTCAGGTCCAATTCTGAACCCTTAATATTGGGTCTAATCCTTCAAAACTCCACTTGAAATCAATGGGTCTGATTTTCATTTACACTAGGGCCTCGTTACACCGCGTACAGGGCTTTGCATGGATTCAGTTGTAGCTGAAGGCCACTTTACACAGCCAGAGGAGTATAAAGGAACTCTAGCAAAATGAGATTCCTTTCCGATGGCCTAGCTCCACCAGCACTCACATAGCCAGGTCCTCAGCTCCCTAGGTTCAGTTTGCCTCCAATGGTGCTATCCTTTGTATTCTGCGTTGTAATTGATATCAGTATATTTGAAAATGTAGAAAACATCCAAAAATATTTAAATAAACAGTATTCTCTTATTAACAGCACAATTAATTGCACGATTAACCATGATGAATTGTTTTAATCATGCAATTAATCACAAATATATATTTTTAATCATTTGACAACCCTAGTGTTGACATTATATTTTGCATGCTCATATAAAATCCTTTTTCTTGCAAAGGCAAATCTTCGTACACAAAACAATATTTATTTTGCATTCTATCAGCTGCTGCTTCATTACCTAGACAAACAAAAGTAATTACCTTGATTTTGTATTTTGTGATAGAGCCCGATCACGTACCCTGACTCTGATTTTAGTTTTCACATAACCCCCTCCCAATTCAGTAATGTGCAAATGAACTATCCAGGGCTTTATACAATTTTCAAGTGCAGATAAAGTTATTTAAAATTTCATCACTTCTCTTTCATACTATGATTGTCAACTGCTGTAAGTGAATAAATTAATTCTTCCAGGTCATTCATAATTCATCCCAGCCTTTTCTGTCTTCTTTTTGTATCCCATTAGCCAGGATTTTGATTTGCTGTGGGATACATTACTTGTTGGGGGATGGAGGTAAACCCATAAGTAACACTGAAAAAGCTGCAGGCAGCATCTTTCTTCTTCTTTTTTTTTTACTAGCTCGTCTTTTATACTAAAATACCATTTTTTATTTATAGTCTCAAATATAAAAAATGGTATTTTAGTATAAAAGATGAGCTATGAAAATACTTCACAGAATTGATTGCTGGGCACACACATTATTTTTTCCTATAAATCCTTTTCTTTTTCCTCTCTCAAGGATTTGCAAGTAAATCTTGATTTTAAAAAATCCACTCCCCCGCCCCCCGCAAAGAAACCGTTTCAACTCACCAAGATGGCCTTTTGTTGGTATTGTTTATTCAACACTACTCAATGTTAACTGCATTCTGTAGTACCGAAAATGGGCCATGTATGGTTACAGAGGTCATCCAAATCTTCTCATTGTTGGGAATTTAAATTATTCTATTTCTAAAACTTAGTAGAGACATGTCTTCTGGTCCATACTTTGCTCATAAGTCATAGCTCCTACCAAAAGAAGGCCCCAGGCCAAAATTAACCATCTGAAATCCTCCGAAACTTTAGTGAAGTTGGGAGATGGATCTGGAATCAGTATGTACACCAACACTGTAAGTATATTCTGCACTGTTTCTTTAAAACTGTAACAGGAGGCCAGGCAGAAAGGGAACTGAGGAAGATTTTAGCAGTGTCTCAACAGTGAAGCACAGAGAGAGAGACTGTCTTCCTTACTGGTAATGAAATTCCTAACTCAGTGTTAGAACAAAGCAATTTTTCTGTCATTCTTTATCATTGTCACATGACAAATACAGGATGCCCTGCTGACATCCCTCCCCCCAATCTCTGTTTATATTTTATATAGCATAACAGTTGTCTGTATTATTCTTAGCCACCACAGCTCACAGCTGAGATAATCTCAGGTTTGGGACCAAACCTTAAAAATTGTTGCTGAGCAACTTGATTGTATGCTCATTTGTAGGATGTCCGGAATCTCACCCAGCTCTTCTCCCATCAGTTTGGCTTTTAATTATTTTTTGTGAGCAGGTGGTCAACCATTCATCATATGTTTAAGAGCTCTTCCACATTTTCCTTCACAGGCATTTGGAAGCGTAATAAGTTCCTGATCTATTAAAATTCTCCCCAGTTGAAATTTGCTATAGGACATCTAATTTCATGCAGAAGGCTGTCCTATAGAAATGGCTCGTCTCCTTTCATCATGATGCTGCATTATTTATAGAGATGAGAAATGTCATTGAGATTTTCTGGAATGACTGCTTGGAACTGAAACTAAAGTGAAACATGCATTTACTGGAACTAGTATTTTCCTTTGCCCACCATATGGGTTTTTAGTCTGACAATTTATATTTCCTTTTCAATATATGCTGCATGTGTTTTATATCACAGAGCAGGAAAAGACTTAGCATATCACTGAGTTCATCAACCTCAGCCTGACGTCTAGCATTAGTTAACTTCTCATGCACAAATAAAACCCCCTCTAAGTATAATGTACTAGATGCACCGAGGGCCTCAGGCAGTGTGATACTGTTCATCACAACACCTAGCTTTTAGGCACCTAGAAGATCGCTGGAAAAACACTGCAATTCAAAAATCCTGAGCTCCGATACAAATGAATGGGGAGATAGATACCTTGGAGTATAAGTCGGAAAAGCCGGCACCTAGGCAGGGAGCTGCCTCAGCTAGCCAATGAGAGATGCTGACATCAGGGGTGTGTCATAAGCCCTTCCCCCCAGGCTGCAGGGAGGTGCCCATCTCTGCTAGCAATCCACAGGCAGGAACCGCTCTGCTGGAGCAGAGAATGAGAATGTGAGAATGAGCTAGGCAGGCATCCGACTTCACAGAAAGCGGATGGAGCAGGTGGTGTCAATGATAGCCCTCGCCTGGGATGTGGGCAACCTGGGTTCAACTGCCCAAGCTTCCTGAGGAGGAGAAAGGATTTGAACAGGGTCTCCCACCTCCCAGGACAGTGCATGAACCACTGAGACATGGGATAGTCTGACAAGTGATTCCCTCAATCTCTGCTGTTCAGCTGTGCGCAAAGACTGAGAGTGGTTGGAGCGGCATGACTGGGCCCTGTGTCTCCCACCTCCTAGGTGGGTGCCCTAATCACCAGGCTAGAGTCAGTCTCATCCTCTCAGGGCTTGTCTCTGTTTGACATGCTATAGCTACACCGCTGTAGCGCGTCAGAGTACACGCTACCTGTGCCGCGGGAGGGCTTCTCCCGTCAGCCCAGGTAATCCTACTGAGGGGCAGTGTCTAGGTCAACAGAAGAATTCCTAGTGCTGTGTTCACTGGGGGTTATGTCAGTTTAACTACATTGCTCAGTGGGGTGGATTTTTCACACCCCACAGCAACATACCTGGGTCGACCTAACTATATAGTGTAACCGTGGCCTCAGTCTTTCTCCACAGTGGAACAGCTTCAGCAGGAGAGACTGGCAAACCCTGCATCAGACCAGCTCATAGCTCAATGGCTAGACCACTCACCTTAGAGGTGGTGGGCCCCTGTTCACATCCTTTCTCCCCATCAGGCAGATGGGGGCACTGAAGCTGGGTGTCCCACATGCATGTAGCTGCACTAGCCAGGGAGCTAAGAGTTAAATGGTGCATGCTGCCACTGCCAGATGTTGAATGGGACCCGATCCAGTGGGTGACTTCTAAGCACACTTACCAGATCGGGCTGTGCATGTGAGAGAGAGGCAGGCGAACACCCATCTTCCTCTGGTTCACGAATCACTCTGGGGCTGAGGTGCACGACAGGTACCCAGACATCTAAAATGGAGCAGATGTGTGTGTGCCCACAGGCAGAAATTTAGGCACCTAAGGAACTTTCACTGCAAAAATGTAGGCCTTGGACAAGTTTGGGCATTTACTGGGCTAGGCAGCAGTCAAGTGAAGCTTGTGAATCACACTGGTGTCTTAAAATGGAACTGCGGCGCCTAAGTCCCTTTGTGAATCTAGCCCAATATTCCTGTAATATACACACCTGACTTTCTGATTAGGTGCTGGTCTAGGACCAAATGACATCTCTTTAAATAACATTGTTGTTCATAATTTAGCATAACAATGAAAAATAATTATCTGCGCAGCCCTTGTTTGAGGGACAGAATGACTGTAACGTCTCTGTTCCTTTCCTTCCTCCTATTGCATTTTGCTTCTAATCAATTGTTCATAAGTGTTTAAAAAAGACACCAATGGATATGGTCCTATTCAGAGTCATTACTAGTGATGGGCCAAATTATTGCCCCCACAAAACATCTTGCAACAGTGCTTAAGGGAAAGGAAAATTCTGTAAGTTTTCACCGTTGGAGTTTCTGTCAGATGATTGAGGGGCCAGGGTTTGTTTCAATGTCTACAGATGGGCCATGGTCCTCCAGCCCAGGAATTAGTCCATGATCATAGGGATCTGGTGTAGATCTTTGACCACCCACAGAGATGGCCCATATGGATGTCCTTTGCCCTCTTTGTCCCTTCCTCATTAATCATGGCTCCCTTGAAGAATTCCACCTAGACTTCAACAATTTCCACCCCACCATCAACCTCAGCCTGGACCAGTCCACACAAGAGATCCACTTCCTGGACACTACAGTACAAATAATTGATGGTCACATAAACACCACCCTATACCGGAAACCTACTGACCTCTATACGTACCTACATGCCTCCAGCTTCCATCCAAGACACATCACACGATCCATTGTCTACAGCCAAGCCCTAAGATACAACCGAATTTGCTCCAACCCCTCAGACAGAGACAAACACCCTCAAGATCTTTATCAAGCATTCGTAAAACTACAATACCCACCTGGGGAAGTGAGGAAACAGATTGACAGAGCAAGACGGGTACCCAGAAATCACCTACTGCAGGACAGGCCCAACAAGGACAATAACAGAACACCACTGGCCATCACATACAGCCCCCAGCTAAAATCTCTCCAGCGCATTATCCACGATCTACAACCTATCCTGGAAAATGATCCCTCACTCTCACAGACCTTGGGAGGCAGGCCAGTCCTCGCTTACAGACAACCCCCCAACCTGAAGCAAATACTCACCAGCAACTACACACCACACCACAGAAACACCAACCCAGGAACCTATCCCTGTAGCAAACCTCGTTGCCTACTCTGTCCCCATATCTACTCTGGCAACTGCATCAAAGGACCCAACCACATCAGCCACACCATCAGGGGCTCATTCACCTGCACATCCTCTAATGTCATATATGCCATCATGTGCCAGCAATGCCCCTCTGCCATGTACATTGGCCAAACGGGACAGTCCCTCCGCAAAAGAATAAATGGACACAAATCGGACATCAGGAATGGTAACATACATAAGCCAGTAAGTGAACACTTCAATCTCCCTGGTCATTCTATTACAGATTTAAAAGTCACTATCATTGAACAAAAAAACTTCAGAAACAGACTTCAAAGAGAAACAGCAGAACTAAAATTCATTTGCAAATTCAACACCATTAATCTGGGCTTGAATAGGGACTGGGAGTGGCTGGCTCACTACAGAAGCAGCTTTTCCTGTCCTGGAATTGACACCTCCTCATCTATTATTGGGAGTGGACTACATCCACCCTGATTGAATTGGCCGTGTCAACACTGGTTCTCCACTTGTGAAGTAACTCCCTGCTCTCCATGTGTCAGTATATAATGCCTGCATCTGTAACTTTCACTCTATGCATCCGAAGAAGTGAGGTTTTTACTCACGAAAGCTTATGCCCAAATAAATCTGTTAGTCTTTAAGGTGCCACCAGACTCCTTGTTGTTTTTGTAGATACAGACTAACACGGCTACCCCCTGATACTTTAAGAGCTGTGTTTCCCCTGGCCCCTTGCCTCTGTGTATGCCCCTCATTCTCTGAGGGGGAACATGTGAAATGGATTTTCACCAGCATGTTTAGCACCAGGTTGCTGCAAAATTCTCTTGAGAGAGCCAGGTTCTTTAGTTAAGTTTGTTCCTGTACAAAGAAAGGGTCAGAATTTGACCCTTATTGGCTAATTTGAATTGTATTTTATGTGCATTTTATCCACACTCGGACTAAAAGTAGAGGAATGATTTGGCCTTATTGTATCTAGATCTGTCCAATTTGTTCATTAGAAGGTGGATAATAGAGCTGGTTCTAATGAGTACCTTGCTTTCCTAAAAATATTAGAAGAAAGATTAATATTTCTATTTTCATGACCATTTTGGGGGGGGGGGGGGTTCAGCAAAAATATTGAAACCTCTGGAAACTAAAAAGTTTTCAGTTTTCAGCATCTAAAAATGTTTGTTTTTAGCTTTTCAACAAAATCAGAAAATTTGGCAAAAATGGACATTTTTGCTAGAAAAATCTGTTTTTGTCAAAAAGACATTTTTAATCAGAAAAAAACTGTTTGGTTGGGTTCACCTCCTCCCTCCCCCCGACCCCACACCACCAGGACCAGTGGCTAATAACCTAATTTCCCCCATTTTTATTACAGGAACAAACAAGTCCTTCTTCATAATTATAGGCATTTATCCTATACTTGAGCTCCTCTCTGCTCTCTCAAATTATTCATTAGTGTCTTCAATTCACTCCACCTCAGAAGAATTTGCCAAAGCTGAAAGAGGTCTGTAATTCAAAAATAGCAGATGTAATCTCCTCTTGGATTTTAACTAAATGTTCTCATTTTTTGACTAGCAAAAATAATTAAATCAAGAGAAAAAACACACACACACTAAGGATTGAACATGAATTATTATTCAATTCTGGATTGGGATTACAAGTAGTAAAATGCGATATAACCCAAGTTCCCTAGGAATTCAGTCAACTTTATAGTCCAGACATGGCCTCATTCTACTTCCACTGAAAACTATGGGTCAGATTCTTCTCTCAGATACATTAGTGCAGCTCCATTGACGTCAGTAGTCTTACTCCTGACTCTCGCTAGTGTAAGTAAGTGTGGTACCAGGGCATTTTGTCTTAGTTCTTAATTGGGGATGGATCAGGACGAGAGGTCTGATATTCCCACCAAGTTGATGGTGGCAGGGCACTAGGGCTGACAAAACACTGGGCTAATCTCACTGTGCATTAAGTTAGGAAGCTAAAGAAGGGGATTATTCAAAAGGTAAACTGACTTTCTGCTTTGTCAATAGCAATTTATACCGCAACTTTTAGGAGATTCAGAATTGTCTTCCTATATTTTCTCTTCAACTTTAAGGACAAACATATGTATCTATCTGCTGTCATAGCTTTTTGCAGCTTGTGTTAGTTGTCCAACCTACTTACCCCAGTTTAGTGTCTGAGAGACTCTCTAGGACTAGGAGCAATTAGCCTGCTTCAATTTAATTCTGTTGGCTTTAGCCTGGAGGGGTAGTTTTGGGGGAGAGGCCACTTAAAAATAAATTCCGTAAATTCTTCCTCCTTCATTGTTCAACATCTTCCAGATTTTCTGCAGCTTCTCTACACACCTGTGAGTCCCATGGTCTTGTCTCTTCCCTGCATGTTGTCGCCAGTGGCTGATTTCTCACCCGGTCATCCTCCAAAGAGGAGATTCACATCAGGTTTTTTAAGTTCTCCAGGTCAGTCATTCACAGTCAGTTATTTCTGTGATGATATTTTTCCCTCTTCAGTTAGCCAGGAGGTTGCGGTCTCACTGCTCTGTTCCCCATTCTGGGTAAGATTGTTGCTTTCTTCTTTCACCTCATTTCCTTGAGCCCAGATAGACAGTTATTCCTGACAGCTTTAGATGGATACAAAAGAGTGTCGTCAGATGTTGTTTGCGTGTGTATGTTCTCTCTGTGTGCTGCACTAGCTCTGGCCAGATAGCTTGTACAGCTCTGCTCAAACTGCCCACAGAGACCATGAGACTTGGTTTAGTAGTGTTGGAGAAAAAGGCACCCGGGCAGGTCCTAGCTCCCCGAATCAATGTCCACAGTTACACTAACGCAGGTATACCTGTGACAATGGACCAGCTCAGTCAATGGTGGGACTTTCCACTGCCCCCTCAGCTGGCCAAAGACACTCCCTCTGACAGTCCATTTTATACAGCAATACAAACAAGTTATGTATTGCCCCTCTGACATAGTTAGTTATTGCCCCCTGACATGAGTTGTTACCACCCATTGCCTTGCACATGTTGGTTCCATCAAAACATCTCTATCACACTGTCATCCTGACCTTATCTTTAGGATGGGTCAGTGTGTTCCTGTTATCTTTGGGGGAGGTGTTTGTAGCATACTTGGTATGGGGTGTTCTGGTACCATCCTTCTGGAATATGTTTGTTTGAGTGTCCTGTGCCTAGCACTTCTTAGGAATGTGTGTGTTTTTGCAATACCAGCCCTGTTCTTGCCAGATTCTGTGAACTTACAAGTAGGCATGTTTTATAGCAGGGCCGCCTGCCTTCTGCTCACAGCCTGACTTTTGCTCACTTTGCTTTCTATCAGCCAAGCTTGACCACTACTTTAGTTCAGGCCTCAGGCCTCATACCAGGCCTTATGTCTCAGGCTCTCTTTCTATTGCAATGAGCATTGGGAGTGTCTTGCTATGTTGGATGGGATCAGCACAGAACATTTTCTCCTTTGAATCAAAGAGAAGACAATTCTTGGGTTTTGAAAATTGTATCTTTGCAAGTCAGAAAACCTGAATGTAGTGGCTGGTTGGTGTTCCTGTGACTGTCTTCTTGTCAGGCGGACATATCACTTCCTAGAACTCCCAGGAGTGCAGCCAGAGAATCATCTGTAAAGAGATTGCAAACTATGCTCCCGTTTGTGGCTGAACCATCTGAGGGCATGGCCCAGCCATCTCCCTACTCTTTGTGGAATCAGATTAGATCCAGACCTCCAGAATCTATGCTTTGCATGTGCCAGGCCTACCACTCTGTCCAATCCCAGCAAGTGAGAAAGTTTACCTAGTGCCTGGCCCCAGAGTGGGGTGTGCAAGGGAAAATAAAGATGCAAGGAACCTATGTGTATTTTTGGGTCCATTATATATTTCTGCATTCTGTTTGAATTTACAAACAGCAACAGAACAGAACCTTCTGTCACTAAGAGTTGCAATCTAGTGGCTACAGAAGGGGCAGAGGAATTGAGATTCTGTTCCAAATATTACCACAGAACTCCTGAACATTTAAAGCCTAGTGACTTGGCCCAGGTAACACACAAATGTCCACTCACTCAGAGTGACTCAGATTCTGGGAGTCCAGCTTGAGAGACCTGAGGCTTGAATTTCAAAGGTGTTGAGCACCCATGACTCTGGTTGAGTGCAGGGGACTGGACTATATGACCTACTGAGGTCCCTTCCAGTCCTACGCTTCTATAATGTTATGAGTGTCCTTTGAAAAAAAACCAGGCCCAAACTATTTCAAACTAGGCTTCCAACAAACCAAGGCATTCAGAATTAGTGGAAACTTAAACAATGCTGAGTGGCATTTTCAAGTGTGCTTAGCATTGTCCTAACTGTGCACCCATTGAATTTCAGAGTAAGACTCTCACTGACTTCATTGGAAGAGAATTAAGCAAATACTGGATGCTCATGAATGTCCCACCTCTTAGAATTCTTTGTGTATCAGTTTCCCCCATTCAAAACCGGGATCATGCTCATTTATCAAGATTTGCAGTTCTTGGATGAGAGTCACTAGATAATCCTGTGACTAGTTGTAATGTTGTTATACCAGTGGTTCCTAAACTTGTTCCGCCGCTTGTGCAGGGAAAGCCCCTGGCGGGCCAGGCCGGTTTGTATACTTGCCGCCTCCACAGGTTCGGCCGATCGCGGCTCCCAGTGGTAGGGGAACTGCGGCCCTCCCACTATACTGGATTCCAGTCTACAGACCCCATAAGAGGTCTGTCCCCTCAGACTCTATGCTTCAGCCTCCCTGGACTTCCTTCTTCCACAGCCTGTCCACAGGCCTCTCCCAGAGCTGAGTTCACTCTTCTCTTAGGGCCAGGAATTACAGGGCTCTCCCCAGGAATCCCCCAACAAAACCCCAATCCAAAATTACAAACTTAAACCATCTCCTGCCCGCCTTGGCCTTTTTATCCCACTTAAGTTTCCTTTGCCATGTTCCTCTACTGAACACCTCCCCAGGGTGCTCTCCCCGGAAGTCCAGATCCTTCCCTTTTATCAGGGACGACCACCAGAGTCTGCTCTACCCCCAGTGGCTGCTCCATGTACCTCCTGCCACACTTCTCTACTCTGGGGTTCCCCCTGGAGCCTGCCAGTCTCTTCCCCCTCCAGTCCCAAAAAGTAACTCTTGTTCTAAACTGTGCTTCCCTTCTTTATAATCATCGCTCAGCTCCTTCCCCAGCTGGGCTTCATCCTTAATTAGGCCCAGCCCACGCTGCAGGTGCAGCCAGATAGCATAATTAATCTCTCAGGCCCACATTAACTCTTTTGTTGCCTGGGTGTGGGGTACAGACCCCATTACAGGGACGATGGTGCAGGTTAAGCCCTAGATATCTGCAGAACTGCACAAGAAAGTGTAGTCTTCACATTCAACAGGCACAGATGAAAATACACCAGAAAAAGGAAGGCACTGAAGCAAGAAATGGCACAAACATAAAGGTATTTCTGAAAAGACGGAGTGGTCACTCATGAAACACAATTATAAAGCTGAGGAGAGGAGGAGCTAACAGAATAATCTGAAAGGTCCTGGAAGTACTTCTCTAAGAATTCATTGAAGGGATATGAGGCATAAAATAGAAGCCACAGGAGGAAGAGAGTGTGAGGAGGGGGGAAGAAAAAACTATAATAAAAGTGAGAAAGAAGAGAGTGCAGTGCGCCAATTAAAAAGGAGCGAAGAGAATGAAATAAACAAGGGCCACACAAGCGTGGTAGAATACCACAGGTTTTCTACCACCCCCACTGCACCCACAAAGATTGGCTGTAATGGGAATTCCTCCCTCATTTAATCCTGACCTTGACATCCTAATTAATCATCTCCATAGGCCATAACTGACATGGTCTCACTTGGTTTGTTATTGTTACAACTCCAGAACTTCCTGGTGAGATCAGCATTAGAGCTGGGCAGGAATTTTTTGATGAAACACTTTCTTGCCCTGCAAACATCAATTCATGGGAATAGAAAATTTTCACATGAAAAGGTCAGGTTAGACAAAACTTTTGTTGGAAAAGTTTCTCAGCTCCACAATGGAAGCTCGGGTAGACTGAGAGAGAATGCAACTCTAGAGTAGCCAATGGATTGGTTCATAGGGCACTCACCTGGCATGTGGCAGACCAAGGTTCATGTCTCTACACTGAATGAGACAATTGGCTATAGTAGGGTTGGTGGCTCTCTTTTTCATGGAAGAAGAAAAATCTCAACAGTTCTCAGTTTCATCAGGAAATTTCTTTGAAATCTCAAACACATCCATGAGATGGGAAAACCATTCCCCACATTCATTTACATCACATGAAGTCAGACAACAAAATGTGACAAATTTTATAAGTGCAAATGTGAGAAGTCTAAATACTAAGATGAGTGAACTTGAGTGCCTGGTATTAAATGAAGTTAGTGATATAATAGGTATCACCGAGCTTTTTATAAAGATGTCAATCAATGGACACAGTAATACCAAGGGTACAAAATATATAGGAATGACGGCATAGGTTTTGAAAAAAGGACAGGAGTACTTGTGGCACCTTAGAGACTAACAAATTTATTAGAGCATAAGCTTTCATGGACTACAGCCCACTTCTTCGGATGCATAGGTTTTGAAGTCAATCTAGATAGTTTTCTGAAAACATCTGCTCAACGTACTGCGGCAGTCAAAAAAGTGAACAGCACGTTAGGAAACATTAGGAAAGGGGTAGGTAATAAGACAGTAAATATAAAAATGGCACTATATCAATCCATGGTATGCCACACGTTGAATTCTGATTACAGTTCTGGTTGATCCATCTCAAAAAAAGATATATGAGAAATAGAAAAGGAAGGGCAACAAAAATGATTAGGGGTATGGAACAGCTTCGGTATGAGGAGTGATTAAAAAGACTGGCACTATTCAGATTGGAAAAGAGACGACTAAGGGGGGATATGATAGAGGTCTATAAAATCAGGAACGGTGTGGAGAAAGTGAAAAGGGAAGTGTTATTTACCCCTTCACATAACACAAGAACGAGGGGGTCACCCAATGAAATTAATAGGCAGCAGGTTTAAAACAAACAAAAGGAAGTATGTCTTCACACAGTGCACAGTCAACCTGTGGATCTTCTTGCCAGGGGATGTTCTGAAGGCCAAAATGATAACAGGGTTCAGAAAAGAATTAGATAAGTTCATGGAGGATAGTCCGTCAATGACCAAATGGTCATTGATGCAACCTCATGGTCTGGCTGTCCCTAAACCTCTGACTGCCAGAAGTTGGGATTGAACGACTGGGGATGGATCACTTCATCATTGCCTTGTTCTGCTCATTCTCTCTGAAGCATCTGGCATTGGCCACTGTTGGAAGACAGGATACTGGGCTAGATGGATCATTGATCTGACTCAGTATGCCCATTCTTATGTTCCTATGTTCACCCAGTTCTAATCACCACACCTATATTAGGTCCCTTTCTTGTGAATGGGAAAGTAGCGGTGGTTCAGAGAAGTGTCTTCAAACACAGTGCTACTATGGTATGTGCTGTGTAGCAATTTTTCACCAGGAAATATCAAAAGCTGTATTACTAACTGGCTGCAAAGTGACTTTCTGTGCTTTTAAATTTGATTCTAAGTAGAAGTTGGCGAACAATTTTGATGGTAAACCATGTAGAATATCTAAAAAATAGACTTTGAACTACAAACAGACAAATGCTGTTTGTGGCATATTTTGTATATAACAGTGGAGAACATGATGGTGAAGCGCCGAAAATTGTTTAGTAGGAAATTGCTTAGCATATGAAAAATATTCATCGTAACTGAAGAATTGCTGAAGAAGCATGGTTTATTCACACACTGAAAAGCTATGCTTCGGACTGGAGTCTAAGCACACGTACATGCTTAGCTACCATGGGCAAACTACTCTTCTTGTAATTCACTGAGATTTGCTGTTTCTGTCCCTGCCACTACATACTTCTGCTGCCCTTTCTCATCAGTGATAGAGGTGTTGCTGATACCAATTCTTTTTTCCAATTCACATCATACAGACAAGGCATGATCCTGCACCATTGCAACCAGTGAGACTTTTACCCCTGACTTCAGTAGGTACCGAATCATGGTTGGGGTTATCTGTCCCTCACTGCACCAATTGCTTCATTCAGCTGTGATCTAGGAATCCTATAGAAGAAACCACCCTTGTTTGGTACCCTTGTGTCATAAGACACCACCTTGGAGTGTTAGCTGCAGTCACACACAAGTTCCACGATCACTCAACTAGATTCTCACAAGAGCAGAGAAAATAGGGATGGGTTAATGAACTCTCCATGAGGGAAATATTAAAACAGTCTGAAAGTCAGTCTCTTGAGGCAAATGGTGGGAGTGTCATCACTCAAACAGTTTAGAAGGAGACTGGAGAGAGCACTGGAAATAGACCACAAAGCAATTGTACACTGGCATGGAGATTAGATTTGGCGATCTACCTGGTTTGCTTATTTCTTGCTTGTACGATATGTAACGTAGATGCTTATATGGCCCACATTACCACAGTATCTGAGTGTCTCATAATCTGCAATCTGTTTATCCTCACCACACCACTATGAGGGGTGTGTTCTTCTGCTATTTTACAAATGGGAAACTGAGACTCAGTGACTTGATCAAGGCCAGACAGGAAACCTTGTGTCAGAGCAGAAACTTGAACCCCAGTCTCCCGATTCCCAGGCCAGCCTTCCTTTCTTCTCTTTGCAGTTTAGTATAAACACAACTTTTTTTTTCCTTCCAGGAATTTCTCAGTGTTTAGTTGACAACAGTATAAATCTTTCCTTAGAGTCCCAGAGTCTTAGAGTTGATTATCCTTAATTATGAATGCCCTGTTCTCTCACGAGCTATCTAAAAGAGCCATCAGTAGTAATGAAACATTGATTATTCAGTCAACTGTATGTCATTGATTAACATGTTGCATTCAAAAAAGCAGTAGGGATAAGGAAATGGAGCAGTCTAGGCATTTTATACATGGCAATCCAACTGTGAGAGGGGTGGAATCAAAATCTTCTATACAATTGAATTGCCCAGATGATCAGTTTTAATTAATGAATATACAAACACAGCTCTTTTTTTTTTAGGATTTTAAGTAGCTTTCTGTCAGAGTTCCCTCCCCACTCTGAACTCTGGAGTACAGAGGTGGGGACCTGCATGAAAGACCCCCTAAGCTTATTTCTACCAGCTTAGGATAAAAACTTTTCCAAGGCAGAAATTCTTCCTTGTCCTTTGACGGTATCGCTGCCACCACCAAGTGAGTTAGACAAAGATTCAGGAAAAGGACCACTTGGGGTTCCTGTTTCCCCAAAATACCCCCCAAACCCCTTCACCCCCTTTCCTGGGGAGGTTTGAGAATAATATACCAACCAAATGGGTAAATAAGGTGAGCACAGACCAGACCCTTGGGGTTTTAGGACACTAAAAACCAATCAGGTTCTTAAAAGCAGAACTTTATTATAAAGAAAAAAGTAAAAGTAGCACCTCTGTCAAATCAGGATGGAAGGTAATTTTACAGGGTAATAGGATTTAAAACACAGAGGATTCCCCTCTAGGCAAAACTGCAAAGTTACAAAAATGGGAATAAACCTCCCTCTTAGCATAGGGACAATTCACAAGCTAAAACAAAAGATAAGCTAACACATTTCCTTGCTATTACTTACAATTTTTGTAATCTTGGATGCTTATTTCAGGCAGGGTTTTAGGAGATGGTTTTTCCTACCCTGGTCCCTCTCTGTCCTGGAGAGAGCAACAAAGAGCACAAACAAAACCTCCCCCCACAGATTTGAAAGAATCTTCTTCCCTTATTGGTCCCTTTGGTCAGGTGCCAACCAGGTTATTTGAGCTTCTTAACCCCTTACAGGTAAAGGAGGGATTTTATGCTCCCCTTAGCTGTATGTTTATGACACTTTCCTTCAGAGGAGCCCCTTTGGGATAGTAAAATAATTAGTGACAACCTGTGGCTTTGTCCCTGAAGTTGACAGTTTTATGGTAAGTATGATAATTTCAGGTAGGTACAGATTGCTGCAGGATAAGTGTGGGTAGAGTTTCCTGTTTTCTACAACTTTGGTTAAAATAACAGCAGTTTCACACCCTTCTGACGTGTCACCCCTCCTGCACTTCAGATTGACGTGCAACACAAACTGTTGATGTAGCTCTCCGGGCTGGTTGTTAGTTAGGAAAGTGGTGGGAGTGAAAGGTTCGAGACTCTGTCCTAGACAACTCTCTGGAGTATCCCGCTTCCTGGCAGGCAGCTCTAAGAAGCCATAAACTGATGAGTGTGTGTGGTGCTTGGGAATTGTGTATTGATTTAAGCAGAGGTGTTTGCTGGGGTGAGGAACTATGTGTGTTTGGGTCTATTTTGTGGGATGGGGGTGGTTGTGTTTAGTTGTGACTAGGGAGTTACCCTGGGGGATTATGTTTGGGTTGCATTGGGGAGTTTGTGTTGAGTTGCACAGCTGGCAAACCAACCTTTAAGCAACTCTGGCAGTTGGTCCAAATAATCCACCATCTGTGCAGTCTCTCTTATATCACTGACTCATTACAACGAATGGAATTGTTGCATGCAAAGTATTTGTAGAGTAAGGGTGGTGGTTGGTAGCGTTATTGCTGATATCACAATAGTCTAGGACTCTTAGCATAGATAGACACACATCTATTTATTTATTATATAGAGATAATGGTGCTTTGATTATGGTTAAAACAGGGCTCTGACACCTTCGCTGCGATATTAGTGCCTTCATAATAACAGCATTACAGCGACAGTAATAGGTTAAAACAGGAAGTGCATTACCAGGGTCTTGTGCACTGTGAAAGGCAAAAAAGCCAAAGATTGTCCTAAACCATCCACTAAGGAGACCAGAGGCTCGATCCTGCAAGGATGCTGAGCCCTTTCAGCGTTCTTTGGTTTCAGTGCTAGTTGAGGATCTCAGCAATTCCAGGCTTTGCTCAGCACTGTGCTGCTAATGCCCGGCCACAGCTAGAGCAGGTGGAAACTCGGAATTTCCAGGTCTTAGAACACATTGAAATCTGGTTTTGGTCCAAATCAGAACAAACACAAACATTGTTTTGGGTTGTTTTAGTTGAAATTTCATGTAAATCAGACATTTTGAAAAAATTTGGTTTCAGAAACTGTTCGTTTCAGAATTCTGAAATTTCTGTTTGGAATTCTGATCTTTTTCCCCCCATAGGAAATTGACACACTTTCCAAAACGCTTTGGGTTAGCTGAAAACAGTATTTTTCTGGTCAATGTTTCGATGAAAAATTTCCCAACCAGGTCTAAGCATATTTTATTGCTATTGGAATGAGGAGTATGCTTAGTTGAAGTGGAGTACAGCTTACAAGACCAAAACAAGTGTTAGGGGTTTATTCACTTATGTTCTGTCACTGTGAGGGGACTTCAAAGGGGTGTGTTCTTCTGCTTACATTCAGTACTAAAGGACCCGCTGGGCTGCTGTAGACTAAATGTAAACTGATTTAAAACTCCTGACCTGAACTAACATGGCAAATTTGAAGGGAACACATGGAGCAAGGAGATGGAGGAAGTAGGGGGATAAGCGCCCACCTAAGGAAGATTAGGAACACGTATGTGATTTGGATGACATTTCAGTTAATACTTTTAGTGCAAGGCTTAAACATGTGAGTAATCCATGATGTCAGCAACACTGAGATACCTAACGAAGTACTCAGTGCTTACAATTAAGGATGTAGTTACATCAGACTCCTAGTCCATATGTAGGCATCTGAGTAATAGGGCTACCAACTCTTCAGGGTTTTTCCCATAGGCTGCAAGTTTTCGTACCCTCCTACAGAAAAACCATCAGTCTGTTGGGAAACTGTCTCTGACTGTCTGCCCATCCCTTCTCCTCTCACTCTTGGGGAAAGGCAGCCAATCAGAGCTGCTTCACATGTTGAGAGGTTTTCTCTTCCTCAGAACAAGGGAGGAAGTAAGCTGTGTCTGCTTATTCTCCAGTAGGACATATCGCCTGGACTCTTCATTTCCTGGCTTTGTCGGGGTTCAGGGTGGGGGTCTCTACATCACACAATTCCTGTTGATGCCCCCCAATACCTTTCCACTCCCAGGTTTTTGTACACCTGGAGCTGTGGAATTGCACCTGTGTGTTTCAGAAGGACCCAAAGGACACAGGGGCATGTATGTTAGCAAAAGATTCTTGTGTTTGACTAATATTGTATCAGCAGGGGAATGCAAAGGAATAAGGCAAGGCCACCTTGGCTAAAAAATGCAACAACCTTCAAGGCAGCCACAACTCTCACCTAACAGCACCTGCCTGGCAACTGGCACTGAATAACAGACACTCTGTGTCACCCATTCCCCCAGCTACTCCCAAACCACACCCACCTGCAGCTGGGCTAATGCGGGAGGAGTATCCCACTACCATATAAGTTATTGTTGTTTGTTTTGCAGCCGATCCCCAGTCATGGCTCAGACCCCATTGTTCTAGGCGCTTTATGAATACAGAGCAAAAGAGATGGTTCTTACCGTGAAGAGCTTGTGGTCTTATAGTCTTTCTTCCTGAGCAAGGAAAGCATCTCTTAAACAATAGTTTATATAAAGAGTTACTATCCTTTTATTATTATTATTTTATCTAGCTGAAAATGCTTTCCTTAAAATAATAAATGAAGAACCCATTAAAAATGTGTCTAAGTTTCACAGGAGATTAAGGTACTGTAACTTTAATCTTGCAAGATGCACAAATCTTTTAAATATTTGCTCTCCTTTGCTCTGCTTTATTTTAAATCAAACTAAAAGGATTAAACTGTATTGCAATGAAAAAAATTCATCAAGAGGAATCATTGTAATTACATGTTCAGCTCAGATGCTTTTAAAAGACACTATTCAGTGGAAAATATGAATAAAATACTTCACTTTAAAATGATTCATAGACATTTTCAACTTTTTTAAAGTTTCTTTTCCCTCTATCTCTTACTCAGTGACCTGTTAGAAAAGCTTCCCTTCTCCATTTAAAATGTTTAAGGTTGGCATGAATTATTTAAAATGTGTGCTTGCTGCGTGCCAGGGAACAGAAGGTGGAACGGTCACTTTTGTCAGTACAAAGTGATTTTAAAATCTTTGTTTTTAATCTGCTTTCTCTGCTGGAAAAATGTGTTTTCTCTTCCCTCTGATCAGCTCTGAGAAAGGAGGAAAAAACAATGAGGAGTCCTTGTGGCACCTTAGAGACTAACAAATCTCGTCGTTGTTTTTACTGATACAGACTAACACGGCTACCACTCTGACACTTGAGAAAGGAGAGTCAGTGAACGTTTCTTGTTAAAAACCCCATCCGATAATTTCACAAGGAGGTTAAGGGAGTTATGCACCTAGCTTCCATAAATTTCCAAGCTTATTGACAATCAAACTCTCAGGACCCTCTGAAGTTCCCAGCCAGAGGGCTTATTGCTGAGTTAAATACGTTATTTTTACTTTGATAATGTTATAAGTGTATAAGCTCAGAGGGTTGGGGCTGGTCTGTACTTGGATGGGAGACAACCGAGGAAAACCCATGTACCACAGCGAGTGATGTTTGTGACTTAGGTGGTTGCACCTTCTAAGTCAGTACAGAGAATATAGCTTTATGACAAAATATTTTAAAATTAGGCCATAACCATGGATGATCTATGAAGATTAATAAGTAACCTAAGGGGTTTGTAATAGAGACCTATCTGAAACTGAGGGGCTGTTCTCCCCATGCCTGGCTCTACACTTTGTTTTGTGAGGGTGCCATTTTGGACAACACCAGGAGTGAACTGACAACCTCCAAAGATATAAGCATGACATTCTACAGTTTGAACATAAGAATGGCCATACTGGGTCAGAACAATGATCCATCTAGCACAGTATCCTATCTTCTGACAGAAGCTTGCACCAGATGCTTCAGAGAGAATGAACAGAACATGGCAATTATCGAGTGATCCATCTCCTGTCGTCCAGTCCCAGCTTCTGGCATTTGCAGGTTTAGGGACACCCAGAGCAAGGGGTTGTGTCCCTGACCATCTTGACTAATAGTCATTGGAGGACTCATCCTCCATGAACTTATTTCATTCTTTTTTGAACCGGGTTACACTTTTGACTTTCACATTATCCCCTGGCAGTGAGTTCCACAGGTTGACAGTGTGTTGTGTGGAGAAGTACTTCCTTTTGTTTGTTGTAAACCCGCTGCCTATTAATTTCATCGGGTGACCCCCTGTTATGTGAAAGGATAAATCACACTTCACTATTCACTTTCTTCACACCATTCATAATTTTATAGACCTCTATCTTAGCCCCCTAGACGTCTCTTTTCTAAAATGATCAGTCCCAGTCTTTTTAATCTCTCATCATACAGAAGCTGTTCCATAACCCTAATAATTTTTGTTGCCATTCTCTGTAATTTTTTCCAATTCTAATATATCTTTTTTGAGATAGGGGCAACCAGATCTGTAAACTGTAGTCAGGGTGTAGGTGTACCATGGATTTTTATAGTGATGTTATGATATTTTCTGTTTTATTATCTATCTGTTTCCCAATTGTACTCCAAGACCCTTTTTGAATAATAACAGTTAATTTAGACTCCATTATTTTGTATGCATAGTTTGAATTATTTTTTTACAATGGAGATTATTTTGCACTTTTCAACACTGAATTTCATTGACCATTTTGTTGCCCAGTCACCAAGTTTAGTGAGATCCCTTTGGGCTGGTCTAAACTGGGGGGCGGGGGAAAATCGATCTAAGATACGCAAGTTCAGCTACAAGAATAGCGTAGCTGAAGTCGACGTATCTTAGATCGAATTAAAATTACTTACTTTGTGTCCTCGCAGCGCAGGGTAAACGGCCGCGGCTCCCCCATCAACTTTGCTTCCGCCTCTCACCGAGCTGGAGTTCAGCAGTCGACGGGAGAGCAATCAGGGATCGATTTATCGCATCTATACTACACACAATAAATCGATCCCCGATAGATTGATCACTACCCGCCGATCCGGCTGGTAGTGTAGACGTACCCTTTGTAACTATTCACAGTTTGCTTTGGACTTAACTATCTGGAGTAATTTTGTATTATCTGCAAACTTTGCCACCTCAATATTTATCCCCTTTGTCCAGATCATTTATGAATATGTTGAACTGCATTGGTCCTGGTACAGATACTTGGTGGATCCCCCTATTCATCTTTTCTCTTTTGAAAACTGATAATTTATTACTACCCTTTGATCTCCTGTCTTTTAACCCATTACTGATCCAAGAGAGCACCTTCCCTCTTATCCTATGACTGCTGACTTTGCTTAAGAACCTTTGGTCAGGGACCTTGTCAAAGGCTTTCTGAAAGTCCAAGTACATTATATCAACTGGATCATCTTTGTCCACATACTTGGTGACCTCCACAAAGAATTCTAATAGATTGGTGAGGCATGATTTCCCTTTACAAAAATTGTGTTGACTCTTCCCCAACACATTGAATTCATCTCTGTATCTGATCATTCTGTTCTTCACTATAGTGTCAACCAGTTTGTTTGGTACTGAAGTTAGGTTTACCATCCTGTAATTGCTAGGATCACCTCATGAGCCTACCAAATAAGTTACATACAACAGTTAGCATTTCTTTAATTTCATATATGAGTTTCTTCAGAACTCTTGTGGAATACCATCTGGTCCTGGTAATTTATTACTGTTTAATTTATCAGTTTGTTTCCAAGCCTCCTCTATTGACACCTCGATGTGGGACAATTCATCAGATTTGTCACCTAAAGAGAATGTTCTGGGTGTGGCGATCTCCTTCACATCATCTGCAGTGAAGACTGATGCAAAGAATTTGCTTAGTTTCTCCACAATGGCTTTGTCTTCCTTGAATATTCCTTTACCAACTCGATCATCCAGTGGCCCACTGAATGCTTTGTTGGTTTCCTTCCATATCAAGAGAGACTATGCCAGGCTGGGGGAAATGCTTAAGGAAATTGAGGGTCAGGTGATTTTCTGTGGGACTCTGCCTGTTCCTAGAGAAGGACAACAAAGGTGTGACAAGATTATGATGATCAACAGATGGCTCAGGCAGTGGTGCTATAAGGAGGGCTTTGGGATGTATGGCCACTGGGAGGCATTCATGGACAGAGGACTGTTCTCTCGGGATGGACTTCACTTAAGTAGGGAGCGAAACAGACTTCTAGGATGGAGGCTGGCACAACTGATTAAGAGAGCTTTAAACTAGGAATTTGGGAGAGAGGGTTGGGAGATGTCCAGGTAATCTCCACGCCAGATTTTAACACTGAGAGAGAAGAAAACAAAGTTAGAAAGGATACAGCCATGGATAGGAGACTGGACATAAGGCAGAGAAGGGTAGTGTAGATACCGGCCTAATAGGTGAAATTGGTGGTAGAATGTCTGTGCCTAATAGGGTAAAGAGAGAAGCCAAACGGCAAAAATGAAGATGTTTGTACACTAATGCGAGGAGCCTAGGTAACAAAATGGAGGAACTAGAGCTATTGGTGTAGGAAGTGAAACCAGATATTATAGGGATAACAGAAACATGGTGGAATAGTAGTCATAACTGGAATACAGGTATTGAAGGGTACGTGCTATTTAGGAAAGACAGAAATAAAGGCAAAGGTGGTGGAGTAGCATTGTACATCAATGATGAGGTAGACTGTACAGAAATAAGAAGGGACGGAATGGAGAAGACAGAGTCTGTCTGGGCAAAAATCACATTGGGAAAGAAAGCTACTAGAGCCTCCCCTGGGATAGTGCTTGGGGTGTGCTATAGCCCACCGGGATCTGATTTAGATATGGATAGAGACCTCTTTAATGTTTTTTAATGAAGTAAATACTAATGGGAATTGTGTGATCATGGGAGACTTTAACTTCCCAGATTTAGACTGGAGGACAAGTGCTAGTAATAATAACAGGGCTCCGATTTTCCTGGATGCGATAGCTGATGGATTCCTTCACCAAGTAGTTGCTGAACCAACAAGAGGGGATGCCATTTTAGATTTGGTTTTGGTGAGTAGTGAGGACCTCATAGAAGAAATGGTTGTAGGGGACAACCTTGGTTTGAGCGGTCATGAGTTAATTCAGTTCAAACGAAATGGAAGGATAAACAAAAATAGATCTGAGACTAGGGTTTTTTATTTCAAAGGGGCTAACTTTAAAAAATTAAGGAAATTAGTCAGGGAAGTGGATTGGACTGAAGAACTTGTGGATCTAAAGGCGGAGGAGGCCTGGATTTTTTTCAAGTCAAGGTTGCAGAAACTATCAGAAGCCTGCATCCCAAGAAAGGGGAAAAAACTAATAGGCAGGAGCTATAGACCAAGTTGGATGAGCAAGCATCTCAGAGAGGTGATTAAAAAAAAGCATAAAGCCTACAAGGAGTGGAAGATGGGAGGGATCAGCAAGGAAAGCTACCTTATTGAGGTCAGAACATGTAGGGATAAAGTGAGAAAGGCCAAAAGCCTTGCAAAGGGAATTAAAACCAATAGTAAAAGGTTCTATAGCCATATAAATAAGAAGAAAACAAAGAAAGAAGATCTGGATGACCTTGTAAAGTGGAGTAATAGTAATAGGGTGAAATTTAATAGTGAAAAGTGCAAGGTCATGCATTTAGGGATTAATAACAAGATTTTTTGTTATAATCTGGGGATGCATCACTTGGAAATAACAGAGGAGTAGAAAGACCTCGGAGTATTGGTTGATCAGAGGATAACTATGAGCCACCAATATGATATGGCTGTGAAAAAAAGTTAATGCAATCTTGGGATGCATCAGGCGAGGTATTTCCAGTAAAGATAAGGAGGTGTTAGTACTGTTATACAAGACACTGGTGAGACCTCATCTGGAATATTGTGTGCAGTTCTGGTCTCCCATGTTTAAGAAGGATGAATTCAAACTGGAACAGGTACAGAGAAGGGCTACTAGGATGATCCGAGGAATGGAAAACCTGTCTTATGAAAGGAGACTCAAAGAGCTTGGCTTGTTTAGCCAAACCAAAAGAAGGCTGAGGGGAGATATGATTGTTCTTTATAAATATACCAGAGGGATAAATATCAGGGAGGGAGAGGAATTATTTAAGCTCAGTACCAGTGTGGACACAAGAACAAATGGATATAAACTGGCCATCAGGAAGTTTAGACTTGAAATTAGACAAAGCTTTCTAACCATCAGAGGAGTGAAGTTCTGGAACAGCCTTCCAAGGGGAGCAGTGGGGGCAAAAGACATATCTGGCTTCAAGACTAAACTTGATAAGTTTATGGAGGGGATGGGATGATGGGATAGCTTAATTTTGGCAATTAATTGATCTTTGACTATTAGCGGTAAATATGCCCAATGGCCTGTGATGGGACACTAGACAGGGCGAGATCTGAGTTACTACAGAGAATTCTTTCCTGGGTGTCTGGCTGGTGAGTCTTGCCCATGTGCTCAGGGTTTAGCTGATCACCATATTTAGGGTTGAGAAGGAATTTTCCTCCAGGGCAGATTGGCAGAGGCCCCGGGGGGGTTTTTGCCTTTCTCTGCAGCGTGGGGCATGGATCACTTGCTGGAGGATTCTCTGCACCTTGAAGTCTTTAAGTCACAGGTTGAGGACTTCAATAGCTCAGACATAGGTTACGGGTTTGATACAGGACTGGGTGGGTGAGATCCTGTGGCCTGCGTTGTGCAGACTAGAAGATCATAATGGTCCCTTCTGACCTTAAAGTCTATGAGTCTATGAGATCCTGTGCTCCACTTAGGACTAAATCAAGAACTGCCTCTCCCCTTGTGGATTTCAGTACTACCTGTCCTAAGAAGCAGTCATTAGTGGTGTGTAGAAACTTTATTTCTGTATCCTGTCCTGAGGTGCCATGCACCCAATCTGTATGAGGATAGTTGAAATCTGCCATTATTATTGGGGTTTCTGTTTTTGTAGCCTGTCTAATTTCCCTGAGAATTTCACAATCCTTGACTCTGGGAGCCAGCCTTACCCTGCTCTGCTGTGAGAACCCCCACTCCTGGGCTGTTCACACACAGCCGCTGGCAAGTAAGTTCTCCTCTTTGATCAGCGCTTCAGTCGCTTGATGTGGTGTCTCTAGATGTAGGTGGAAGAGACAGAGAGAGCATGGCAAATGTCTCTCCCTTTTATCATGTTCTTTCTTCCCTCTTGGCTTTGCCCCCTCACCCCCCTTCAGAGTCAGGTGAGCATTACCTCATCGCAGTCCCAAGCTGAGCAAAGGAAGGGGGGTTACTCACTCGAGAGTCCAACAGATCCTTTGTTGTTGCCTAGGCCAGTGTCCTTTGTTCCTGTGATGCTCGGCAGAGTTTGTCCCATACATAGAATCATAGAATATCAGGGTTAGAAGGGACCTCAGGAGGTCATCTAGTCCAACCCCCTGCTCATGCCCTGATGAGATGTGAACTGCCCCTCTGCTCTTGTTTTTGTCTGGGCTTGCTCTAAGCCACGAGAACACATTTTCAGCCTCGTAACTATATACATGAAATTGCAACCTATAACATTGCTATAAGAACAATGCTCAATGCATCATGAACCTTCCTAAGCCACCCAACATGACACACTTTGCATTAGATACCACACAACCAAATTATAAGGATGAACATGGGGGTGCTGGGTGTTCCCCCGAGGTACAGAATGTCACACCATCATCATCCTGCTACACCAGCTGAAGACTTGACTCATAGTGACATTCTGACTGTTGCTGTATAACACAGGCCATAGGACATCCCTGAAGTAATTTCTGCTTCAAGCGCAAAGCTGTGTTTGAACTAGAACATATCATCTAGAAAACCATCCAATCTTGATTTTAAAATGTCCAATCTATCAAATCCTCAGTAAATTGTTCCACTGGTTAATTACCCTCACCGTTAAAAATGTGCACTTTATTTCTAGTATGAATTTGTCTAGCTTCAACTTCCACCTATTGTTTGTTCTTAGGCCTTTGACTGCTAGATTAAGAGCCCTCAATTATCAAATTTCGGAGACAACTGATGCCTCCCCATACTGGGTGGGGGGGGCACAAGCTAAAGGGGAGGACACATGACTGCACCACATGTCTCCACCCCACCCCCAGCCCGTGGCCTCTGCGCTCTCCCTGCTCCCTTCCCACCTCACATTACCCGGGAGGAGGCTCCCCACCCCCAGCACATTCCGTTGCTCTCCCTGGAAGTCAACCCCAGACAAAGAGTGGGATGGGGCCGCTCCTGGTCGCTGCTCTGCGTGGCGTAGCCAGCTGCCCGGGAGAGCCTGGCTGGGGAAGGGTGGCAGTAGCTGCTTGCTTCCTGCCCAGGCTCCATCTCCAAACAGCCCAGCATCCTTAGAAGGAACCCACCAAGTCATCTACCTCTCATTAGACCGTTCTCAGCATCAGGTTCTTTTGATAAGTTATTCTGAACTCCTGCAACCAAAAACTGGTTTGTGGTGTTGCTGATGGAGAAGAGTTGTCACCCCAGAGGTGGCTGCATTTCATTTTATGGTGAACTGATCTCTATATACTGTAGCAACAGTCTGTAAAGCACTTTGCAACCCTTTTGTATGCCAGGCTTTCTATATAAATGGAAAGCGTTTTAATCAAAGTAGGCGTCCAGTGTTATTATAAAAGTAGGTAGACACCTAGTGCTTTCTGCATAGTTGGTTCATTCATTTGTATGAAATCAAGAACGATCTGCTTTATGGATATATATATTTTTAAACCACGATGGTTATGTCATATTTATTTTGTATTTATAATATTTTATAGAACATTATTTTTAGTGTGTTTTAGAGCCCTTTCTATAATAAGGGTATAACCACATATATTTAAGCCAAACCACATTCCCAAGACAA
This sequence comes from Trachemys scripta elegans, assembly GCF_013100865.1. Lineage (NCBI taxonomy): Eukaryota > Metazoa > Chordata > Testudines > Emydidae > Trachemys > Trachemys scripta. The sequence goes on from NC_048302.1 coordinate 3,596,402, forward strand.
ATTTATAATCATTTTTATCATTAAAGAGCAGGAAATTTATGCACAATAAACAACTGAGGAACCCACTCCATCATTTTGGCTTAAAGATCCTTCATTAAAGACATATAATCTGGCATTGCAAATGACTTTATATAGGGCCATATTTCCACTGATGGGTAAATAAGGCAGAGGTTGATCCCTCTGCATGAATGCAAGCTTCCCTGGGGCTGCAGACCCATGAAAGGAAGACATTGTTTGTCTGTCCACTCCTCTCCAGCAGCCAGTGATGCAAAGGGGAGCTGCGGCATTTAAAGACTTGATTCCTGAATGAGTCCTACCATGCATGCCAGTCAGCACTGCATATTCCCACTGCTGCCTGTTTGCTAGCTGTGTCCTCGCTGCTGGCTTCCCACCACTGGCTCTTCCTCGTCTGGCTTTCCGCTGAGCCCAGCCAACTCTATAATACTGAAAACCATGATCTTCTCAGGTACCATCCATCCTGGGACCTTAGAGGGTTTGCTAGCATTGGTGATTTTAGGCTCACAATAGCCGCATAGCATAGGGAAGTATTATCTTAACTAAACAGAGGATGGAACTGACACCCAGACAGGTACAGGCTGAGAGTGTCAAACTTCAGTCCCTAAAGATAAGTGTCTATGTTCCATATTTGGACATTGGCCTGAAAGCGCCATGCGCTCCTCACTGACTTCAAGGATGTGCTCAGCACCTCTGAAATTCAGGCCACTTTCATTTCAGTGTCTAAACTTAGGCATCAAGTGTGAACAGTGTCAGCCTAAGTGCCTTGCACAACATTCACATACAGGACGTTTGTGGTACAGCCAGATCATCTCAGTCCCAGGCCTGTGCTGCTTCCTTCACAAGAGCATCCTCCTTCTACAGGCCAGCCTTCCATTAGCAGGGGCTCTCTATGCCCTTTCTAAGCACGGCTGACACAGGAATCCCAAGGCATCCCAAGCCCTGTATGCTAGTGTAACTCACCACAGAGCTGACATACGGCAGGCATGGGTGTACCTGTTTGCACTGAGGGGTTCTACGGGCAGGGAGGGTGGCGGGGCATAATATTGCCCCTTTCTTCCAGATTACACCCCATTTTTCCATGGCACCAACAGTCATGGAGAACTAGAAGAGCTGACGTTCCACGGCCACTCATGTCGCCCAATGGCACCCATGGATGAGCCATCAGACAGCCTTTCAGGTAACATTGATACCACAGAGCATTTCCCACTTCAGCCATGGCGCCAAATGCTCCTCTCAGTTAAACTAGTAACTCAACAGGGTGGCACTAATGTAAGCGAGGTAAGAATCTGGCCCAGAGCCGTCTGCTTGTATTTTAAGCAAGTGTCAGATGAAGATGAGGCTCTGACACCATCACAAATCTGTCAGCGTTGCAGCCTGTCATTAGCAAGGGTGTTCTCAATCAACCTCGGAGTCAGCAATCAAATCGTCAGCGCAACAAATAACCACGTCAATTAAGGATGTTTTCTTTTTCAATTACAACCTTCCATAAACAGACACCAAATCACCCATAATTACCACAAAATAGAGCAGGGAAAAGGCAAAGAAAAAATAGCTTTCACCCGTCGCCATGTAAACAAAACCCGAAGATGAATGACAGAGCCATTATATGCATCACTCATTCCATAACACTTGTATTCACACCCGTTCAGTGCCAAGCCCAATGAGCCAGATTCTCAGTTGATGTAAATTGGCTTAGCTCTCTTGAGGCGTAGCCAATTTGGTTTAAAGCAACTCAGGGTGTAGCCCAGCATTCAGCATGATAGCACAGCCATTTGAGATGCAACATGTTAACAAGATTATATTCTTAATGAGGGATGCTTTACGAATACTTAACACTTTAATAGGAAACATAACATTTACTTGCTATTTCTCATGGAGCTTGGGCGACAGGGGAATCATTATCCTTATTTGTAAAGTGATGATCACTGTTAAACATTCTCTAAGTTATTACTAATGTTTTAATTTAGCAGATCCCAGTCTCTGCTGTGGATTGCAGCCTTGGAAGACAGAGCAGAGTGGTTTGATTAAGGAGGGACAGTCAGCTCCTTTGCATATGCCCTAGAATGAAACTGTATATAGCGGCTGGGAATTTAATCACTGGGCCACATCACTGGGTGCTTAATCTTAAGGCAAGTGAAATTTCTAACATTTAGCTAGAGTAGATCAGCAGAAGTTTCCCTTATTCTTTCTCAGGTGCTGATTTAAACCTTATGCTCCATTTGTAGATGGGATTTTGGACTGTCTCAGGAGGCATCTGTGATGTCAAATGATGCATTGCTTTTACCGAACACTGCAGCTCATGAACCTGCCAGTATCAGCAGATGAACATGCCGATGCTTTATTTCAGCATTCGTCTCCAGACTCTAAATTGCTGCAAAATATTGCACCAGCTAAGCAAAAGCAGTGCTCAGTACAACTGGAGCCATCGCCCCACCATATACTGCAGGATTTGCCAATTAGACGCTGGTAGCAGTGCTGAAAATGAAGGGTTCCTGCTTTATTCAAACGCAATGTGGCTCCATGCACCAGCATGCAGGACATGGTGCACTCACTATTCCTTTATCTGACTGATGTAAGAACCTCCCATTAAAAATACCCTGATTTGTTACAATCCTTCCCTGGGAGCCAATGTGCTGTAGCGTTCTTCCTTGTCACCACTGAAACTGCAGCTCATGTTCTCCCCGTTGGTGCAAGCCGAGCAGGTAGTTTGTGAGGTGAAGAAAGCGTTCTGTAACTGTTCAGTTAGAGCAACACATGGCTGACGCTTTGGGACCATAGAATTGTGGTCCAAGTGCCTGCTTGGGGTCCCGGAGACCTCACTTCAAGTCCATACTCCGCCACAGACTTCCAACGTGACCTTGGGCAAATTGCTTATGCTCAGACTTTTCAAGAGGATTTAAGTGCCTAGAGACGTAAGTATGTGCTTAGTGTGATTTTCAAAAACGCCTAAGCAGGTTAGGCTCCTAAGGGCTGGTCTTCACAGTGTGCTAGTCCATGCTACTACAGTGCTGTAAATTCCAGAGCACGCTAAGTGGCCCATGTGGACCCTGCTGCTACTCACTAACAGTTCCCTAGTGCAGGTTAATGTGGTCCCATTTCAAACAGCACTTCAATAATGTGCACCAGGGAGCTTTGCGTATGGGCCGGTTAGCACGCATCACACTAGTGCATGTTAGAATTGGTGCCCCCCGGCGCAGAGAAGCTCGCTGTGTAGCCCTAACTCACCAGGGAAACACCTACTGGGCACTTAAACACTTTTAGAAAATGTAATCCTGGGTCTCTCTGGCCCTGAGCCTCAAAGGTATTTAGGCTCCTAACTTCCACTGAAATCAATGGCAGTTTGGAGCACACCTTTCGAGGATCTTGGCCTCAGCTTCCCCTCTGTCGAATGGGGATGATCACAGAAGCTCGGTACCTCCGGGAGCTGTGGTGAGGGTGAATACATTAGACAGAGAGGCACACCTGTACGATGGCGATGGACCCAGACAACTGTGTACAATAGACTAGCCCTCGTTTTCATTTAGAACTGTGGATTTAAAATTCCCCTGGGGCACAAAAGTGGGGTTAATTTCTGTCCTTTCACACACCACACTGAAAGAAACTTGTTTTTGAATGAGGGGAAATTCAGATAAAACCGGAATATTTTTAAATGTTTAATTTTGGGGGAGGGTGGAAAAGGGGGTGTGATGGGGTGTTGACCACACCCTCACCCCAAAGGGGTGGATGGAAGCCAGAGGAGCCAATTAACCTATTAGGCTGCAAACTGGGAGAATTAAAGCTGAAAGGAAAGCCCTAATTAGGGGACGATCACCTGTGTGGGAACAGGTGGGGCTTCTATAAAGCCAGGGAGCTGATAGCAGAGAGGGACTGCAGGGAAGTAGGCTGCAGTCACTCCCTGGGAGAAAGGAGGTGTGTTTGGGGCTAGAGAGGCAAGTAGCCTGTAGTTACTCCCTGGATGAAGGGAGTTGTTGGGCTGGCTAAGCCAGGGAAGGGTGGAAGCCAGAAGGTTAGAAAAGGCTCAGGGAAAAGACAGTAAGGTCTGGGGGGGAGGGGTGCAGACCTTGCTGCTAATTAGAGAGTCCCTCAGCTAGAACCTGGAGTAAAGGGCAGGCTTGGGTTCCCCTCCTGCCACTGGGGAAGTGGCACCATGGGGCAGTGAATGGGAAGACTACCTACGCTTGCTGGTAAGGAAAGCCTTTATTACCCCGAAGAGAGAAACGCATATAGTGACCCGGCTGGAGGGTCAAGTCATGAAGAGGGAGCACACTGAGCCACAGAGAGTGAGAGAGAGAGAGAAAGCAATGGCTGGGCATGCAGTGAGCAGCAGAAGGGGGCCTCCGACTTAGAAAGAGCTAATCCCCAGAGCGGCCAGGAGGAGGCCCCATCTGCAGTGAGTGGACCCAGTGACAGGGTGACACTATTACACCCGAAGAACTGCGGCGGGTCTTTGTTGCCAGCTAGGAGTAAAAGTGAGTGTATGTAATTATGCACCTGATCCAAAATCTGCTGAAGTCAAGGGAATGATTCCTGTCGATTTCAAAGAGCTTTGGATGAGGCCCACAGCGACCAGATTTTCATGGTGAAAAGCCAGGAATTCTGTCGTGGTGGGGGAGGTCTGAGGACACGAGAACAAGAGAGTTCTAGCAGGAGCCAATGACGTGTGGAGGGGTGGAAGGGAAAGAAAAATGTGCCCATCTTCCTTATGTTTATTATTGGTATTGCATAAGGTTCTAGGAACTCACTCATGGGCCAGGTCTCCATTGTGGTAGGGGCTGTACAGACACAGAACAAAAAAATGAACAGCTGTTCTGAGTGGTGGCAGATGACAGAACAAGAGTAATGGTCTCAAGTTGCAGCGGGGGAGGTCCAGGTTGGATATTAGGAAAAACTATTTCACTAGGAGGGTGGTGAAACACTGGAATGCGTTACCTAGGGAGGTGGTGGAGTCTCCTTCCTTGGAGGTTTTTAAGGCCCGGCTTGACAAAGCCCTGGCTGGGATGATTTAGTTGGGAATTGGTCCTGCTTTGAGCAGGGGATTGGACTAGATGACCTCCTGAGGTCCCTTCCAAACCTGATATTCTATGATTCTATGATTCTTAGCCACCTTTCTATTTCATCTGCTCAACTGGCCGTTGGCTCCTTCACTTGTCCACGCTCATGCTACTGGAGTTTATAAAAGCCAGGAGAATATACAGAAAGGGACCTAGGAAAGGCCCTGAAACTGGGATTGTCCCTGTCACGTGGTCACCCCAACATGTGCTAACTGCAATACAAATGTGGTTTCCACAGAGGTCAGTGCAAAGAATCTTTCCTCTTGACTTCAGTTTGCTTTGGCTCAGGTTCTCCATGCTGCAAAGTAGGAAGGGCTGCACAAAATGCAGGTTTGATGCATAGTTTCATTCAGAAAGGCCTTCTGTATAAACATGAAAGAACTGCAGCTGAGAAAAATAACTGCCTTTCCTCCTTTGAAGCTGTCTGATCCCTTAAATCTGAGCTCAGGAACTGAAGCATTGAGCTATGTGCCCCAGAGCTATAATACTTCTCCATAGATTTGCAGCATTTTTGTTTAATGTAAAATATTTCTTATTATGGTCCTGCATTGCCTGACCTCAGATACAAAATATATCCTTGTGCTTATGCTTTCAAAAAATATTGCCACGTGACTCACTACTCAACTTTTAAACTCTGTTTCAAAAGGTATGTACACAAATCTATATTTCATAGTATATTTAGTTATTCCTCCTATTTTTGAAATTATTTAACATATATTTTAAATGCTTTGTTTTTTGAAGAACGAATTTAGAAACACACATTAAGGGGTAATTATGTATCTTGTCAATTTAGAAAAATCAAATCATTTTAAAATGGTTTGAAAAGGGGTTCTGGCTCTGCTCAGTGTGGCATTTTACACACAAGCTTTAGCAGGGTGAAAAAGATGGAAGACACCAAATAGAAATTGGCAGGTGTCCACAGAGACTCACTCACAGCCACCATTTTGAATGGTATGTTTGTCTACACTTCTAGGGGGAAGAGCATGGAATTTAGGGCCGGCTCTAGCTTTTTTGCTGCCCGAAGCGAAAAAAAAAAAAAAAAGGGGGCGGCCGGACTGCCGAAGCAAAAAAACCCACAGCAGACGCAGGGAGCGCGTGGAGGGAGGTGAAGGCGGCTCGCAGGGGGGTGAAGGGCGGTGCCCGCCCGCTCCCTCCACCCATGGGCAGCCGGGCGCTGCAGCCCACTCGCAGCCGGACGAGAGGGGCTCCCACCTCCAGCCTTGGGGTGCCTCTCCCGGCCGGGCAGGTGGAGCCCCCGGGGGCTGCAGGAGGTGCTGGCTCAGCTGCTCCTTTAAAGACGGCTCGGCCGGTCCGGGCTCAGAGCAGCGCGGGAGGTGGAGGCTGGTGAAGACAGCAGGGAGTGGCGCATCCTGGGGAGCCCGGTGGCACGGTGAGCGGCGGGGATTGCTAGTTCCTGCCCCCCCAGGCCAGGATCCATGCCCCTGCAGGGTTGGGCTGGGACTGGCGGAGCGCGGGGAGCCGGCCAGGGGCTCTGGAGCTGCGGACAGGGCTGCCAAAGCAAAAAAAAAAAAAAAAAAAGAACCACGGTAGGGCGGCCGGAATGTGCCGCCCCAAGATTGGCCAGAATGCCGCCCCTTACAATGTGCCGCCCCAGGCAGGTGCTTCCTCGTCTGATGCGTTGAGCCGGCCCTGATGGAATTGTTCCTTGTTGTCACCCATGGAGCACATCATTAATGGCTAATTTTATGATTGAGGAAACATGCAAAATTGGTGGATTTCACTTATGCAAGGTAAAATCTGAAAACATGCAGGATTTGGGCTAAGTCCAACTATACACGTAGGCAGTAAAGCTGGTTGAAAATTGTCCGCTGAAACTTTTTTTGATCGACAATATATTTTTGACAAAATGGATTTGACAAGATTTGACTACAAAAATCTGGTTTTGTTGAAAATGTACATGTTTTTTAGAAAACCCAGACATTTATTTATTTTATGTTGGTTTTTTTTGCTAACCAAGACCCCAAAATTGCAACCAGAACGGATTACTCTTCAATTTAAAACCAAAATGTTGAGGCTTATTATAGTAATATACAATTTGGTTTGTTTGTTTGTTTGTTTTGACAAAAAGCTTCCCTCCCCCCAGCCTCCTGGGAAAAAAAATCAAAGACAATAGATGCAGAAGAGCAATGTTTTGTTTCATCAATGTTTTTAAGGAGCGGAGGGTGGGGGTGGGGTTGGAGGAATTCCTAACTAGCTCTATAAGCAAATTGAAGTAGAACTGGGCAAGAAAGACTCTAGGATCCGCTCTCTCTTTCTCTCTCTTTCTGGTTTTGACCAGAAATTCCATCCTGGACTGAGAAACCTTCCTGATGGAACTGATACATTTCCATTAAAAGTTTAGATGTTCATGAATTGACATTTTCTGACAAAATACCATTTTTCGACATTCCCGATCATCTCTAGGTATATTATTATACAGATTCTGAAACAGGCTAAAAGAGGTTAAATATTTTGCCTGGCAGGTCCTACAGAATGATGATTTGGGCCTCAGTCTCTGCCTCAGATTCTCCAGCTATAAAGATAGGGGGTAGTGATATTTAGCTGCGTAAGAGGGGTGTTTGATTCTGAGGCATAAGCACACACACGTGTAAAATGCTATTGTGTGCCAAGTATTAAAGCCAGTTACTGGAGATGGGACTAAAAATCCCATTTTCAAAAGTGACTTAGGCATTTAAGAGCCAAAGTCTCACTGAAACTCAATGGAACTAGTGCTCCTAAGTTATTTAAGTGCATATGAAAACTGACCCCTCCCCCTCAGACCCGCCTGGCTCCACGACCAATGCTGAGCATACAAAGATCTCAGAAGAGCTCATCATTTGCAGGTGGTTCCAACTCTTGAGTTTGAGGCTTTTTTATTATTTTTGTCCACAGTATTTACATAATGGAAAATATTTAGCAGCAACTTTGTACAACTGCTCAAATTTTGTAGAACTTTCACAAACTCATAACCAGGCAAACGTAATTGGAAAATCCTCTTTCAATGGCTATTTCACTCAAGTCTATTTTGCATTTTGTGTATGTAGACTATAAAGATGCTATAGAATAGTTAGAAATATCTCAGGACCTCCACCTTCGCTCACTTTACATCTCCCATTCTCAGGCCTTCCCCCCACGCCCTTTTTTTGTTTAAAAAAACCTCTCTTTAATCCCAGAAGCTACTTTGCTGTAACAGCTGAGGTTTAAAACTTTGAATTCCCAGATATTTTTTTTAGCACCACTTAAACTTCATCTAAAAGTAGGAAAAATATTCCATTTAGAGATAACGTTGTTTTTTTTACAAAAAGTATCATATACAGTATCAACTTCTGTTTGCATCTTCAGGGATGAAATAGAATGTGAATCGCATAATGGGATCTTGGGCTGCCAAATGCATACTGGAATTTGAAGTCCTCTAATTATACATCAAATGGACACTACATCTGTGTCTGAGGTACTAATCTCGGCCCCATCACTGTAATATTTGAGCATCTCTCGGTCTCCAATATATTAAGCTTCATAATTGCACTATTAGGTAGAGAAACACCCTATCTGGTATGTTTGTGGGGGGACTCTGGTTCCAGTCCCCTGTTCTAATCACTCTTTCATTATTTATTCACAGCAGAACAACTCATAGTGGCTGGAAGTAGGGGTGCAGCAGCACCCCCTGGCTGGAAGTGGTTTCCATCATGTACTGGGTTTACAGTTTGGTTCAATGGCTCTCAGCACCTGCACTATACAAATTATTCCATCACCCCTGGAACAACTTCAGCAGGAGTGACTGAGGGAGCATCTCATAGCTCACTATGTGGGAGACCCCTGTTCAAAACCTTTCTCTCCCTGTGGCAGAGAGAGGGGAATTGAATGTGGGTTTCCCTAGGTATAGTCCAATGCCCTAACCATGGCCCACCATGCCTCTTAAACAGCTGCGGTACAAATGTCCCACCACTGCAGAGCTCTCAGTGCAAAGCCCTTCCTCTACCCGTACACCTTGACCGGCAGGAATTGACATTAGCACTGAGAGGGTAGTTCAGTATCGGTGTAGCAGTCCATGCTTTGCCAGTTTGCCATGGCCCATGCCTGTTTGTCACTGTTAACATATGATAGGCTTAAATGCAAGTAAACCTAGCTGGAAATCAACTGGTGACTTGGTGTAGCTGTAAGCTCACTAGTGTAGAGATAGCCAGTCTCAGTAGGCTTATACGATACAAACATTGTCCAGGATAGTGCATGAGCTGTCACTTTTATTGTATTAGAACTATTGCCAAAATGGTGTAATTTAATTGTGATACAACTCTTACTTCACCCATTAGGTCCCCAGCTGTGTATCCAGAGGAAACAACTCTGTTTGGAAGTTGCTTGCTCAGAAAGTAACTCACAATGGAGTTCTACTCACAGCATGCAGCGCTATTTGTATGAGCAGGTGACTTCCTGGCATTGGAACGCAGAAAGTTGGCCTCACCTACCATTGCCACGGTGGGACTGGCCTCACCTACCATTGCTGGTGGTGGACTGTGGAATAGCACTATAAATGGTGGTATCTCCATGTGGGAACCTGATTGAGCCTATATTGATCAAGGGCCTACCCATAAGAATGATTGGGGTAATTATCTCTGATGCCCAGCTTGATAATCAAGGGTGGTCAATTTGTGTGCGGATGCTAGGCTCAGATCCTCAAGCTCCCATTGTGAGTGAGGTGCCTAAATACCTTTGAGGATCTGGGTCTAGGGCAATGTCTACTGACTGAGGGACATTACAATTGACCAATGTAATGAAGACAAGGCAGCAGTATGTTAAACAGAAGCTGACCGATAAGCTCAATATGTTAATACTGGTAGCTGAAAGCTGTGCTATTGTAAAGCCATGGGCGTAAGGAAGCTGAGAATGGAGGCTCTTGGTTCCGTGCCCTATGCTGTGTTGTATTAAACAACGTCGCACTTTGTGCATGTTCCCCAAAGTTTGTGCACAGAGCTGCCCCCTGGTGGGAGGCACAATCACCCCTTGGACACCCAACAGAGTTGTCAGTCCCACCTTCTCTGATCAACCGTTGTATTCCAACAAGCACAGAAACCTTTGGCTGCCAGCAGCTCATTTGGTTCCCACAGGGCCCAGTGACGACTGAACCTGGTGATATTCTGAACAAAAAGAACCCTCAGCCACGCTTGTAGCTGCTTCCATTGCTTCACGCTTCTGGACTGGCATTCTACGCTTCAGAGCGACAATCCTGGAGCCTTATTATGGGGATTAAAAATTGTGTGAGGTAAGCACATAGTATTTCTTACCGCTGACTATCCACCAAAACTTTCTTTACATCCAATAAACAACCTTGAACATAGAATACATTTCATAACAAGTTCTTTTACAGGTCACCCGGTGACCATAAATATTAGTTATTTTCCTAAATATCTATTTTATATTTCGCTAACTGCATATTACAGCCTTACATTGACTGCAGGGAACCTGTCTTGGCTTTGATTTGATTTTGCCTCAGCAAAATTTATCAGAGAAAAGTAAAAAAAGAATAAATTGTTTATCACTTGTGCTGAAACAAATTGTTGGTAAATTGGGCATCAAGAGCGTAATAATCATCTCTTTATATTTCTGTTTTATTTTACTTTATTGCATAAGCCTTTATTGTAATGGTAGGCTGCCGGTACTACAGCATGTTTTCTTTTCATATATCCAATGTGATTTGAATATATTAAACAAAGGAGCTGTTCACTTGTTTATGGATCTGTTTATTCTAAAATTGCTACTGTTTCTGTAATGTATGTGCGTGTGTGTGTGTGGGGGGGGGGAATACCCAGAAGACAAATTTCTCTCACACTGATTTTCACAGAGGGTCAAATTCTTCCCTCAGACATATGCACACATCCAAATCCCATGAATGAAATCAGTAGGAATTGCACATGCCCACCTGAAGGCAGAATTTGAGGCAAATCCTTGCCAACATTGGTAAGTAACAACAAAAGAACAAAAATGTGTGTGTGAGTAAGGGAAAGGGACCAGAAAGGATGTGAAAATAAAGGGAAGAGCGGCAGAAGAGGAAACATTACACTGCCTGAAAGATAAACAACTCGGAAGGATTTTTATCAAATCAGGTGTGCAACTTAACATTGGTCCCAGGCATGCTGACTCACATGACTAGCACTTCAGAAGCAGATAACTCATCCAGCCACTGACCTTGGCAGGATCACAGTGGTGATATTTCCTCAAGAATGTGTCTGCTGATGAACAATTTCACTGATGTATTAGGCATAAAAAGCTTTCCTTCATCATCAGTCGTACGTGGCATCTTGGTGCTCCACGTTTGTTCCCCCCCGCACCTCAATATGAGACATATGTATTGACCACTGCAAAGGAAATGGCTGAGTGTTTGAGTTCTCCTCTTTTCTTTTTGGGAGGTAAGAGTACTGAGCCCTCGTTTACACACAGTTTTTTTGTACCAATTTATTTACTACCAGTTAGGGATGTGATTATTTTCCCTACCAAAATAGTTAAATTGGTACAACACCCTGGAGTGAATGCTGCCATATTGGTACAGTTTATTCTATTTCCCTCACAGGAATAAGCGATACTACTATAATTGCATCCATACTAAGGGGGTTGTTATATTTAAGGCATTTTTTCTGTACTGACAAGCCAAGGATCTTATTTCACAAGTAAATCATTTCAAAACATTCTTCTTCGTGGTGTCGATGGCATGGAACAACAGCAATATGTTGGCCTTTCTCCACTGCCCTGCCGTTTGGACAAGGAGGGTTGAATAGAAATGCACACCAGCGTGCTGTGCTGTGGCTCCCTTGCGTGCACACTGTGGACACAAACTAAAAAGTTCCTACTTCACATTAATGTAATCCTGTTTGAAGAGAACGATATTAATGCAAACTAGCAATCTTTTCATTATGCAAATAGCAAGAAGTCAAAATTGAACCTTTGTGTTCAAAATGTTCCAAACATTTTTTTTCCAGAATTCCCATTTTATAGGAGAGTTCTAAATTTCCTCTTCTACTTTTTTTGTTCAGAATCAGAATGAAAATGCTTCTGAGATTTCCCACAAAATGGGAATTCTGAGTTTCCACCAGCTCTACTCCTAAGAGCCTAAGTCTCTTGAAAGTGGGACTTAGCCTCCGAAGTCATCTAAGCACTTTTGAAAATGTTACCCTTCACTGGATTCTTTCTGAGCATGGAGCTGTGGGTTTTTGCCTATAGCTCTCTATCATCCATACACAAACCCCATAAACATGTACCTCGGGGTGCATTGAACCTGAGTTGGTGTGGTTCTCTGGGAATATGGTCATGTTGACTTGTCATCTGTCCTCTCATGTACCTTGTTAATGCGAAAATAACAAAGACTCAATGACTTGGCCTCAGGCCTAGACAGTTTTCCACTGGCATTCCCACAATTCCCAGTACCTGTACAAGACCCTGTATGTGTCTTGCTCGGTGTGACAAAAGGAGACTGCCGCATAGCTGGGAATTGACACGAAGTCTCCTGACTGATATTGCAGTGCCTTAACCTCAGTAAGATTATCCTTCTCCATCTTTCTCAAAGAGTCTGACTTCAAGTTCATTGAAGACAATGTGAGCCTTTCCACTGACTTCAGTTAGGTTTGGCTCAAGCTCAGAGTGTCCCACCCCCCTTCCATTATCTGCCTGTTAATGCAAACAGGAAAATATTAGAAGTGTGTAATCACCTGCTGGTTCATGCAAACATGTCCAGCTTTGATTCATGTGAGTGGGATTCTTTCTCAGCCTGCTGTTTCATTTAGAATTTCAGGTTCAAATGAACTTGAAAACCAAAGCCAAAAGTCAGCCAAAATGTCTGTGATTCTGGTAGTTTTGTATCAAAACTATGTAGCACTCCAAATATGCAGGGTTTCCACATTAGCCATACATCAACCTATGTCTGCTTGAAAGCCTAGTGCCAGCTTCACAAAGTTTTGTGACTCTCTTCAAGCTTTTTGACAGACCTGTTCTGAACTTGGAGTTTGTCGTAAATCCCCAAACCTGGTGAGGATTTTATGGTTTCAGTTTTATTCTGAGCATTTCACACATCACGGCAAAGGATACAGACCAAAGGGAAAGTTTTAAAAGTAAAATCAATTGTAAAGACAGAACACAGTAATATCCTTACCATTTACGATCCATTGTAAGTATGTTAGAATCGTAGAAATGCCGCACTGAGGCAGGACCAAGTATCCCGCGACCATCCCTGAGAGGTGTTTGTCTAAAAATCTCCAATGATGGGGATTCCACAGCCTCCTAGGTAACCTATTTCACATCTTAACCACCCTTATAGGTAGAACATTTCCTGATGTGTAACCTAAATCTCCCTTTCTGCAGATTAAGCTGATTAGTTCTTGTCGTATCTTCAGTGGACAATTGATCAGAATCCTCTTTAGAACAGCCCTTAACATATTTCAAGACTGTTATCAGGTCCCCACTCAGTCATCTTTCCTTACGATGAAACATGCCCAGTGTTTTTAACCTTTCCCCTTAGGTCAGGTTTTCTGAAACTTTTATCATTTTTGTTGCTCTCCTCTAAGCTCTCTCTAATTTGACCACATCTTTTTAGACTGTGGTGCCCAGAATTGGACACAGTATCCCAGCTAAGGACTGACCAGTGCTAAGTAGAGCAGGATAGTTACCTCCTGTGTCTTACATACCACATTCCTGTTAATACACCCCAGAATATTAGCTTTTTCCTCACCTGAATCATATTGTTGGCTCATTTAATTTGTGATCCACTATAAATCCCAGATCCTTTTCAGCAGTATTACCACCTAGCCAGATATTCCCCTTTTGTAGCTGTGCATTTGATTTTTCCCTCCTTCTTTCCATTTGGCTTTGTTGAATTTCATCTTGTTGATTTCAGATCAGTTCTCCAGTTTGTCAAGGTTGCTTTGAACTCTAATCTTGTCTTCCAAAGTCTTTGAAACCCCTCCCAGCTTGGTGTCCTGCACAAATTTTATGAGCATAATCTCTACTCCATTGTCCAAGTCATTAATGAAAATATAGAATAGTTCTGAATCCAGGATTGACCACTGCAGGATCCCACTAGATACTTCCTCCCAGTTTGACAGTAACCATTGATCACTCTTGGAGTATGGTCTTTCAACCAGTTACGCACACACCTGGTTATAATTTCATCTAAATTATATTTTCCTAGTTTGCCTTTGAGAATTTCATGTGGGACTAAAATCAAGGTATATCACTGCTACAACTTCACCCCTATCCCCTAGCCCCATCAAAGAACAAAATTAGGCTAAGTTGGTATGATTTGGTCTTAGGGTTATAAGAAATAGCTGGCATGGATTTGCTATTATCCTTAAGGTGCTTGCAAATTGACTAGTTAATAATTTGTTTCAGTATCTTTCCAGCTATTGAAATTATAATTCCCTGGGTCCTCTTCCCCTCACGCCCTTTGTAAAGATAGGGCCCACGCTGGCCCTTCTCCAGTCATCTGGGACCTCACCCATCCACCATGAGTTCTCAAAGATACTCACTAATGGTTCCAAGCTTGCTTCAACTACTTCCTTAAGGTGAATTTGATCACTCCCTGATGAGTTGAATATTTCTAATTTATCTAGATATTCTGCAACCTGTTTTTTCTCTATTTTGGCTTGTATTTCTTCCCCCCGGTGGTTAATATTAATTGTTCTTAAGTATCTGATCACAATTAACCCTTTTACTGAGGACTGGAGCAAAATAGGCATTCAACACCTCAGCCTTCCTGAGGTCATCTGTTGTTAGCTTCCCTTCCCCTTTAAGTAGAGGACCAACACTTTCCTTCCCTTTACTCATAATGATTTGGTGATCTGTTGTAGAGCCCTATCATGATATCGCTCCTGCTATTTTCACCCAGAAACTTTAATTGGTCTGCCTGTCACGGGAGTCAGAGGCCCAGCCTAGCTGTAACAGGCTCCATGGATGGGAATGAGCCAGCCCTGGCCCACCTGGCGACAGTGTAAATGCCCAAAGAGCTGTAAGGCAGTTTAAGTAAGCAAAGAGACCTAGGCCTAATAAAAGGCTTCAGAGAGCTCAGCTGAGGGGACACTCCTGGGCACTCTGAGGGAGCCTGAGCTAGGGATGACTCTCCAGGCACGGAGGTCTGGGAGAGAGCTTGAGCAAACAGGGTGAAGGTTGCAGAGCTCTCTAGGCAGTGGGAAGCCTGAGGCCTTACAGCCGAAGGAACTGCTGCTGGAACCTGGAGACCTGGCTTTGGGGACTTTTAGCCGGGGTCTCTGGTAAGAACCTTTAAACTTTTGTACAAACTCTCCATGCAGAAGGCTTTATTAAAAGGCAATACGCTGCTGTAAAGGAGATCTCCTTGACTGGCCCATTTAAGTGACCTCACTGTTACCTCATTCAGGAGGGGAAACTGAGGCAGGCCACTGCAGAGCTACACTCGCCCACAAGGGGGTGCTCAGGAGGTAACAGTGACCTTTCCACACTGCCTCTCTCCTCCTGCTAGACCTCAGAACGAGTGTATGTATTTTGATTTATTATTCAGCATCTCCTCCCTTTTCTCCCTGCCTGTCCTTCTTGAGCACACAATACCCTTCTATTACGATATTCCAGTTATGAGATTTATCCCACCAAGTCTCTGTGATGTCAATTGTCATTTAGCTTATGGACTAATACTTCCAGTTCTTCCTGTTTATTTCCCGTACTCCTTGCACTTGTTTGTAGACATCTAAGAGGTTGAGCAGATTCCCCCACTCACTTCTCTCTTGTTGCTCCTATGACCGTATTGTAATTTTCTATGTCACCCAACCCAATGGCTAGCCCTCTGTTAAACTCACTTTTTTCACTTACCTGTGGGCTTTTGTCATCTGGCCCCTTTGAACCTAGTGTAAAGCCCTCCTCAGCAGGCTGGTGAATTGGTGCCTGAAGATGCTCTTCTCCTTCGTGGTTAGGTGGACCCCATCTCTTCCCAGCAATCCTCCTTCCCGGAACAGCACCCCATGGGCAAGGATGCCAAAGCCCTCCCAGCTACACCATCTCCGTAGCCGTGCATTCATCTCCAGGATATGCATGTGCCTGCCTGGGCCTTTACCCTGAGCTGGGAAGATGGATGAGAACACACCCTGCACCCCTGACTTCTTCACCTTAACTCCCACAGCCCTCTAGTCATTACTGATCTGCTCAAGGTCATACCTGGCAGTATCGTTAGTGTCCACATGGGTGAGCAGATGGGATAGTGGCTAGAAGGTCAGGTGGGCCTTACCAACCTTCTGTAATGTCTTGGGCATGCGCTCCAGGCAGGCAGCATGCCTCCGAGGACATCATGTCAGGTCAGCAGATGGATGCCACCGTCCCCCTGAGAGAGGAGGCCCTGACCACTAGCACCCTGTGTCTCCTTCTCATGGGTGTCGTGGCTGTGAGCCTCCCAGCGCTGGGGGCAGATGGTTCCTCCTCAAGCCACTGGGGTCTGTTCTTTTCCTTCTCTTGCCAGTGCAGCACATGCGTTCTTGACAGCAGTGGACAGGGGACCTGTGTGGTGGTGGTGATGGGTGGAGTATGGTTTACTGCTTGATATGGCCAGCAGCCAATCACTTCCTTGAAGATCAGACAATTCCTCTTCTTCCTCTGGTGCTGCTGGAGTCTGCTCCAAGCTAGTAACCTCCGCCCCAGATGCATCCTACATGTGGCTACACAGACGAGCCACCTCCTTCTGCAGCTCTCACCTGCTTCCCAAGGGACTCCACCAACAGACACACTTGCACTGGGTGGTTCCCCCTGCCTGGTTTCTTGGGCAGGGACATGCAGGCCATTTTCCCAACAAGTCAAGATCAGGGCCTGGGTGGAAGCCTCCAGGATCAGGACGCCTCTGTGGCAGGGACCCCCACAGATTCAAGCAGAGGACGATGTAGCAGTGGCGTTGGTGATGTGCCATGTTTCTCTCATTGCGGGGTCTTTCTTGTAGAACACCAAGAAAGTTCGGGGGGTCACTACAACACAACCCCACACCCTATCTTCCTACCTTCCTCCGCTGGCAGACTCCCTTAGTCTCACCAGTCATTGGGAACTGGCATGCTTTTCAAAGCCTGGGCCACACACAGCTGGAATGGGTAACTCAACCCCTCCTACTCAGTTGCCGCTAATTACTGTTACTTTACTGTACAATGTACGTTACAAACTATATGTCTTAAAAACCATTCTATTTGCTCTTGCATCTGAACCCGAATGGATTGAATTGAAGATGTCACCAGCAGTCAAGGGGTGAGTTCTGCTCTTAGTTACACCTGTTCTCTCCATTGCAGGCATGAATGGCTGTATCCATTCACTGATATTTTTTGAGCAGGGATTTGGGTGGGTGGGGATGGAGGTTAGTTTTGCTGAAAGTTAAAAATGGAGCCCTACTTGAAAGTCTTGTTCCCCTTTTGATTTTTCTTGTGCACTGACTGAATGTTCACCCTCTTTCAATGTATAAAATAAATGCAGCTGAAGTAGCAAAACCCCCTGGAGCAAACTGTTTTGTGAGCTGTTAAATTAGCTTCTTCAGCTGACCTGAGACATTGGCCCTATTTGGATACCTGAACTTCTGCTCCAGTTTGTTAGAATCACCTTTGATATAAAGAGAGTTTCGTTTTTTCATTTCCAAGGTGCTTTCACATCATGCATGTGAGAGTTCCTTTGGCAGATATGCTTAGCCGGGCCCTTTAACTCCAAATGATTTCGCCACAGGACCTGGTTCTTACATTAATGCTAAGTCTACTCCCTGTCTCTCAAAAACACAGACACTGGGTTAAATTCTGCTCTTGGTTATAACTACCCAACCCCTCAACAGTTAGACTCAAATTCAAACCTAGCATAAGCAAATACACCTCTATTGACTTGCACTGGCTCAGAATTTGACTCAATATCTATTCTAAATGAACCACAGGATACAAACTTATCTAACATAAAGAAATAAAGTTAAACTGTAATCAACAGTCATCCCAAATAGATCCAAGGTTTTCAAGGCTTCTATTTTTTTCATCCATCCCAGTTCCTATGTCACCATAATATCCGAGTAGATTGCTCATGGGTAGATTGTGATTTTTCTTAAGCTGACTAAACAAAAGTTTATGTCCCGTTTTGGGTTTGTTTGTTAACCTTATGGGTGGTTGATGGACAATTCATGATGAGCATTCAATGCTCAACTCCTGAAATGTAACACTCCTTGCACAATCACTATACGGTGGTTTCTGCAAAGAGGAGCTTTGCTTCTCTTTAATGCATGACTGAAAGGTGCTCAGATAGTATGATGATGAAGATGGCATAAGAAGAATAGAATAGAAATTTTCATGTTCTATCTGTCTTCCCATAGTGTGATAGACTGACAATTGCCTGCAATATCCTAACTGAACGTTATTAAGTTAAAGCTTTTTGAATTAGGGTTAACATATTTGGGGAACATTGTATTAAAAATTCAATTGTGTCTGTTGTTGTGGTAGTTCATGTACCTTCTCTAGGAGAAAGGGGGGATGCTAGTGTACTATCTCCATTATCAACCCTTTGAAGCCACCCCCTGGAGAGGTGCACATATACTCGTTCAGACTGGATTCTCCAAGAACCAACAGCCAAAGCAAGGTTCTTTTTGGATAAATACCCTGATTATAATCTGGCTCAAAGCCTTCTTCTTGATCCAACAAATGGACAGGACTCCTGATCCTTGGAGGACCCCAATCATTAGGGTAGGGTTGGAAGGACTGGGTGCTTGTTCTGAGCTGAAGTGGTGATGGACTGGAACTACAAGGTAACCCAAAGAGGGTTGGAGGAGCAGGAGGGGGGTTGAAGGACGTATCCTGCCAGAATCCAGGTTAGGATTGGGGTTAATTCTGGTAAGCTTCTTAGCATGCATGTAGGTTCTTTTATTGTTAATATTTTCTCTGTAGAGCTTTTTACCTTAAGAACAAAGTTGGGTTGCACAGAAAGAACTATATGGTACTTTATAACTGTAGCAATTACACCTGTTTTCTGTCTCTGAGGAGAAAACAGACAGGTGTCCTCGGGCAACCTGTGTGTGCTGGGAAATACAGTGGGGGAGGGAACTGTGCAGGCACCGACAGGACACACAGGTGCAGTTGCCCTGAAATGTGACACATGTGGTGGCAGCAGGTGTGGGATCTGGAACCATGTGAACATTGTAAGTGCCAACAAAAGTAAAAGTAAGCACTGTAGAAGGAGAAGCACCCAGAAGAAAAAAAGGCTCATTAGGGTTTTTTTCTGGGAAAAAGCATAAAGAAAAAAGACAGGGGGAAAAAGGAACAGCTGGAGAAAAATCAGCTGGTTGAGTTATGCAGAGAAAGGGACATCTGCCTGGAAGACAGAGAACCTCCAGTCTGCTGGGAGCGGTCTCGTAGACGGGGCAGGTCTTGGAGGCAATGCTCTGGAGGGAAGACACTGACAGATGCAGGAACTAGGCTTTGTAGACCAAGCACACCACTGCAACAGGAGTGATAGACAGCTCACCAGCTGGAGCAGGATATAGGTGCAGCTCCCTGAACTGTGACACACAGTTCCCACGTCCCTCTGCTCTGACAAGAGGACAGGAGCACGGGATCCATACCGGTTAATATAATGACGCAAATGCTTCAGCAAGTTCTTTAACATCTTCTTGCTCTGTAAGCAAATTGAGATGTTTTATTTTCATTACTACTCCCTTGAGACTTAACTGCTAGATTAGAAACCTGCTGGCTTTGATGTCACATTTAAAATACCTTTGGTTAGAGTAGCTACGTAGCTGTTCAGAGTAAGTGTTTGGCATGATGGATCACTGCCCTCTGTGTTGGTGTTTTGGTTGTATTTTGGTTTTGTTTTGCTGTGACCCTTAGATGGTCTCCACCGTTCACCTTTTCTGATTAAGTTTTTGCTGAAGGGTGTCACTTAGTGAAATTATAGATTAAATATCAGAGACCAGGGCATGTTCTGAAGCTGAGTCAGAAAAAGATAGTATTCTCTGCCACACAGTGAGAAAGATTCTTTGTACAGAGAGTGTAGAGCAGGGATCAGCAATCTTCGGCATGCGGCACATCACAGTAATCCACTGGCGGGCCGCAAGACATTTTGTTTACGTTGACCGTCCACAGGCATGTCCCCCTGTAGCTCCCAGTGGCCGCGGTTCGCCATTCCTGGCCAAAGGGAGCTGTGGGAAGCGGCGGTCAGCATGTCCCTGCGGTCCGTGCCGCTTCCCATGACTCCCATTGGCCGGAAACAGCAAACTGCGGCCACTGGGAGCCATGAGGGGCCGTGACTGTGGATGGACAATGTAAACAAAATGTCTCATGGCCCGCCAGTGGATTACCATGATGGGCCGCGTGCTGAACGTTGTTGACCCTGTGTTAGAGTGAAATGGGCTTTGGAGCAGGGTGATCAGTACTGGGTTCCACATCTATCCTACCTTTGTGCTATGCTGCATAACTGGGTTGCCAACCCTCCCGTTTTGCCGGGAGTCTCCCGGAATCGGGCTCTATCTCCCGGAGGCCACTGAAGCCAAACGGGGAGATTTTAGGCACTAAAAGGCCGGCGGCGCAGCGGGGCTAAGGCAGGCTCCATGCCAATCCTGAAAGTGGCCAGCACATCTCTGCGGCTCCTGGAGGGGAGACAGGGGGTTTATGCACGCTGCCTGTGCCCCAAGCACTGACTCAGCAGTTCCCATTGGCTGGGAACTGCACCCAATGGGAGTTGCGGAGTCAGAGCTTGGGGTGGGAGCAGCGTGTGGAGACCCCTGGTCCCTCAGGGACCACAGGGACATGCTGGCTGCTTCCGGGAACCATGCAGAGCCTGGGCAGGCAGGGAGCCTGCCTTAGCCCCACTGCGCCGTCAACCGGGAGTGGCCCGAGGTAAGCGCTGTCCGGCCAGAAGCCTGCACCCCTTACCCCCTCCTGCACCCAAACTTCCTCCCAGATCCCTCTCCCCCTCCCTCACCCCAACCTGCTGCCCCAGCCCTGAATCCCCTCCCATGCCCAAAATTCCTTCCAGAGCTTGCACTGTGCACCCCCTCCTACACCCCAACCCCCTGCCCCAGGCTCAGCCCAGAGCCCCCTCCTACACTTTGAATCCCTCAGCCCCAGCCCAGAGGTTGCATCCTCTCCCGTACCCCAACCCCCTGCCCCAGTCCAGTGAACGTGAGTGAGGGTAGGGGAAAACGAGCAACAGAGAGAGGGGGAATGGAGTGAGTGGGGTGGAGCCTCATGGAAGGGGCGGCGCAGGGAGCGGGGCAAGGGTGTTCGGGTTTGTGTGATTAGACAGTTGACAACCCTATGCACAAGACTGCGAGAAATGCCCATTCCACATGTGGGGAAAGCATACAGTAGCTGCCAGCTTGTGAAGTGTTTGAGGCAGCTGTAGGAAGGAACATGAATAACTCATCTTCTGTGTGAAAAATCACTGGCAATCTTTCAATCCTAGCAATTGTTTTACTTGGTCAAGGCTGTCTTTGACAAGAGGAGGGCTTGAAACTTAGGCCAACATTTTCTAACTTGCATGCCTGAAGAAATTAGCGACATAAATCCATGATTTGGGACCCAAGGGGCTGTATATTATCAGCAGCTACTATAGATTTGGACAGGAGCCAGGTGCATGCTTCAACACCTGGAAATCAATAGTCAAATTGACAAAGAAAGATGAAATGTGCCAAATTCAGGGAGTAGCCAATCAGAAAACACCAATTGTGTCAAGTGTGCCAAAGCTCTTTCCTTTTTACATTCATGATGAAATAACCTAGGAATCCTTTAAATAAAAAGTCTGAATTGACCATCACAAGTCATATATGTAATTGCAAGATTACAATGAAATATATGATCACTGGTACCTAGGCAACCGCTAATTCTTAGGTCAGAAATTAAAACTGTTTTTTTTTCTCCCAATATAATAGCCACTTCATGGTAGCATAAAATATATTCTTGGTAGTAGTACAAAGTATGCTGCAGAAGAGATTATTAGGTTGTGTGTTGTATCCTAGCCCATCCAGACAATGCATGTGAGATGTGAAATAATCATGAACCTAGAAACACTGTATGAAGTACCTTTCAGTACAGTCATAACTCCTGAAATGGCAATAAAAACTGTATAACATGTTTAACCCTTCTGCCCGTCTGAGTTGGCAGCAACAAGGGCTGGGTTCAGTATCTAGGGGTTCCGTTTCAATAACGCAATGCAAAACCGTCTTGAGCCCCCACCCAGTGACCTGGGACAATTTCACACCACTCCCCGGGCGCCTCTAAGAGGCAATACTTCCCCTCTCGCAAGCACGGAATCTGAGTGTAGCAAAATCCTTTTAATAAAGGAGGGAAACAATGCGGCATTATGTTGGGGAAACACCACAAACAGGATTCATAACACAAACCATGAGCAAAAGACCCACCCCCAAGTAAGTTTGGCAGTATCCTTTTCCCCTCAGTGTCTTAAGTCCAACAACCCAAAAGATCACCCCAAAAGACTCTTGAGTTCAGCAAACCAAAAATCACCCAAAAGTCCAACAACCCAAAAGTCTCAGTCCCTGGTCAGTGCAGCCCCAGAGTTCAAATGTTTATCTGCAGAGTTTTACCCCCCCAGCCTGGGTGGAAGTGGAGGCAAGAGGGAAGGGGCACACGGGGTGTTAAGGGGCACCTTACGTGGTCCGAGGCCGACTGCCCTGCCTCTCCATGGGGTTCTGCTGCAGCCTTCACCGCGAGCTGCTCCACTCCACCAGCCCGTCCCGTGAGCCACTCCTGCCGTCCCACGAACTGCTCTGCTCCACGGGCTGCTCAAATCATCCCGCAAACTGCTCAGCACCGCTCCACTCGCCGACCCATGGGCCGCTCCAACCGTCCCACAAACTGCTCCGCTCTGCCAGCTGCTTAGCAATAAATCTTCAGGCTTCCCCACTAGTTAACACTACACTCAGCTCTTAGTAATTTTAGCTCTTTAGTGATTTCAGCTTGTAGTAGGGGAGTCCCAGTGCTAGTGCATCATTGGCCCAAAGTGAATTCAGCATAGCAGCCTGTAACTAGGCTCTTAATGGTATCAAAATTAGCTCTGGTATCCAACAGTGGAGAGAGGATCAGGTGCAATTGGTGTTTCAGGCCCATCCCATCAGGTACAAATGCCTGTCCCCTGCCTCTCTCAATTCACTGGGTTTTGGAACCCATGTCCCTTGTCTAGCGAGTGCTGCTTAGTTGATGATGAGTCCCTCTGTCATAAAACAGTTCCACTGGCCTAGATTTACATAATCATGGTAACAACACTTTATTCTTTCTGCCCCAATAACAGAGAAACTGGGGATCCCACAGCAGCCAAAGTGACCATTTGGGGCTGCTGTGGGCTCATGCTAGGCGGGGTGGGTGTGCCTATGCAAACAAGATCAGCCCCTGAAGTTCTTTTCCACACTCGCCACAATTCACCACCAGACGTCAGGGTAAATCTCATCCAGACTCTGCTTACACATGACTTCAGACTAGCCAATTCTGCAGAGGAAAATAAATATCAAGATTTAATTTGAGCTGTAAGAAAAATACACTTATCCAGGCAGATAATACATTAATATGCAAGCTGATGAATCATTATTAAAATATCAAATTTGTTTGTGATGAGAAATGGAATCTTGAAAGCCAAGTACAAATCAGGATCAGAACCACTAGATTCAGTGTAGGTCATCAGTCAGCGTGAATTAAAGTTAAAGGAGTGAGCCAACTTGGCTAAAGTCAAAACTAAGCAGAACCTTCTCCCATTCTAACTGAACCAAACCAAGCTTTTCCTGAAGTGCAGCAGCAATCGGAACAACTGTGTAAAATGATTGTTGGTTGCAGTCAGGATCAAGGCTCTAATGGGGTTGAACACATGAGAGCTACATCTACACTACAAGTCCTACAGCGGCACAGCTGCAACTACGCAGCTGTAACATAGATGCTTCGTACATTGCCGGAAGAGGTTTTCCTGTCAATGTAGTTAATCCACCTCTCCGAGAGGAAAGAGCAAGATCAATGAAAGAATTCCTCTGTTGACCTAGCTGTGTCTATGCGGTGTGGGGGATTAGGTCGACCTAAGAACAGCAGTCAGGGCACTAAGTTTTTCACAGCCCTGAGCAAGGTAGCTAGGATGATCTCATTTAAAAGTGTAGACCAAGCCTGGGTAGAGATTCCCTGCCCCAAAGAGGCTATTCTGTGGGACTGTTTGTCCTGGTACAAGTAACTCAGCTCTCACACAGGCATTGCACTAGTGGAACAATGCCAGTCACAGTCACAGTCTTCTGTCATTCAGGGAGATGGTTTAACTTTGGTGTAAATGCCTCTGCAATCCCCCATTCTGCTGTGGTTGGAATTAGAGGTGCTGACATACCTCACACAGGTAGTTCTGGCTCAAGTGCAAAGAAGAAATGTGAAAAATATTCTAGTCCAATTTTGCATACCAAAGAGAGTTGAAGAGCCTGGATTAGGTTCAGATAAGCATCCATTTTGGGATGTTATCCAACCTAATACACAAACCACTTATGTTTCTCCCATGGGTAATCAAAATGCAAAGTATGACAGTTTTTTGTTTGCAAAGAACATAATTAACACAATAGAAATCTTAGTTTAAAATATTGTCTATGGGGCTGAGCATGTTAGAGAATTAACAGAACACTGAGTTTCTGCAACTAACACTTTGGGGGACTTTTTTAAGCTATAGCAGTCAAATATCAATTTATAGACTAGGCAAGAGCTAACAGGGCTCCACTTTTTTTTTTTTTTGACCTTGTATTTGTTAAAATTCTCTGAATAGAGTTTAATTTACTTTGCAAATATTTATTATTGTTTCACCTGCCTTGAAATGGGAACTGTAGGCACTTTGATAAATGAACTGGAAAGTTGTGTAGTTCTGCAATGGCTTCTATAAATCTCTGTAATCTCTGGTGAAATTCCATTTTGTAATTTCTAGCAGCAGTATTTCTCCAGGAACCACAACACATACCCCCTACAACTTCTGTAGCAACAATACATTAATGGGACTATTAGTCTTTTCTCCCCAGATGTAGAGAACACCAGTGTCACTAAGTTGTGCTAAATGGGAGTACAAGCCTTTTCTAACGGAAGTCAACAGTTTCTGGACTACAGACTAAAGTGCAGTAGAGAGAGACTTAGGAACAAAATGTAATGAAAAATGTCTGTTCAATTCTCCGATCTACATAAATTCTCCTGAGAGAGAATTTTTTTCATATAAGGGGCTCAAAATGCCACTTGTCAGTAGAGTGACAGGGGACATGGATCAGTGTTCACGTCGTGCTCCCCATCAGTACCCAGCCCACACTGGGGAAGCTAATGATCCAACCAGCGGAACAAATGAATCCTGGTCATGTGCCACCTGAGGCATGTTGCCCAGATGCTAAGAAGAAGTAGACTGACCTTTTAGGCACCTTAAATTGTGAAAATCTGGCCACAGAAGTACAGGTGAGATCTCAGCTGTAATCAAAGTGGATCCAGAAAATAGGTTCTTTCTGGTCTGGGATCTAACCTGGAACCAACACCACAGCTGGGAGTTGAGAGCAGGGTATATCAATCTATCTCCCAAAATGTGATTGTCTGTTTAGGGGTTCTGGATTTGGCTGATCACTACTATGGATCCTACCTGCACAATGTTGGTGGTGCTTTATTCCTGCTTCATCACTTCAGGGCTTGTTTTAAAGGCAACACAATTTCCAGCTTCTAGTTCAGTTTACAAGTATCAGTTTGAGGCTTTGAAACTTCAGTTGTCAGAGCTACAGATTTCTTTCATGTTTAAACAATGCCTGCAACAAATACATGCATTTTAGTACTCTTAGTAAAGGCGCAACATGCCTCAGTTGGCATGTGACCTGGATTCATCACCGAATTTGGTCCACTGATTAGATCATTATCTTCTCCAGCTTGGGATGGGTATTGACAGGGAATACATCGTGAATGCTGATCCATGCCCCTTATTTAGTTCTGATAACAACAGACACTATTCTGAAGTTGATGGTTGCAGCCATTCTTTAGTCACTGATTCATAACTGCATGGTTGGATTTTTTTCCCCATTGACATGTTGGTTCTGATTCACAGTTGTCATCGGATTTTCCCACTCTTGTGCCTGCCACTGCGTGACTGGAGCTATGCAGTAATGAATCAGATCCCTGAACTCTGCTGGCTCCACCAGATCTTGGCTAATCAGCGTAGTGTGATTTATATGAAGCCTCTAGATATTTCTCTGTAATGCTAGATTCCTGTGTAAATCCTTCCACTGCAGCTGGGTCCTTGTACCAATGCAGAGCTGGGGTCCCCACAAACATTTGTTTCTTTAAAATTGATTTTAAAGCCCTCGGTCCAGGTACACCAAGGGACCTTGGCATTGCAACACTGAATCATAGAATCATAGAAGATTAGGGTTGGAAGAGACCTCAGGAGGTCATCTAGTCCAACCCCCTGCTCAAGACAGGACCAACACGAACTAAATCATCCCAGCCAGGGCTTTGTCAAGCCGGGTCTTAAAAACCTCTAAGGATGGAGATTCCATCACCTCCCTAGGTAACACATTCCAGTGCTTCACCACCCTCCTAGTGAAATAGTGTTTCCTAATATCCAATCTAGACCTCCCCCACTGCAACTTGAGACCATTGCTTCTTGTTCTGTCATCTGCCACCACTGAGAACAGCCGAGCTCCATCCTCTTTGGAACCCCCCTTCAGGTAGTTGAAGGCTGCTATCAAATCTCCCCTCACTCTTCTCTTCTGCAGACTAAACAAGCCCAGTTCCCTCAGCCTCTTCTCATAAGTCATGTGCTCCAGCCCCCTAATCATTTCTGTTGCGCTCTGCTGGACTCTCTCCAATTTCTCCAAATCTCTTCAGTCGTGGGGGGACCAAAACTCCAGATGTGGCCTCACCAGTGCTGAATAGAGGGAATAGAGAGAATATCCTCATTACTGGGCTAAAAATTATAAGGGAGGCCTTCTGTCCCTCCCCCTGCTGTGTTATGTGGGGTTAGGTGTGTTCTGAGCATGCCTACCAAATCGGACCCCACAGGTGAAATAGGCCAAGCAATGCCTCTCTTCATTTGATTTGAGGCTCGTGCTGGGGCTCGGTGTGAGATAGGTGCCAGGCACCTGCCTGAGACAGCAGTGCTCATGCCCAGATGTAGACACATAAGTGCCTAGGAGGCTTTTGCAGCAGAGGTTCAGTCACTGAGAGAGTTTAGTCCCCTACTGGATTAGGCAGCGACAAAGTGCTTTTTGTGGATGGCAGTGGTGCCTAAAACTAGGGGATAGGTCTGGCCCAGTTACTTGAATTCCCTCAAGTTTGCACCACAAAAACAACCTCTCTGCTAAAAAGTTTTATGTTTAATTTGGCTTTTAAAGCTCTCTTCAGTGTCAAGCAGCTTTGCTCTGGTGCCACTGCTATCTGTAGAATTGGTGTGCGGTGTCTCGGCTCCCTCTTCTTCCCTGTTCTGGTGAGAGTAGTTCAGCTCCTAAAGGAGTTAGCAGCCCTGCCCCTTTCTATGTTTTCTCATGTGGTGCCGTCTCTTCTCTCTTTTCCACTCACGTTAGGTGCTTGTAGCTTGGAACTCTGTGTGCTACAACCCCTAGGGAGCGCTATTAACATCCCCTTTTTCCATGTCAGTGTTCTTTAGAATCTGTTTGAACACATTTTTTGAAAGCATAATTTACGGTTGCACATGCAAATGACAGAGACGATATGCTAATAAACTTCAAATATGGACTGTACAAGCCTGGATTTATGAGCTGCATGCACAGTTTTATGCTATATTGTCATAAATTGTACTGGTTTATGCGCATAAACAAATGACAAGACTGTCTGCAAGAACAGCAACGTTCAGGGCTTGTATTTCTTTGCTTTGACAATGGGAGAAATTCTCACCTCTAAAATCCTTTGTCCGCTGAGCAATTTCAAAGAGGGGCAATGCCATCGGAGGCAAAGTTTAGTTTCTAGTACTAGATTATTTTCACTTTTGGACCTATCAGTGTAAGAGGCGGGATGAAAATGAAACCTCAGATCCAAACACCTTCATATGTTAGGAGAGGGAGAATTGGACTCAAATCCATGAATTCACACATCACACTAAAGTTTGGATTCTGGATCCTACCCAAAAGCAGAAGAGGTCTGTTTTCTGCTTCTGGCCCAGATTTAGCCACTCTCAGGGCAGTGGGTAATCCTATGTGAGCCCCCACACTCCAAACAGCAGACAACATGTGAGATCAACCGACTTTATTAAACTGACGCCATTTGGGGCTAAAATCCCATGAGGAGGGTTCAAAAGGATTAAGTGCCATTGAAGCCAATCTCAAAGTCTATTCCTGAATGCTACCCTAAATCATATCCTGATCTAAACTCCACCTCCTCAGTTCATCTCTGATCAGTATCAGTGAAAAACAATCCTCAACATTTCTGCCAGTCCCATTTATCTGGGGAAAGGTTTGGCCAATGCCTAAAGCTCATTTGGTTTGGAAATCACACTAGAAAACTCCCAAGCTCTAACCTTTAGGGGAGATTTTCAAATATTCCCTAGTTTCCTCTTCCAGGAATTGCTAACAAAAATGGGGGGGGGGGGAAACTTCCTCATGCTATCTCTGTCTCAGAATAGGTTCAGGGTTGTTTGGCTGTTTAGTTTTTCGTTTTGAGGTATGGACAATGCTATCCAAACAAGTCTATTCATTTTCCAGATACTCGTGTACAAACATAGCTGTTCCCTGAAAATCCTCTCTAGTTTGGGTGTGGAACAAAAAGTATTAAACAACAGAAACAATTGCTGGGTTGCTTAGCTGGCAAATCGGGTGCTAATACAACTCCTTTTTACTACTGGTCCTTACACCTATTTATCGGCACAGCAGTGCCTGCCATTTCCCCACTGTCCTCACAGTGGGATACTGGTACCCTGCAGGGGTCTATCAGATGTAACAGCTCCCATATCTGAGGCAGGAAGTTTGGCTGTTACAAAGTACAAAACTCAAGGTCATTACTAGCAGGACCAAGTACTGATTTTGCCCTAGATTCCTAAGTGGCCCTCTCAAGGATTGAGCTCACAACCTTGGCTTTAGCAAGCCAATGCTCAAACCACTGAGCTATCCTTCCCCCATCTTACACATACTTAGGCAAATGCCTTTATTCATGTGATTAGTTCCTCAAACAAATGGGATTGCTTCTGTGACAAAGTGGGGAATTTTCTTGTTTATTGTGGATTTACAATGGTTTGCATGCGGAGGGGGTGGGACTCAGTTTCCCTGGGTGTTACTGGTTTAATGAGGGGAAGGGAAGGGAGAGGGAACTTGGGGCCCCAGCCAATGGCCTGGAGGATGGATACCCCAGCGACAGGTGACCTGGCGACCTGGTGACCTGGAGGCCCGCTCAGGAGTTGCAGCCGGTTCTGGCCAGTGGGAGGACAATGGGCTAACCAGCCAGTTCCAGCCAGAGGACAGAAGAGAGGAGAGGAGGCCTCAGTTTACGACTCTGTTTACCTGGAGAGAAGACAATGGACAGAGGTGGGGCTTGGGCCGGTGATCACAGATGCCCAGCTGGGAAGCAGGGGGGGCTCTGGGCTGGAGAGGGGGGAGCAGGCAGAGCCCACGTGGATGCAGGGGAGACTGGGATGTGCTGTGCTGAGGGAGGCCAGGCCTGAGGCCCTGCGAGTTTCCTGTGCTGTGTTCAACTCTCAATAAACCCTCCTGTTTTATGCTGGCTGAGTGTCGCTCTGGTCTAGAGAACAGGGTTGCATCAACCCCTTCGGGGGTGGAGGCCTTCGGGGGTCCAGAGCGAGTGGACTCCCTGAGGGGGCCCACGGCAAGAGACAGACGTGCTAAGGCTCAGAAAGGTGCAGCTCCAGGAGGTGGAGGGGCCTGACCCCGAGAGAGAGTGGACCCCCGAGAAGGGCTGTCGCACTGAAAGGGGCACCCCCCACGGACCGCACGGGGCCAAGAGTGGGCATGACCTGTGAGTCCGTGACAGCTTCTATAGATAAAAGTACTCATGCTGAAGGCATACGGAGAATAGCTCAATGCTGCAGTTAAAAGGTAGGCAGACCATTGCACATTCACCATATTCCACTGAAATCTGGGGGTCTTCATAGCAGTGGGCCATTAACTAGGCACTGAACCGGCAATGTGCCTAATCAAGGAATGGGCCTGGCATTACACTGAGTCACTTCCCTACACTGGGTCTGAATTTGTTCCACTATGTTGTATTCTGTGCCCTGAAATCCCAGAAAAATATTTTCATCCTGTAATTGTACAGTCTTGGTAAACGAGGCTGTTGCTGGTAAGATCCACTTGACAGAACAAGGAGCAATGGTCTCAAGTTGCAGCGGGGGAGGTTTAGGTTGGATATTAGGAAAAACTATTTCACTAGGAGGGTGGTGAAGCACTGGAATAGGTTACCTAGGGAGGTGATGGAGGGTTTTAAGGTCAGGCTTGACAAAGCCCTGGCTGGGATGATTTAGTTGGGAATTAGTCCTGCTTTGAGCCGGAGGTTGGACTAGATGACCTCCTAAGGTCCCTTCCAACCCTGATATTCTATGATTCTATGGATTATGGTAAGTAAATTGGTGCTAACGTTATGCTGCACTTTACTTTCACATGAAAATGTGTTTCAAGAAAAACTGTTCTCATTCATAAGTGTCTCAACCTTAGCTCTTCCTATACATTAACAAGTGGAACTACAGCCTAATAACTGAATTGTGAATAAGGGAGTATCTTCTAAAGTATTTTTCCTGATTTTTTTCTTTTATGTCTAAACTTGCCACTTCTTTTAGGAAATTAGTTCTATTCAACAACTATTTTAACTTTGCAGGATCTATCGTAAAACCACAATAGCTCTCCAAGGCTAAAACATCTTTGTAGAGATTGTTTCAGTTTAATAAATAACTTTCAATCAAGTGATTAATCTTCTGATTATTTTTAATTACAATTTGCTAAATGTATATTCCTTCCACTCTACAGTCGGTAATAAATTATTTATGCACTTAGAAGTACCCGACTTGCGGGCTTGACAAATGGTTTACTCTGAATGACTAAATAATCTATCACTTTGTCTAGTATGGAAAGGACAAAGCATAAGGGAACCCTAATAAATTTACAACAGTGTCTGTGTACGGGGGAAATTAAACAAATTAAATTAAAATTTCAGTTGCACACATGACTAAGCAGAAGACTGTTCCCAGTGCACCATAGGTTAACAATAAATTGGAGTGAATCTGATATGCAAATTGCTGCTTGCTTCGGAAGTGCCTAGGTTTTTTTAAACGTTTAAAGCAAAGTTTAAGTTATGTCCTTTTTGCTCTGGTCATTCAATGGGAGAAACACACAGAATGAGAGCCCCATCCGCATTCTACTTTTCCATCTACTTATCACTCTTAGGTCCCAAACAGCCCTTCTGCCTCAAGACTCTACTAGTTGTATAGCATGCACTTTGACAAAACTGAGAACTGCATTCTGGGAGCTCTTTACAGGGAAACTCAAATGCAGCGAAGACCCAACACTGAGAATTTCCAGCAAGTGATTGTTGTAATGAAAACCACCATCTGACATACATCACAGCCAGGACAATGCAATTCAGAGAGGAAGCATGTTCTTCATTCTATACAGAGGCCACAAGGGCTGCATATTTTACATAGAATCATAGAATATCAGGGTTGGAAGGGACCTCAGGAGGTCATCTAGTCCAACCCCCTGCTCAAAGCAGGACCAATCCCCAACTAAATCATCCCAACCAGGGCTTTGTCAAGCCGGGCCTTAAAAACCTCCAAGGAAGGAGACTCCACCACCTCCCTAGGTAACGCATTCCAGTGCTTCACCACCCTCCTAGTGAAATAGTGTTTCCTAGTATCCAACCTGGACCTCCCGCACTGCAACTTGAGACCATTGCTCCTTGTTCTGTCATCTGCCACCACTGAGAACAGCCGAGCTCCATCCTCTTTGGAACCCCCCTTCAGGTAGTTGAAGGCTGCTATCAAATCCCCCCTCATTCTTCTCTTCTGGAGACTAAACAATCCCAGTTCCCTCAGCCTCTCCTCATAAGTCATGTGCTCCAGCCCCCTAATCATTTTTGTTGCCCTCCGCTGGACTCTTTCCAATTTTTCCACATCCTTCTTGTAGTGTGGGGCCCAAAACTGGACACAGTATTCCAGATGAGGCCTCACCAATGTCAAATAAAGGGGAACGATCACGTTCCTCGATCTGCTGGCAATGCCCCATCTTATACAGCCCAAAATGCCATTAGCCTTCTTGGCAACAAGAGCACACTGTTGACTCATATCCAGCTTCTCGTCCACTGTGACCCCTAGGTCCTTTTCTGCAGAACTGCTACCTAGCCATTCGGTCCCTAGTCTGTAGCAGTGCATGGGATTCTTCCCTCCTAAGTGCAGGACTCTGCACTTGTCCTTGTTGAACCTCATCAGGTTTTTTTTGGCCCAATCCTCTAATTTGTCTAGGTCCCTCTGTATCTGATCCCTACCCTCTAATGTATCTACCACGCCTCCTAGTTTAGTGTCATCTGCAAACTTGCTGAGAGTGCAGTCCACACCAGATCATTAATAAAGATATTAAACAAAACCGGCCCCAGGACCGACCCTTGGGGCACTCCGCTTGAAACCGGCTGCCAACTAGACATGGAGCCATTTATCACTACCCATTGAGCCCGACGATCTAGCCAGCTTTCTATCCACCTTACAGTCCATTCATCCAGCCCATACTTCTTTAACTTGCTGGCAAGAATACTGTGGGAGACCGTATCAAAAGCTTTGCTAAAGTCAAGGAATAACACATCCACTGCTTTCCCTTCATCCACAGAGCCAGTTATCTCATCACAGAAGGCAATTATGTTAGTCAGGCACGACTTCCCCTTGGTGAATCCATGCTGACTGTTCCTGATCACTTTCCTCTCCTCTAAGTGTTTCATAATTGATTCCTTGAGGACCTGCTCGATGATTTTTCCAGGGACTGAGGTGAGGCTGACTGGCCTGTAGTTCCCCGGATCCTCCTTCTTCCCTTTTTTAAAGATGGGCACTACATTAGCCTTTTTCCAGTCATCTGGGACCTCCCCCGATCGCCATGAGTTTTCAAATATAATGGCTAATGGCTCTGCAATCTCATCTGCCAACTCCTTTAGCACCCTCGGATGCAGCGCATCCAGCCCCATGGACTTGTGCACATCCAGTTTTTCTAAATAGTCCCGAACCACTTCTTTCTCCACAGGAGGCTGGTCACCTTCTCCCCATATCGTGCTGCCCAGTGCAGCAGTCTGGGAGCTGACCTTCTTTGTGAAGACAGAGGCAAAAAAAGCATTGAGTACATTAGCTTTTTCCACATCCTCGGTCACTAGGTTGCCTCCCTCATTCAGTAAGGGGCCCACACTTTCCTTGACTTTCTTCTTGTTGCTAACATACCTGAAGAAACCCTTCTTGTTCCTCTTAACATATCTTGCTAGCTGCAACTCCAAGTGTGATTTGGCCTTCCTGTAAAAAGCAACAGAGAGTCCTGTGGCACCTTTAAGACTAACAGAAGTATTGGGAGCATAAGCTTTCGTGGGTAAGAACCTCACTTCTTCAGATGCATCAGGGCTTTCTCCTTCCCCCGGTGAACCTAGTTTAAAGCCCTCCTCACTGGGTTACACATGATGTACAAGACTGCCATCTTTCTAGAGGAGAAGGTGGAGGGAATGCAAAAACACATGGGAGTTACTGACAGAATCAGAGAGTAGGTAAATTGGTTGCAACCGAAGGATGACCTTGCCTAAGATAGGTTTCAGATAGTTATGGATGAAAGAAACATGAAAGAATACAACAGGTAGGAAGAGTAATGAAACAAGGAACATGGCTATGGGACTTTTCAACCTAGTCTCCCACAGGAGTCACTGTGCCCGCAAGGAGGAGAACTGAGCAAAGATAAATTGTCCACCAGTGACATAGTCTGAATTTGACTAGCTTCACCTTCCAGCCATTAGATCTCCTTGTGCCTTTCTGCTGGACTCAAGAGCCCTCTACTACTCCTCAGGAAGAGGAGGTGGATAAAGCATTTCTGGAACAAACAGCAGAAATATCCAGAACACAAGATCTGATAGTAATGGGGACTTTAATAACCCAGACATCTGTTGGAAAGTAATATGGCAAAACACAAAATTTCCAGTAAATTCTTGGAATGTATTGGGAACACCTTTTTGTTTCAGAAAGCAGAGAAGTTACTGGGGGGCAGCCATTTTAGGCTTGATTCTGACCAACTTGGAGGAAATGGTAGCAAATCTGAAGGTGGAAGACAATTTGAGGGAAAGCGATCATGAAATGAGAGATTTCAAGATCATAACGAAAGGAAGGAGTCAAAGTAGCAGAAGAAAGACAATCGAGTTAAAAAACCCCAGACTTTAAAATATGCATAGAACTGGTAGATAAGGTCTGAAGGGTGGGGGAGGGGGAATCTTAGGGGAAAAGGAGTGCAGCAGAGCTGTCAGTTTCTCAAGAAGTTTAAAGGCACAACTGCAAACTATCTTGATGTGAAGGAATGAGAGGAAGAATAGTCACAGGTCAATATGGATCCATCAGGAAAATCAAAAAGGAATCCTATAAAAAGTGGAAACAGGTGTCTGCATGGATGACCTGGGTTGCCCATGAACCTCCTAAGAATACATGTTGAAACTGCAGGTTTGTGGGAGGGTGGGGGGCCTGGGCTGTTCTGCAGGGAGCATCCCCCAGCCTACTACCCAACCCCACTCCCAAGCCTGAGTTTTTATGCAAGAGGAGCAATTCATCTCTTGATGCTCCAGGTCCATTCTTCCCTATGGAAGCAGCTGCCCCACTTTTTAGAAAGAGAAATCACCGGAATCAGAGATTGCAAGAATGAGGCTGAGTTGGTTCTATAAAGATATAGGTATTGCCAGACTGGATTGGACCCACTGTCCAACTACAGCAGCCTGTCTTTGAGAGCGGCCAACATTCTCTGCTCCAGACAAAGGGGCCCAAAATCCTGCAGTGATGGGATAACCCACACCCAGGGAAATATTTCCTCCCAGCTCCCCCTAGTCAGATGCTGACTTGTGCCCAGAAGCTTGACAGTTTAAAAAATCATCAAGAGTTTTGGAAAGGATACAATATTTACTATAACTACTCTGGACATTCTTGTTATCCAGTGGGCCCCACCTTTTTCTGAACACTTTTATTTTATTGGCCCCAATGGTATCTTGTGGCAATGAATTCCAGAGGCTAAGAAGCTCTTCCTTGTGACTGTTTGAACTGGCCACCTTTCAATCCCATGGAATGTTTCCTTGTTCTCCTATTATGGAAAAAGTAAACAGGTGGGCTCATTCCACCTTCCTTACCAGTCATTATTGTGCATACTTTTAGAGCAGATACAAATAAGAGGGGACAGGCTAAAGTAAACACTCCTGATCCTTTTTAGTCTCTCTTATCCCTTTTGCCTGACTTTGCACTCCTTCTATTTCTGCTATAGCCCCTTCAAGATGGGGTGACCAAGAAGGATTTGATACAGAGTGCTGTTAAGCCTGCACTTCACTAAGCCCTGTTCTGGTACACCTGCACTAAGAAGGGATAGTGGAAATGATAGGGGAAATGATCCTCTCCCATTATAGGTAGGCAGGAGATGTAAAGACAGACTGGGGCAGGGCTTCCTCCCACCATCCTTTCGCTAGTTCTGCTTTGCAGGATCCCGAAAGAAAAGCTGCAAGGTCAACCAGCTAATGCAATAAACCACTCCATCAGCCAGATTTCTTTACGTTGTGAAAAGCAATTCCCCATATAGGGCCTAAACTGCAGTAAGCATCAATGCTTATACTATAGCACTACCCAATCAGACTATTGTAATTTAACA
Source organism: Trachemys scripta elegans (assembly GCF_013100865.1). Classification (NCBI taxonomy): domain Eukaryota; kingdom Metazoa; phylum Chordata; order Testudines; family Emydidae; genus Trachemys; species Trachemys scripta. The sequence goes on from NC_048302.1 coordinate 3,632,249, forward strand.
GCAGTTCCCTTCTGACTGCTCAACACAAGATTGGTTCCTTCACTAAAGAGCCGTCTGTCTGTGACACATATATGGCCCTCCATTACCCCACTGACCAAGCACTCACATCTACAAATTTATCCTCTTACACCCTGGGAGGTAGGGAAGTGCTGTTATCCCCATTTTGGAGATGGGAACTAGGCAAAGAGAGACCAAGGGTGATATTTTCAGATGTACTTTGGTGACTTGTGCAAAGTCACACTGGGAGCGCAGCAGAGCAGGGAATCAAACCTGGTTCCCAGGTCCTAACCAGACTATCTTGCCTCTGAACTAATCGGCACACAAACAAAGCAATTCCTCGATTTGCCCCTGACCCATGAACTCTGCATTTAATGAACTAAACTCAAGGAACTTCCCCACCCCAAACCATCTTTCAAGGTGCACCCACACCTTGAACACTGTGTCCAGATCGGGTCACCCCATCTCAGAAAGGATATAGAACTGGAAAGGTTCAGAGAAGGACAGCAAACATGAATAAGGTTGATGTAACAACTTCTTTATGAGGAAGACTAAAAAGAGTAGGGCTGTTCAGCTTAGAAAAGAAATGAGTAAGGGGGGAAGGTGATAGAGGCCTAGAATATCATGAATGGTGTGGACAAAGTGACCGGAGAAGTGCTATTTACCCTTTTATAAAATACAAACAGCAGGAAAAGCAGGTACAACCTGTGAATTGCTATCCCGAACAGGGAGAAAATCAAAACCGACATCCTCCTCCTGCTGCCAGAGCTGCTGGCAGTGCTCCAAGCAGCCAAAATCCTGCCTGCAATGCCTCTCAACCTCTCCTCAGGAGCTGCCAGTCCTCCTCAAGCCACTGATTGGCCTCCCACAGCTTCCCTCAGTCTCTCCTCAGGAGCCGCTGGGCCTTGGCAGGTTTCCATTCTCTCTGCTCAGGTGAGCGCTTCTGCTCTGTCAAGCCCGCTGCCAAGCAGCCTCTCTCATTCCAGCCACAGAATGGTCAGGGGCAGCAGCCATGAATCCGTGCTCCCCTTCTGCCTGCCCATCCTGATATCTGTGGGACTGAACAGTTCACCCAGGCTTTGCAGGAATGGGGTGGGGGGGTCGGTTGAGTGCTGTGAATTTCCCTGTGCCCCTGATTCAGGTGCATCCAGTGGGTGTTTGTTCCCAGGCATTGATTTTTACCCCATCCCAGAATCTGTGCTCATTCTGACTTTTCTGAAAGAGTGAGGTACTGCCAGCATAGTCCGCTGCGATTTCTAATGTATCTGCCTTCCCTCATGGCCCTGCTACTTGGTCTCACAATGCTGGTTTTTATTTTAACCCTCTTTCTGCCTGTGTCCCTGTGACCCTAAAAGCATCCCAGTGCCAGAGGGCAAGGGGCTCGCTGGTATCAGGTAATGAGTTTCAGCTGGCCTGACCAGTTCAGAGTACCCCAGTTCACTGATGTCCATCCGTAGCTAATAGCGACCATGCAATATCACTGGAAAACTAACTCCCTGATCAGTAATATTCTTGTGTGATGTATGTATGGAGTACGTATGAAAGGTTCTGGATACATGCTGGAATGACTACTAAAATGTGTGTAAACCAGCCACATCTGGGGAGCTGGTAATCAGGTCTGCCCTAGACAGAGGAATAAGTTTGCTTCTCTGATTAGCCCTGCTGTCAGGCAGAGACAATTAAGGTCCATTTAATATTAGGTAAAGAAAGCTAATGAGTGAGGGAAGAGAGAGAATGGAATCTTCTCTCTGCTGCTGGGGTGAAGCTTGGTCTGGGTTTTTCTTTTCCAAGAACACATTGCAAAGGCTTATGGGCCTATAAGAACAGGGGGTCTGAACCTCAAGTGACAAGCAACTGAATCAATAGATGGTATAAAGTTCCTGCATTATAAACGTATAATGAGTGACTGGGCGTTTTATGAAATATCATAAAGTGGATATACTAACACTAGGAGCAATTATGGATACTCACTGATATTATACTTTTCAGTCTGGCCAAACAAAGGGAGAAACAGGCTTTTCCCCAGGCAGGAGGGAAAGTAGCTATCTACCTGCCGCCAATAAATTAAACAAGATGTGACCAAAAACAATGGAAACCCCATTCACATAGAAATCAGCAGGAGAATGGGAAGACCACAGGCAGGGAAGAACAGCAGGAGTTCTTCCTGCCTCTTGAAACAAAGTCACTGAATTTTGGAAAATATGAGGAAGGACAAAAGGCATCTTTGGAATCCAGCACTAGACAGACAAGGAACCCTAGCTCTTGCAAGCTGAGAAAGATGGGTCCTTCAACCAAGGCAGTGTTGAAGTCTCTCAGAACTGAAAATAGGTGAGAAACCTGAATAGGCAAAGATCTTTCATCTAGGAGGACAAGGGAAGCCAGAACCAGGTACTTCTGTGGGAAGTTCTGACTGAGGGAAAGTCAGCCATGACTAGAAAGAACAAAGATTGGTAAGAAATCTGTAGTTAGCCAAGGTTGTTAAGTTAGGTCTTAGCCATTAAAAGGTGTGTTTTTACTTTTGTTTGTAACCTCTCTAACATTATTCCTTCTATTTGGTATTACTTAACCTATGTCCTTTTGTTAAAAATACTTGCTTTCTTTTTACAATAAGCCAACTCAGCGCTGTGCTCGAAGGGAAGGGTATATTTACCCCGGTTAAGTTAATAAACTGTGATGTGCTTTTGTCTCTTTAAAGCAGTGGTTAACAACCTATTTACCCTTGTGGAGAATATCTGCAGCTCTCTGTGTTATGTGGGCTGCATCCGAACAATATAAACACTGCCTGAGGATGTCACATGGGCTGCAGCTGTGTGTTGATTGGGCCAAAAGCAGCCCACAGGCTGCGAACCACTGCTTTAAAGGATCATAGAAACCATATTATTTCTCTAAGTGGTCCAGGAGAGGTCTGGATGCATGAGGGAACGTTTTAGGGAAATTTGGGAGCAGGAGTCTGTTGCAGTCACCATCCAAGTAGTAACCAAGGCTGCTGGAGTCAGCACCCAGACACTCAGGGTGTGAATCTGCATGCTTGTCTGCTGGTGTCCAGGCTGTGAGCACAACAGCAGGGCATTGGAGACACCTAGGTTTACATGGCAGGGGGGACAACCCCTCATAGGTCTGGATTGCACTGCAGAACATGACAGTCTCGCCCTGCTACGCACCGCCCTCATGCCCAGCCCCACAGGGAGACATCAGAATAATCTCAGTATGAGCAAGGCACTGAGCAAGTGTGCTCACACCACTATGTTTTGCAGATGGTTTTGTCAACAAGATTCCTGCTTTCATGAATGTTTAGAGAGAGCAACATTCACGCAAATGCCGATTACCCACACGAGGCATAGATGCCATTTAAATCCCACTTATGCCCTCAGAGAGATTTAAATGGGCCCAAGACCCTGCGTTAGCTCCCTGCCCAGGAGTAAATGTCTCCAAGAAAACAAACACATGAGGGGTCTGTAACAGGGCAGGATGCCTGTAAGAGCTGGAGCCCAGCCAGCCTTGTTCTGGAGAAGAGCCTGGCTGAGGCTGTCAGGTGCTGAGGAGTCCCCGCTGGGGAATATAAATGACATGTGGGGACTGGGAGTGTGCTGTCCTGTGGCTGCAGCAAAAGGCTGCATGGGGGCAAGTGGGCCCTGCAGACCCTTCTAGCCTGAGGAAAGTCCTGACCATTAAGGCTGCTGGAGGCAAGCGGGCACACAGTCCGGGTTGGAACCTGGCAAAGTGTTTTATGTTGTTCTATGTTTCTTTGTTGTGTGTGCTGGGCAATAAAAAGGGCTAGAAACTGTGGCTGATTGTGTTGGAGGCCCCAAATTAGTCATATCAACCCAATTTATAGTTCACATGAGAACCAGCACTGGCTTAAACCCAGCATGCAATCCTAGTGCAGGGGCCCTCTAAAGCCTGAGCTGTGAATTGTGGTTCAAATAATACTAGCCCATCTAGCTGTTTGATAATTAGCTATATGGGCTGGCTGCTTCCTGTTGAGTTTATCCAACCGCAGTCTCAGAATTTCTAACTACTAGGAACTTGTGTGTGAAAAGCTGTCAGTGAGGAAATGAAAGGGAAGCATGGAAGAAGGAAAACAAAGACAAGAGTTTTTAAGCCATGAATTAGGCCGTCTGCTGGCTCTTGTAGCTAAAGTGTTGGGGGTTTGGATTGCGCAGTAGCAGTGGTGTCAACTGGCTCTAAAAATCAGTCATGTGGGAGCTTGGGGAGGTAAGATCCTTTGGCCTTTACTCGCTGGAGCTCTTGATTTCTCACCACTCATTAACCAGCTTTCACAGGTTGAAAGCAGTTGAGTGGTGGCATGAAAAGTGCTTTATTCTTGCTAAAAATGATAAAAGCAGGTGCAGAAGGACAGGGGAAAGATACAGTACAAGCAAATGACTTGCAATAAACAAGAGATGGAATTTTAATTTTAAGTGATCAAAAGACACGATTGAGTCAGCTTCATTTCGTGCTCTGCTACGGGCTGTGTATGTGACCTTGGGCAAGTCATTTGGGCCTAGATTTGCAAAAATACTTAGATGTTTGGCACTGAGCTCCACAGCACTTAACTTTGAGGTGCCTAGAAAGTCACAGGAGTGCACTGAGGTTCACAGAGCCTGAATGTGCAGGCTCCCACTACAATGAATGGGGAGGAAGTAGGGCCGCCTGGGGGGGGGGCAAGTGGGGCAATTTGCCCCAGGCCCTGGGCCCCGCAGGGGTCCCCACAAGAATATAGTTTTCTATAGTATTGCAACTTTTTTTTATGGAAGGGCCCCCCAAAATTGTTTTGCCCCAGGCCCCCTGAATCCTCTGGGCGGCCCTGGGAGGAAGAAGCACACTACACTGGGGTTCACAGAAGCCAGCAGCTAACAGGAGATGCCAAGCCCAGGGGATTGTGCTAAACCCTACTCCTCTCTCAGAGACAGGCATCTAAATCCAGGCTGCAGGGACGTGCCTATGTCTGCCAGTGAATCACAGCCAGGAGCCTTTGAAGTTAGTCACCTAAGGCATTCTGAGGAGGGGGCCCACCTCCCTTGTAACTGTTAGCTCAGTGGTTGGAGTAATCGCCTGGGATGAGGGAGTGCCTCAGCCATGGCTTCATGTCACCAGCCCTGCTCCCCAAGAAGGGGCCAATAGGCACATGAGGAAAGGGTACATGTGAGCAGCAGGAAACTGATAGGGAAAACAAAGTACATGCAGCAGGTTACAAGTCCTCGTTAAAGTACTGCTAAGTGTCTGAAGACAAACATTTGCCCACCAAACTTTTCTTAACCCAAAGAAAAAAAAAAAACCACCAAAACTCTTATCCCCTTCCTCCCCCCCCCCAACTCCCAAGTTTTACCGGCAAAGTTATGCAGAATGTGTCATTTATGATTTTCTATTTCTGGATCATTTGCAATTTTCTGCTACAACAGCTTCAACCCACGATGTTGCAAGGTAAAGTCCCTCTGCTGAAAATTGTATAGATAAGTGCCCACTAGAACTATTGATTTAAAATTCCTTAAGCAGAAGCCAGAAAAGATGATTTAGCTCAGCATGGTGTGCTGACTTCAGAAATCATTTACTTCTGATTAGCCACCCTAGCTTTTCTGTTTGTTTTCACTGGGGCTGCACAGTATATAAACCCCTTCCCTGCCCTGTGTCCAATCTCGCAGTTTAGCAAAGCCTTGCCCTGCAGTATTTTTTATTGCAGCAGCTGGTGAGTGTCCTGTTGTCATTATCTATGCTTCACTACACAAGCTGGTGATTCTGACACAGCCCTAGCCGCCTCCCCGCCCCCTTTTAACCATATGCCTGCTATACCCAGTGAGAGTAATGCCATCTCAGGCCTCTGTTATATACTTCAGCGCATGGGTTTCCTGTTATTAGGCAGATCAAAAAGTTTAGGAGACGTTCTTCCAAGGACTTCAGCGTTGCCAAATATATTTGATTGCTTTTCAGTTTGAGTGCTGAAAGGTGCAGAATGCATAGGGCGGCCCTGAACAGTTACATTTCATCTATTATCAGTATTATAATAGTGCGAGAGGGCCGGGAGCCATTGTGCTAGGCGCTGTACAAACACATAGGGAGAGTAAGTCATTTACATTTTAAATGGACAAGACAAAGAAAAAAAAGAACAGAAAACCAGTTCTGACAATGTCAGAATTGTTCCATGTCAACATTTTCAGACCAAAATATTTCATTGTGAAGCTACTTTTCATTTCAAATTTTTGTATGATAATATAATATGAAATAAAGTTAAAATCAAGAAACATTCTGATTTTTTTTTATCAATTTACCTGAAACTCTCCCCACCCCCAAGCTTCATTTCATGGATAATTTGAAATCTTCAAGTTTTATTGCAACTGGGAACAAAGCCAGATTTTGCAATCTCGAAACCCTTCGTGAAACAGAATGTCTGTCCTCCCCACAGCGCTATCCAAAAACCAGGAAAGGCTGAGTGTCAGTCCAGTTTCAGATAAGCAGCCAAACAAAGAGATGCTTCCCTGAATCAACATTTTGAGGTTCCTCCTAACTAGTTTCCACCATACTCATGTAGTGTTCACCTTCAGGAAAGCCGACATTTCTTATTTGAACAACTTTCCAAAATACAGCTTAATTAAGAGTCAGGGGAGTAGCCTCTCAGGAAGAAAAACAACCCTCAACTAGGACATGGTACTTTTGCCTTGGATTGAAAAGCAAAGAGTAAAGGACCTGTGGGCTCACAGTCGCACTTAGGCCTCTGCTCTTCCACCAAAGTGGCACAACCCTACATGGGTTCTCTCTCACCAAACAGGGGATCAGTTTCAGACACGGGAGCTGAACAGAGCAATGTGCATTCTTATAGCAGCTTTCAAGCTGCACAGGATGAGAGAGAAATGAGTACCAGGTCCACAAAGGGAGGTAGGCACCAAAGGCTAGAGATTTAGGCACTAAGTCCTGATTTTAGGCACCACCGTAGTCCACAAAACCACCCCTCAGTTGCCGCCTAACTCGGTAGGTGCCTAAACTCACCCATAAGCTAAATGTTCATTGTAAAAGTCCCCTCTGCACCCAGTTCCTGCCTTAGGGCATGCACACTGCTGCCTATCTCATGCCTAAGCCTCATATGATCACTAAGTGGGGGGAGACAGGTATTCACCCATGGGGCCCAGGCCTAGGCATGCACAGAGGCTGTCCAACTCCACACAATGTGGGGAGAGGGAAAGAAGAGGGCCTCCATGATAAGTTTTTGCACAGTGATTAGGGACACTCACCCAGAATGTGGGGGACACTGTTTCAAGCCCCCCGCCTTCCCCCAGATGAGAAGGTATTTGAACAGGGAAACTTCCACAATCCCCCCTCCACCCCTTTTTTGGGCCAGAACAATTAACTGAAATCAACCATCAAATTCACAAATTGTTTCAATCCACTCAAATCTGCATTTTCAGCTAAAAAAAAAAGAGACTTTTGCATAAGAGAAATATATTTAGTGTGTGCATAGTCATTTAGCCCAGCAATGGCATCTTCAGTGGCGTGATGCAGTTCTTCTAGGCCACTGCTGAACCTAGTCAGCAGGCATTCATCGAGAATATGCGTCGTCTGTGTTGCTTCGCAGCTGCACAAAGGGCTGTCACGAAGGCCCCAGCGATACTGGTTGGCTGCACAGAGACCTTGCCCAGTCCGGAACCTGTTCAACAGGGACCATTGGCGATGGGGCAGGTCAAAACCAGGCGGTCTAAGGTCACACCCAGATAGACCAGTTCTACTTTATGCTTCACCTTCTGACCATTCGGATAAACATTTAGTTCTCGGGTTGCGCTGGTGTGATGAAGATGGAACAAACTGGAGACTGTTTTTATGATGCTTGGCTGGAGGCACCAAGTCTTACAGTGGTCAGCTAACTTTATCATGTCCCGGTTTAAGGTGGTATCAAGTTCGTGAAACGTCCGGGCCTGAGTACTGCAACAGATGTCTGCGTAAGAGAAATGACCCACCTCTACTCTACATGCTTTTCTCTTCATTCCAAACACTGCCCATCACCCTGAATACTCACTCCAATTGGTTGTTGTTCCTTAAAAATACAATTCCGCTGAGTGCAGTCGTGAACAATAATTTTAAAAAGCTAGATGTTTCAATTGAGGAAATGACAAGCCAGGACATTTCAGGCACCCTGACAGAAGCTCCTGTGACACAGGGAGTAGGGACATCATATAAAAAAAAAATTAACATATAGTCACTTTACCATGTGTGTTTCTCAGTATTTATACACCCTGGTGCTTTATTATGCCTGTCCAATTCAATCGGAAGATAAAAGAACACTAGTGAATCAAATGTGTGGCACAGATGCTGCTTTCATCCCCTCAAACCCTCACCTATTCTAAAATGCAGAGAGTTACAGGCCCACTCCATGAGGGGAATGTGAGCTAAAGTCTTTCAATCAAATTGCTGAGGAGTCAAAGAGACAGAAGAATGCTCCCTGCCTTTGTGTTTTCAGTCTTGTAAGTGGCATTTTAAAGTGGGTACATTTCAGGGATAGGGGACAAACTAAGAATGATGAAAAACAAAGCTTCCAAAAATCTTACAGCTTGTGTTAAATAAAGGATGTGCTTGAAGCACGATGAGCTGGCTCCATTTTCTCAAGAGCTATGAGGTCAGGGTTCGGTATTTCCAGGCTGAGGATAATCAGGACAATGGCTCGCATTTAGATTCAGATTCAATAACTCTGACATCTCACTAGCTGTTCATGAGAGATTAAGGCCCCAATGGTGGAAATATCATCTGCTGTGCCGAGATTTTGGACCCATCTGAGGTGCAATGGAAAACAGATTTGGATGTGATTTTAGGAAGAGGGTTGGATGTAAGGATTCAAATAGGAATCCCTATGACATTCAAAAGGCTTTGGATAGGAGGTTCCAGTTTGGGCCAATTACTATTACAAGCCATGCAAAGCAGAGGGTATCAATCACAGGTGACAAAGGGTTAATCCTGTGGTGGATTTCAACAAATTTGTGTTGAAAGGTGGTCTTTCCCCCTCCCCCACGAATGATCTCGCCACCCCCGCACCATGCCCCACACAACTGTGGACTTTTGGTGGGGGGAAGGGGATTGGCCAAACAAAGACAATCCATGGCCTTTGGGTTTTTCAGGGTTTTTTTTTTTAAATCAAAACCAGCAAGATGGCTATCAATCTTTTTTGTTCACTAAGACCATTTTGACGTTTTTGATAGCAATTGAAAAAAATCAATAACAATTAAAAAATGAAAAGGGCCCATTTCAAAAAGTTTGAAATAAAAGCCTCAACATTTTCCAAGTATCTTACAGAAACAGTTTTTTTGCCTTTTTTGACCAGCTCTAATTTTGATGCTAGGGGAAAGATATTTTTCCCTGTAAATAAACACTATCACAGGGCACATCTTGAAAATGTAAAGCACATCTCACAATGGCAGGTCTCTTGTCTTACAAAATGTCTCCTCTTTCAGGTCTCTGTTCTCAGGGGGCTGTTATGCTGAGTGCACCATCCTTAAGGGTGAGGATGCTGTTGTCGCCAGTTGTGACTACTCTGATTTCTTATATTGTCATTCCTTATCACTGGTCCTAGTCAGGGTCAGCAAAAGGCTAAAGGCATTTTAAGAATTTTTCCCTGAACCTCTCAGTATAGGAGGGGCATTTGTCTGACTATTGTACAGAATAAGTCAAATGGAAACACTGGGTCGGATCCTCAGCTGATGCACTGAATTCAATGGAGCTTGCAAATTAACATTAGCTGGGGTTCTGGCCCACTGTGGCTACTTGCAGGTGGCTGGAGGAACTGAAGTTAGAAGTCTGACAGAAATATGCTGTGAACTGAATCAAATTCAGTCCCATCGAAATATTGCTGTCAAAACTTAGAATTCTTGCTTTGGAAGCACTCAGCACCAATCCCACTAACATTACAACTGATCTCCCAGAGAAAGGAGTTAGCAGTCGGTGCATCACTGATGTTGTAACAATCTATTCATGGAAATACTTCTCTGCTGCGATGCATTTGTCAGCATGAGAGAGCTGACATTGCCACCAAGTCAAAGGCAGCAGTGCACTAGGGCAGAGAAAATGGGCTAGTCTTAGTGTGGATTAAACCTGGAAGTTAAAAAAAGGTGATTATCCAAAGATCAATTGACTTTCTGTTTGGACAATAGCAATTACACAAAGATTTCCAGGAGGTTTTAAGAATTGTTCCCCTAGATTTTCTCTCCAGCTTCTGATTTGGTCTCAATACTTTGTTGTATCTGGTCATCATGCAACCTAGTTATCCCAGCCCTGTGTGCGACAGACTCTGCAAAACGAGCGCCATTGGGCTGCTTGAATTTAATTCTGTTGGTTTTAGCCTCCAGAGGCAGCATTTCATGGCAGCCATTTCCCCCAAAAAACTCTCTTGATTCTTCCTCCTCCTGTGTTTGATGGCTTCTGGGTTTGCTGCTGATTTCTCCACTCATTGATGAATCTCTCAGCCTCTTTGTCTCTTCCCTGGATATTATCCCTGATAGCTGATTTCCTGCCTGCTTTTCTTCTACCCATTTTGAGTAAGATTTTGTATTCCTCTTTCTTACCTCTTTAGTCTGAGATGGGGGAGGTATTTGGGCTTCTACTTCCATTGATTTCAATGGGAGTTAGGACCCTAAATACCTTTGAGGAGCTGGGCCTAACTCTTACTAACAAGGGATTTGGAGAAATACATCTTCACTGTGGGAGTGTCTCACAAAGTTGGAGGTGCTGGACATTTTATACAGTAAAAGGCCTGTGTGGAGCAAAGAATTCTGGGAATGCTTCTGTAACCCACAACGAGAGCACCCCAGAGAGCCTGTAAGTGCATTGTGTTTATAAGGAATCTAGGACACTATGAATAAACACCATGGCTGAAATTTACTCCATGAAGAAGGCCAGCACAGGACATTTGCCCTATTTAAATACCTCCTAAAGCTCCATTTTAAGTGTTTTTCTAATCAGCCCCCACCCTCCCCCTAGTTAGTGTTTGAATCTGCAAATGGAAACAAAGCTGAACCCCACGTTGCTGGAGTCTAGGATTTCATGCAGGTTAATGGTTACAATGGGGACCATTGGATCAAGATTCCCAGACTCCATTCCTGGCTTTGCCCCTGACCGGCAGTATCTGAGCACTCAGCGCTATTGTAATATGTATTCATCGGAAGCTGTGTTCCCTGCACTGTGGAGTGCCCTTGTGCCCTGGCTGGGTGATACCAAACACCACTCGGTGAGCAACACTGCTGTAGAGCCACCTAAACATTAAGGGTCAGTTATTCAGTTAAGGCACAGTGCAGAACTGCCCCACCCCAAAGAGAGCTCCAGCTGGCATTGCCTGGAGTGTGCGCTCCCCTCCGTAGCCAGCCAGCACTACTAGCTGGTGCAGAGTTTGGAGTAGGAGTGAGGCCATAACCTCATTTCCACCCTGTCTTCCTTTTCCCTTTTGGAGCAGCACCAGCCCTGGCCCAGCTCTCACTTCAGAGTGCGAGGGTACCCGGTTGGGACCAGGTTCAGAGCAAGGAAAGGAAGACTCCTTGCACTCGCCTCGTCTCTTCTGCCACAATCTGGCCCTAAATGAGAGCATTTCATACCACTGGAAACAAACAGGTAGAAGAGCCTTAATATGTATTACAAAGCACTGCAACACCTGGGAAAGGAGGGTGAGGAAAGGTCCCTGTTATGCTCATGGCAAACACACAGAAGTTAGATCAAAACATATATTACTGCTGAAGGTTGTAATGTAACATTACTTTCTTTTGTGTACTGAATTCTAAGAAATAAACTCAAACCCAAAAAGAGACAAAACAGGCTGCTCCCTAAAACAGAGAGTCACACCTCACCCCACTTTACTCCAGACTCACTCTTTGCAGACTGACTGATCACGTGCGTCTCTTCAGAGCCCTGTAGTCTGCAAGCAGGACCAGGAACCCTTTGCAAGTTAGAGTGATAGCTAGTAATTTTAGCACAGTTTTAATGCCCGACCACCCCCACTTCTGTTCAAGGGACTGCAGAAGTTCAGTGAGGGGGTGGGGCCTGAGCTCTCCTAGACATTCAACTGAACCTGGGCCAAAACTTGGCAACTTTGGGGATTTTCAGCAGGTTTCAAGTTTTGGCCTGAAGCTTCCACACCGTTTTAGTCCAAATACACTTTCCAGCCAAATTTAAATCACACAGCATTACCACTGAGGATTAGGTGGACTGCTAAAGTTTACAGATGGACTGACATTTACTTCCTCCCTTCCCCAGTGTTAAAATTGTGATTTGGGACAACTTGGTTTGGTGGGGAGTTATTGCGGCCTGTAAGTCTGAATTAGAAAATGTTTTCAGATGAAATGATCTGGTGCAAAACTTATACTCTGAACTCCAGAGCATGTGCAAAGGGATTAAAGGACTGGGTCATGGAGAGATTATTTCCCAAACTGACTAGATCAGCTAAGTTAATACTGGTCAGGTTGTCAACTGGACTAAATCAGCATAGCTTCTATTGCCTTCAGTAACGCTATGCTGATTTATTCCAGCTGAGTGGCTGGGCCACTCTTTCTGGAATTTACAGGATTTCTAAACTTCTAGGAGACTGTCTTAGTCTGCTTCATTGACTCACGGCTATATGAGCTGAGCATGAGTGTAATTCTGACATCCACCCGTGAAAACCCATTATCTCTTTGCAACAGTGTACAAAACACTGAAACTATACAAAGGAAAATCAATACAGCACTAGAATATTAGCCTGAGCCTCGATGTTAAAAGTCTGCACATATCCATTCCCATTCCTGATTTGCTACCAGCCATCAACAGCAATACCACCTGTGAGTGGGAAAAGCACATAGCTTAGTATGTAATGGGCAATGCTATGGGGAGTCTGCTAGAATAACTGGGATCTTCAATCTCCTCTTGCTGCTGCAACTTTCATTGTAAATACAGAGCACAAAGTAGTGATCGAGTTAAATGTTTCACCTGCCCTATAACACTGTACCACATGTGCCTATGGTAATCAGCAGACTAAATATACAGTAAAGATATTTAACAAAACAACTTCCTAAAACCTTTGCAGATGAATAGGAGAGAACACAGAGAATCAAACTGGGACCAGAATTCAAAGGGAGATAGTTTCCTCACAAAAAGCTAACTTGATTTGCATATCGTTCCAACTGCAAAATGCCTGTACCAGTCAAAAGGCAAAGGCACACGCGAGCCTCAGCAGAACCGGATTAAACAAATGAAACAACGAGCATGGAGTCCTACTGTCCTATTAGCTCCTCCCAGAGCTAGTCAGAATATTTGATCAACAAGTTTTTGAACAAAACTGGCTTTTCATCCAAAAGAAAAATGTTGCTGACAGATATTTGATTGGTATTTTCAGTAAATGTAATGGCTTTCAGGATAAAAAAAAGTTCATTTTGGTGGTTATTTGGTGGTAATGGTCACAGTTTGGGTTTCTAAAAACCTGAATTTTTTCTTCTCTCCACCTCCACACAAAACACGTCTCAGGATTTTCTTTTTTTTTTTAATTTCTAAAGATTTCCTACAAAAATAATTGACATTTTCCGACCAGGTTGAGTGACTGTGTCACTCCCTGGTGCGGCCAGCTGCTCCATGGAACCCAGGCTCACTTTGGCTTCACACAGGGCTACATGGAACAGCTTTGAGAGCAGCATTGGACCCTTGGCTTCTGTCTGCAAAGGAGACACCAGCAGGGTCAACAGAACTCCATATCCATGGCAACCAGCAGTTCTACTTTTAGCTTTCCTTCACAAAAAAGGTAATTGCTTTACTCTTTCATTACATCTTTATACTTTCATGGTGTATAATAGCTGTGATGCCCTCCGGGTCAGGCATTGCCTGGCAGCTAATGACCAGCTCAGTGAAGTAAGCTTGGCTGAACCTTGGGCCTCATTCCTTCACACAGTCACTATTTGCCAGGAAACATCCGACCCTGAGATAATTACGGGGTAACTATTCTACTCATTTGAACTGCTACAATTAAAAAGGGCTGTTTGGGCTGGACTGCCCCACCTGTTCTTTCTTCATTCATATTTAGGAAGGTTCATAGGGAAAACAGTTGATTTTTTTCTTAGGCACTAGAGGAACTGAGCTTTCTGTTTTTCGGTGTGTATTTGAGGGAGCTGTAAGGCTAGGGAACTGTTAGCGGAGGAGGGGAATTTGAGATTTTAAACTTCCTGCCTCACTGGTGGTGGGCTGTCTTTGAGCGCACAGCTACACTTACGACGTATGTAAGTTATACGCAGGCTCCTTTGGGTCATTTCTATATATCTGAATGAACAGCCCCACTCTTAGGGCTAGGATAGCCTCAGACAAAGCCTCCAGTTGACTCTTCCCGACCCACCCAAATAATCTCAGGCCTCTCCAGACTGAGTCTCAGCCAGTTTGTCCTCATCTGTGCCCCAGTCTCACCCAGACCCTGGAAGAGGTGCTCAGCTACACAAGCCCAGCTGAGCTATCACTATACAGAAAGCACTGCGGCTGCCTGCCTGTTCTCCCAGGGGCCTAGCACATCCCGTGAATCAGCGGGGTGATGGCATGGTACCTCACAGGAGACAGCCCGTCAGGAAGAAGAGCAACCGCCCCCATCTATCCTCAGTGATCTCTCCCCAAGACAGGAACAAGATGACTGATGATCAGTTCCATCCACTTCCCGTAAGTCCCACAGATGCACCAGCATCAGCACAGCATGATCCACAGTATCAGAGTCAGGCAACAGATCTAATGATATTGGCTTGTACATCTAATCTTTATGCTTTTCCAGGAGGGGGAAAAAATCCAACAAACCAACCAACCAACCAAAACAAACCACCAGACTGGTTTGACAAGTACAGCCTCTGTGCCATGTAGAGGTTGGACTCTACACAGGCAAAGACTGAGAAAACCATAGTCAGTAATGTACAGTGAAAGCTGTCTTGGCACTGATCCCATAATCTTATCCCACAATGCAAGATTTGGACCATGGCTGATAGCTGGAGAGAGTGTCAGTGCTCAAGTTGGGTACAAGACTCCTTTTTCCACTGCCACCAAGCCCAAACCTATTGGTCTTTGGAGTGAAGACCTATCCCTGCCCTACCCATCGTTTCTCATACGCTCTGGAGAGGTAGGCCAGGTCTACACTATTGCCATTACAGCATCATGGTCCCGTAGCTATGCCATTGTAGCCCCGCAGTCTAGACAGACTACAAGAGAAGGGAGGTTTCTGTCCCTGTAAGAACCTCACCTGTAGACTGATGCTAGCAAGTTCGACAGAAGCATTCTTCCATCGACTTAGAAGTGTCTACACCAGGGGTTAGGTAGGCCTACCTATGGTGCTCAGGGTGCGGATTTTTCCTATCCCCGAACGCTGTAGCTATGTAGACCTAAATTTGAGGTGTAGAGCAAGACACAGATTCACTCTTCCACACGGCCAATGACACCGGCTGTGAATGTCCTTTACATTTTCCTTTAAGCACCATCATGCCAGGCCACCCTTCATATTTGGAAGGAGCCCTCTGTAAAAATCCACAAAGCCACCTGTGTCCTTTAAATCTCTCCTTAACCCCCTCCTCTGCCGGCATGCCTCCAAGACACTTCACAATGGCTTGGCAGCTGGAGCTAGATTCACAAGAGGGCGTGGCACCTAATTGCCACTTTAGGCACCTAAATCCCAGAATCAGGCCCCACTGGGATTCACAAAATCCCTGCTCAGCTGCCACCCAACACCTTAACTCACTCAGCACCTACATTTTTGCAGAAAGCATTCTCTAGGAGCCTATGTTTCTCTCTGCACACATGTGCACTGCAGCCCCACGCCAGGCAACCAGATACCTCTGTCCCAGGGTGAAACAGAACTGGGGGAAGACGAGCATTCCTACACCTTACTTGAATGTGGGGCCCACTCTGGTAAGCATGCTCAGAGCTCACCTACTGGGTCAGGTCCTTATAGGTGAGCTTACACAAAATGGCCATAGCGGGAGGATGTCCCTCACCCTTTAGCCCAGTGCTTAGGGTGCTCAGCTGGGATATGGGAGGGATCAGGGCTTTGGATAGGGCTCTGTTGCTTCTCAGGAGAGTGCCCTAACCACTGGGCATGGGATATTGTGATGTGTGTGTGGAGGGGTGTCCTCTCAGTCTCTTCTGAGAAAGCTGTTCCACTGAGCTAAGTAATAAGAGAATCCTTTTTTTTTTTTTTTTTTTGGGGGGGGGGGGGGAGAGAGAGAGAGAGAGAGAGAGAGCATGAAAGTGAATCTCTAGCCTGGTGGTTTGAGCTCTCACACGGGAGATACAGGATCCAGTCCCATTGCTCTGATGACTTTAATTATTTATGCCCAGTGGAACTGCTGTAGCAGGAGAGACTGAGGAAACCCCACATCAGGTGGTTATGGTGGTTTATACTTTGTTCTCAGAAAATACTATCGTTTAAGCCCAGTGCTCAGCCTGTGGGATTTGAAATGGGGGAGAGAAGAGGATTTGAAGAGAAAATGAGAGGAGCGGTAGTTACTAACTTGTAGTGGAGCTTTTAGCTTCTCCTTGATGGGATGGCTTTGTGTTCTCATCATCAGCGCCGCAGAAATTCCCTCGAGCACCGAACTCTCCCGGGGACAGCCGGACGGCTCAGGCTGGGGAATGGCTCAGCCCTTCCACATCAGTTATTGTCTCCAAACTGAGATTTTACTGTAGCTTTCCCTTGAGACATACACAATAGCAAGTATTAAGACTCCATATAGGCTACCTAACTCATGACAGGTAAGGGTCTGTAATTGTACATAGCAGCCTTTACCACTGGCATCTTTCCTGTCAATGGCTCATTTCTAGAGCTGAGTGAGTCTTTGGGATTTTTCAGTTTGGGGGTTGAACTGAGAAGCCAAAAACTCTATTTTTTTGAGTTTGTCACCAAAAGGAAAAAGAAAATATTTCATTCTGAGTTGAATGAAACATTTCATGTGACCCAAAACTATGTTTTGTTTGGTTTTCAGGTATTTAACCCCCTTTTTGTGTTTTTTGTTTGTTTGTTTGTTTAATATTAGTTAAGTTTCAAAACAAAATGCTATTTTGAAATGAAGAGTTGAGACAGTTTGTTTCAACATGGCTGAAATGAAACACAGTATCTTGACTTTAGATTTTTGTGTATTTTTTGCCAAAATTATTTGCCAAATTCAACCTCATTTTGTGAATAGTTTGTGCCCTGAAGAATGAATTTCAGCAAATTCACTATTTGCTGAAAAAAAATCACCCAGCTCTACTCATTACTTCTATCTAGCTGTTGATCTTACTACAATAATGGCATCCATATAAGTATCTGAGCATTTCATAATCTGTAATGTTTTTATCCTAATAGCACCCCATTGAGGTAAGGCAGGCTGTTATCCCCATTGTACAGAGGGGGAACTGAGGCTCAGAGAGGCTAAATAACTTGCCCAAGGTCACACATGTCTGGGGCAGAGAAGGGACTACTTGCAAATGGAGTTTTTAGAGTTCCAAAACAGTGGCGATCTGTTGCTGAACCAATACCTCATGAGGCACAGACAGAGGACAATAGGCATGGCATCTCCATTTAGAAGAAAGGTTCCCAGTGAGGAATTCCCTGAAAATCTGCCGAATCAAACATGCTAAATGCTGATTGTCTCTCCAGGGCTCAGCAGTAGATGTATAAACACATCTTGCAGGTGGACAAAATGGTGTTAAAAGGGGTATATTCCGATTACAACTGATAGCTTGGCTGATTACACACCATAGGTGGTTTTTATTAAGAAGAGGGCAAGACTTTGACTTTCTAGAACTGCAAGCAAAGGAAGCATGGGCTGAGGATGGTGAAAGACTCCTTCACATTGCTAGGATTTGGGATGCTAAGGAGGGGGAAAATCCACTCTGGGCTTCCTTCATAAGGAGAAAAAAAACCCACTAAAATCTAGCTGAACATATAGGACCAGATTTTCAGAAGATCTGAATCCCTAAGTGCCCCCATTTTGGCAATTAAACATACAAAAGAGCTTCACACAGCAGCTCTCACTGAGTTCTTTTGAAACTCTAGCCCCAGTTGTTGGGCCTGATGCCTTTGAAGGTCCAGACTTTAGTATATATATTACCACCCGGAACGCTACAAGAGCGAGCAGACAAACAACAATGCACTTTTCAGCTTTGCCAAGTAGGCACAGAGTTGTTTGTTTCCCAGAATTCAGATCTTGGATGAACTCTGCTGCAGCTCCAGTGGATAGAACATGCTTTATTATAATGTTAAAATCTGTGTGAGATAGATAGCCATCGCATATGATTTGATTTTGGAATAATTTACAAATACAAAATCCCTCTGAATTAGAATGATAATTTTTGCTAGATTGTTTTGTCCAGGCCAGGTTCAGCTATCCATCATATCTGCAGTCTTTCTGCCGCATGCCCTGCTAAAACAAGCCTGAACAGTACACCAAAGAAATAAATAGAATACTTGCTTCACAAACAGCTGATTTCAAGTCTCTCTTCACTCAGTCCTTTGGTGTGTAGAGCAACCTGGACTTCCATTGACTCTCATAGGAAATGCAGGAGCTCATCACCTTTTGGAAATAAGCCCACGCTCTGCATCACAAGCCAACATGTTTCTCAAATTTTCCAATATTTAATTGTTTTAAGAAACTATGTTTATTGATTTGATCAGTTGCACTGATCATACAATGCATGCCATGAGCAGATTTTCTAGGGAAAACAGTTTCAGAAATAGAACACACTTTTCCCTTTGAAAGCAATAGTTCAGAACAATCTTCCACAATAATTTTAGGGTATCTCCCAGAAATACAGATGAAAAGTCAAGTGTCTATCAAAGTTGGTCAGAATTTGCCCCCTCCCCATTGAAAATATTGATTTTTTCAACAGAAATCTGAATAAAAAATAGCATTCCTCCCCTCTGACCCCCCCCCCCCCCCCCAATTGTTTCTTGTCCAAAAATTCAGTTTGGGGGCACTTATTTTTTCAATGAAAAACAGAAGTTCTGCAGAAAGTAGACACTTATTTGCAAAACCATTTAGCTTCTTCAAGCCCCCAATTTTCCCACTAAATAAGTTTTGTTTGAAAAAATTTCAACCAGCCCTATCTATCAGTGTTTATAAAGTGCCTTTCGATGTTGCCCTCTCTCACCAGAGTGTTGTATGTCTCATGATATTGGCTATGTTCTTAAAGCCCCAGCTTCTGGAGTCATGTGTTTGAGAGAGAATCTTAGCATCACTTTAAAAAACAAAAGTATATTTATCATTCTCATGGCTGAAGAGAAAAACTTGAAAATGTAACCCATGTGCCTTCTAAAGATTGAAAAACCTGAAGACAAATTAAAAAGCCCAAATTCATTAGTAAGAAAATTATGATTTAATACAATCTCATCATTTTGGGAAGCCTAACTTGTGATTTTTGAATGTTTGTAATTGGCATTACTGCTATCAGCATGATAGGTACATGATTTAAAAGTATAACACAACAGCTCATGTAGCAATCAGTTCATGTCTCTGCCTTGCTCCAGTTATAACAACGGGGGCCAATGTCAATGGCTGGTTTTAACTTGTCCATTATTGGGAAGTGCTGGGAGGCCACGCATAGAGAAATCAGTCTGTACTATATTTTGACGATGGACAGCAGCAGTAACAGACCCCCAGATTTAGCAAGTTATTTAAGTTGCATTAAGTTAGGCATGTACTTAAGTGGTTCAAGTTAGGTCCATGCTTAAGAACCCATATGAACGAGGGATATAAAACATAATAAATACTTCATACACTTATATATCATTAGGATTGGAAGGATTAGATTTTTATCAGTAAACATCAGTTTCACCGTACACACATGCATACTATTTCCATTGTAATAGAAATGTACAGATAGGCAAAGCAAGAAAAATGCTGCTTGAGAACTTAATTTCATTTAAGGATATGTACTTTGTATATTTTGACATGTGATGTTGACAATGTGTGATTTAAACAGTTAGAGCTTTAACTTTTTGAATCTCAGAGTTTGTCATTAAATTATTATTGGCTGATACCCAGCAGAATTTCCTGCAACTGTGGAAGTGTAAATCAATAAAAATTTAAAAAATGCTTGACAAACATTGATCTTACCCATGAAAATTATAAAAAAAAATAAAAAAATCAGTTCTGCCCAGCACAAACATACCATCTATACAAGGATCTCAAAAGCACTTTACAAACATGAATTAAGCCACACAACACCCTGGAGAGTAGGGCAGGATTATTCCAGTTTTCGGACAGGGAAACAGAGGAATCAAATGACTTGCCCCAGAAGTCATTTGGCACTGGAATGGGTTCCCTAGGGAGGTGGTGGAATCTCCATCCTTAGAGGTTTTTAAGACCCTGCCTGACAAAGCCCTGGCTGGGATGGTTTAGTTGGGGTTGGTCCTGCTTTGAGCAGGGGGTTGGACTACATGACCTCCTGAGGTCTCTTCCAACCCTAATCTTCTATGATTCTAAGTCTGGGGCAGAGCCAGGAGTAAAATACAATTCTCCTGACTACAAGGCCTCTGATTTTGCCACGAGATCATCCTTCCCATTTTTGGATTTAGTGCACTCCTCTATTTATATATTGTAGCTGTAATGCCTACCATGCAGAAAGAGTGGAGCCACCAAGCAAGCTTTCCCTAGTTACCACTTTCCTACATCTAATTTTATCTACCTACCTGATCTTCCATGGTTGGGTTCGTAGTGCTAGAATTCTGCCCCTGATTCAGGAAAAAACATATGCAAACCCCAATTCAGGACAGCACACTAAGCAAATGCTTAAGTCCAATAAGCTCCAATAGGACTTAAGAATGTGCTGAAAGTCATGTATAGTCTTAAGAGTGATACTTTCCTGAATTGTGCCCTCTTTGGGCAATTCCAGCTCCTTATTCCTCCAATTTTTGTAGCTTATATAAGAGCTTGTCTGAGTGATGGAAAAACAAAACATATTTTCAGGTTTCCTAAACTAGGGCATCATTTTGTGAATCATCAACTCCATTTGTGTCACTTGAAGGAACATAAAATTGAGATGACTTATATTAAACAGGACAAGATATGTCATATTACAACATGTCAGCCAAGCCACTTCTTTCCCCCAGAAATTCAGATTTGAAGAAACCGTTCCTATGGAAAAAATAGAAATATGTTCAAGAAAAAAAATAATAACTCCCTCCCCCCCACACACACACACCTACCCTGCTGTGGCCTTATCCACTCTCCAGCTTGTCTGCAAGTGATTAATAAGTTGGAATTGTTGTCCAGAAGAGACCAAAATGTAGGTCTTTTTTTCAAGATATTGCAAGTCAGTTAGAAGGATGACTGATACGAGGGATAAATTGGGGAGAAGAATAAAGGGGAAACACTGAGACTGAGTTGTTTGAACACAAGGGGCTATAGCTGAAGATCAATGGGATGTGGGTGCCTAACTCCCTTGGGGTGCTTCAAAAAAATCCCAGCCTAATTGCATAGAGCACAATTAAGCCTTAAGAATACTTCCTGTGACATGAATGTGTGTCCCAGTTTTTTCAAACTCCTTTGCTATACCTAAGTGCAGCACGGAGGATAGGTCCATCAATGGCTATTAGCCAGGATAAGCAGGGATGGTGTCCCCAGCCTCTGTTTGCCAGAAGCTGGGAATGGGCAACGTGGGATGGATCACTTGATGATTCCCTGTTCTGTTCATTCCTTCTGTGGCACCTGCCATTGGCCACTGTCAGAAGACAGTGTGGCCGTTCTTATTTTCATAAGTGCCAGAAGGGTGATGCTGGTAGGCTGGATGCAATCAAATGAGCATTTTAATACAGCTAAGTGGAAGATCAAACATCTAGGAACAAAGAATGCAGGACACAACTCCAGAACTATATTATGAAAAGCAGGAAATCACTGGAAAAGATTGAGGGACCACTGGAGACAGAGCTGAGCAAATAAGTGTTTTTTGTTTTTTGGTGTGGTGGCTGAACCTAAAAATAATTTAAACTTGTATTTTTGTCCCACCTGAAACAGACATTCTTTGTCTGACCTCATCAAAGCAGGGGGGAAAACATGCATTACAGGTCAAAGAAAACATTTTGTTCTACCCCCCAAAAATCTAATTTCTTTTAGTTTTGGGGTGGGTTTTTAAACCCAAATCTAGCTAGATTTCAAAATGAAATGTCATTTCAAAACAAAAAACTCAAAAGGTTTCATTTAGAAAAGGTTAAAATGAACTGATTTGACTTTCCCCCTTTGGTTTTGTAAAACCATTTGCCAAATTAACCCCACTTTGTGAATAGTTACAGTTGACCCCAAACTGCATTTTCAGCAAATAATCTATTTGTCCAAAACTTTTTTTTGTTCCCCTCTCCTTGTAGATACACTAATTGTGAGCTCCTAGTGCTATGCTGTGGCAACAAGTGTCCCAGAAGCACCAGGAAGGAGCTGGTGGAACCATGGACAACTGGCAAGAGTTACTGGCAGAGAACCACAGGAGTCCCATGAGAGCTGGTATAGACAGCTGTTGAAACAACAGGAGCTGAAGAAAGGTGCTTAGCAAGACTGGCCAAAGCTGGGGAATCCTGCTAAGATGCAGGAAATCTCATGCAGAGGTCACTGGGCAAAGTATCTTGGTCAGGGGAAGCCAAGCCTGGAAAGAAGAGTGCTGATGCTGGAGGGTGGATCCCAGGTGTAGGGGTAGGACTTGCAGGCAGGGAGGGCTGGTGTATGGAACCCTGTGGGAAGCGCTCTGAGAGGAGGACTTGACGTGGGGGATGTGGTAGCAGAGTCATGGGAGAGAAGCAACTCTGGTAACTCTCTGATGGGGGCCTGGAAAGTGAAGCCCTGGAACAAGGGCAAAAGCACTGGGGACAGACTGGAGACAGACACTTGGGTAGGCAAGCTGGAAGTGATGAGCCTGGAAGGGGCATGGAAATCTTCTGGGATAGTACCTGTTCTTTGGGAACAACAATTTTATCAGAAGGGTTCTGTGGACTAGTGTACATAAATAAATTATGCATAAAAGCAGGCCTTTGAATTGGACACAAAGACTATGTTCCTTTCCAGGGGCAAATGAAGGTGAAACTGAGGCAGGTGCACCTGCCATGCCATGCTGCAGGAGGTTAGTCCAAGCAGGGTGAGTCCCATGTCAGTGGGCTAATGTATATGGCATTGGTGAGACCATTACTGGGACTCTTTGTCCAGCTCTGGTAGCCACACTTTGAAAAGGATGTTGATAACTTGGGTGGGTTCAGAGAAGAGCTACAAGAATGATTCAAGGGAAGCCTGCCTTACAACAAGGAACTGAAGGAGCCCAGTCTGTCTCGCTAAAGGCTTGTCTACATGACTGGTTAGTCCACGGCAGCAGGGTCCACACAGACACAGTGCATGGCAGTTTACTGCAGGGTAGATTCACACCCAGCTTGCAGCAGACTAATTGCTCATCTAGACAAACTCTTACTGAAGAAAAGGTTAAAAACCAGTGTGATCACTTACAAAGGGAGAAAACTGTGACGGGTTGGATCACAGAAACCCCCTTGGGAGCTGCCACCCGATGTGCAAAGACTACCCCTGCTTCTGTTTTCCCTGCCAGCTCAGGACTCCAGCACTCTGTCTTGCTGAGCCAGACACTCCTGTTTGGCTCCAGACACAGATCCAGGGTCTGAATCACTTGTCCCAAAGCTGCAAGTTTACCCGAAAACAGCTCACAGTAGTGTGCTTGTCTTTAGCACTTAGATGCCCAACTCCCAATGGGGTCTAAACCCAGATAAATCCGTTTTACCCTGCATAAAGCTTATGCAGGGCAAACTCATAAATTGTTCGCCCTCTATAACACTGATAGAGAGATATGCACAGTTGTTTGCTCCCCCAGGTATTAATACATACTCTGAGTGAATTACTAAATAGAAAGTGATTTTATTAAATACAGACAGTAGGATTTAAGTGGTTCAAAGTAGTAACAGACAGAACAAAGTAAGTCACAAGCAAAATAAAATAAAATGCGCAAATCTATGCCTAATCAAACTGAATACAGATAATCTCACCCTCAGAGATGCTTCAGTAAGTTTCTCAGACTGGACACCTTCCAGGCCTGGGCACAATTCTTTCCCCTGGTACAGCTCTTGCTGCAGCTCAGGTGTTAGCTAGGGGATTCTTCATGATGGCTTCTCTTTCTCTCTGTTCTCTTCCCCCCTTTATATATCTTTTGCATAAGGCGGGAACTCTTTGTCTCTCTGGGTTTCCACCCCCCCTCACTGGAAAAGCACCAGGTTAAAGATGGATTCCAGTTCAGGTGACATGATCACATGTCACTGCAAGACTTCATTACTCACTTGCCAGCACACACATATACAGGAAGACTCACAGGTAAATACAGCCATCTGCAGACAATGGGAGTCATCAAGATTCCAAACCATCATTAATGGTCCACACTTTACACAATTACAATAGGCCCTCAGAGTTACATTTTATATTTCTAGTTTTAGATACAAGAGTGGTACATTTATACAAATCAGATGATCACACTCAGTAGATTATAAACTTTGTAATGATACCTTACAAGAGACCTTTTGCATGAGGCATATCCCAGTTACTTACATTCACTTATTACCGTATTTTCTCTAAAACTATCTCAGTTACATTATATTGACTTATTATCAAGTTTTTTTATAAAACCATATAGACTGCACAACGTCACAAAAACATTATGCCTTCATCTGCTAGAAATAAGGCACAGTGAATGATTAAGCTTTGAGCAGCTTCCAAAAAGTTGTGGTGGACTCTCCATCACTTGGAATCTATAAATCAAGACTGAGTCTTTCTAAAATATTTGCTGTAGCTCAACCACAGGACTATTGGGCGGGCTGTAGGAATGACTGGGTACCGTTCTCTGGCCTGTGTCATGCAGGAGGTCAGATTACATGATCTTCATGGCTTCTCGCTGCCTTAACATCTGAGAAGCTTAGCCCTGGCTAACTGTTTCTAATGCTCTTAGCTTCACCATATTGTTCCCCATGAGAAAAATAAGATGGAAAATAATTCCTTTTTAGAAGTGAAAAAACTGGTTCCCTTTATGGCTAGTTTAATTTGTCTATCCAATGGGCCATTCCACTCTACTCATGGCATAGTGGGGATGAACCTTTAACAAAGTAGATATTTTATGTATTACACACACAGGCCCTGGCTCTTTTCAGAGACACTTCCACGGCATGGAAATAGGATAACTGTAACCACTAGCTCTTCATCATTCGATCTCAAAGAACTCTACAAAGGAGGGCACAATCATTATCCCCATTGTATAGATAGAGAACTGGAGGCACAGGAAGGTGAAATAACTTTTCGAAGCTCACCCAGCAGCAGAGCTGAGAATTAAATCCACTTTGTCCTGAATTCCAGTCCAACAGGCCAAACTGCTTCCCTGCAGCAGTATCAGTTTGGTGACTCTGTGTGTACCAAGTGTTCCCCTCTGATTCCAAGGAGAGAGCCTGATGTTTGCATGATAAATCATCGGTGTCCTTTCTTTTCTTTAGCTCATTTGCCCACCATCCCGTGTTTACTCAAAACGCATGTTGAGTGCCGTGGGGAATTTTCTGACCTACTTAGTACAAGCAGTGCTGAGTGTCTTATTGCGTTAGATGAATCTGGACAACTTCTCAGGTTAAATGTTCCTTGTTTTGACTTCCAGTTTAAAAAAATAAGGCAGGAACTAGAGACAATGAAAGATGTTTTTAAAAAAACCACCAACCCACACACACTCACCACAAACTACAATTTAGAAATGGTCAGCCGCTGAAATTCCTGGATCCCACAGATACATACGAAGCCTACCCAGGGACAACCACACTGTAAGAGATGTCAGATTTGTATCACTTCCGCCCTCCCTCCCCATCCCAATCACAGGCTCCCACACTAGTTCCATACTCACTTTGCCAAATCAGGGAGCTTAAATTTCAGAGGTCACACTGCATGCAGAAAAGCAGCACTTGCTGCTCAGTTGTTGCAGCTAGATGGAGGTTTGCCCTAAGTACTCAAGGACAAAAATGAACAGATTTAACTAGGCAAAGGTTTTGACTTAGCCAAGTCATATAGTGAAACCCGAAGTTACTTTGTCATCTGTTTAAGCAATCGGCTCTTTGCCATGAATATAAAGGGTGTTGTATCCTCCTGAAAGGCGACTTTGCAAGGGGGTACAAGTTATTGCCAAATCCATTTTGCACAGTTGTTAGTGTGCACAAAGTGCTCGGCAATGGGAAAAACAGGCGCAAAGAGCCAGATTTTCAAAAGGGCTCAGCATTCAATAGATCCTATGATAGTCAATGGGAGCTAGTGGTTATTGAGCTGTGTTGCTAATCTGCCCCAACAAGCACTACGAGTCTTGCAGTAACTTCATCCGCTTGCATGTATTCATTACCTCTACAAAAAGGTCTTTCTCTAAGATGATTACACAGCATATGCACTGCAATAGGCAACACTGCATATATCCAGGTTTATAGTAAAGGTATAGTTCACATCAACTGAGCTGCCCTTGCGCCGTTTTGCATGCAGTGTATGGGATGATCTCTGAAATTGAAGCTACTTGATTCAGCACAGTGATTTATGGAATGGGGGTTCAGGCAATGATTTTGGTATCTTGCTGGCTGATGGGCAGTGAGAAAAGGAGAAGCTAGAGAGTCAGGTCCTATTATTTTGCTATAATCATAGATAGGGTATTACAGGGGTACACTTTAGTAATGACACCCAGGAATTTATAGTATTCAGATCAGCTTGTTTGTGGGCAGTTTGTAACCTATTTAAACTGATGCAGAGTGGGTGACAGAGTTAACAGTTTTCACAGATGGCAACAGCCAAGACTGTAACCTGCTCCACAAAGCCTTCCCAAGTTCTGGTGAACCATGTACAATCCATGCATGGAGCGTGGTACCAATATCCTGTGGCTGCATTGATATAGACCATTGTCTGCGAAGGTCAAACATGGAATATTCAGCACCAAAACCAAAGGCAGCTGCCACTGAAGTAAAGGAAACTCAGCTAGCTGTTCTAGCAACTGGACCAAGCTGCTAGTGGGAGACGTGAGCACTAATGGGAGACTTGGTCCTGCTCCCATTAAAGGCAATGGGAGCTTTGCCATGGACGTCAATGAGAGCAGAATCGTGCCTTAAGACAATATGTTACTGTCACAGGGCGTGACAGCCTTATAGCCCCCCCTGCAGGCCAGCATCAAAGCTGCTCCCTGCTCCGGTTTCCCACACCCAGATTTTCCATCTCTTCCAGCAATTCACATAATTCAACCCTTCAGCACGGAACTCGAAAAGTCCAATCCCCTTTCAGTAGCAACAGAAGTCACAAGAAAACCAAAGGGGCTTCTGTCCTACTTGTGCTCCTCTTGAACTCAGGCTCAGCTCCCCCTCCCTTCTGGGTCACCGGGAAGTCTCGCTGACTCTGGGATAGAGCCCCAGGCTGCTTCCCTGGAGCCCTTCAAACCCCCTTCAGGGCTCCTCACAGCAGCCCAGCTAGGTCCCCATGCTCCCCTTACAAACGGCCTTTTCCAAGCCCTCCTATCCGGCCTAGGCGTTTAACAGGCTGTCACCTGACCCCAATAGTGCAGGCTAGCCCCAGCCCTCCTCTCCTTTAACAGCAGGCTACTGGGTTACAATGACATACTCTCCATATTAGTTATGCATGCTCTGAGCACCTGAGGTCCAAGGCATGCTGGTCCCCTCCACCACAAGGAAGCAGTCCAGCCATGTAGTCCAGCCACGTAGTCCAGGTGTCATAGGCGCCGACTCCGTGTGTGCGCCGGAGCTGGAGCACCCACAGAAAAAAGTAGTGAGTGCTCAGCACCTCAGCTCCTCTCCATCCTCCCCCAGCCCTCCCACCCGACAGCGGGCCCCACCGATCAGCTCCTCGCCCTCCCTCCCAGTGCCTCCCACCGGCCGTGATCAGCTGTTCAGCCGCATGCAGGGGGCACTGCGGGGGAGAGGAAGGAGCAGGGGCAGGAAGAGGCAGGGTGGAGTGGGGGCAGGGCCCGGGGCGGAGCAGGGGTCGAACTTACCAACAGTGCCACCACACCTGGCAGAGGTGCCAACTTACCAAGTTCCCGACCCCCGGGAACTTGGTAAGTTGGCACCTCTGCCAGGTGTGGTGGCAGTGTTTTGTGTTTTAGACAAAAGGCTGGGATTTCCAATGCAGCCTAAGGGAGTTAGGCACCCAATTCCCATTGCTATTCAATGGCATTTTGGCACCAAACTCTCTTAGGCCCTTTCGAAAATCCCAGCTGAGTTTATTAGAAACTGTGCTAAGATCAACAATACATTGCTAGTACTGGGTGATTAATTCACCACAAACAGTTATTTAACAAATGCACAGATTGCAAGGCCAGAAGGGACCACTGTGATCATCTAGTCTCACCTCCTGTCTAGCACAGGCCAGAGACCTGCCCCTAAACAATTTCTGTTTGAACACAAGCATCTCTCTTAGAACAACATCCAGTTTGTAACCTCTGATCCTGCATTGTGCACAAACGGATGGTGTCTCTCTCAACTGTACTTGATATTAAACATTATTCACAGAATAGTTACTATGAATAATTCTTGGTTTATTATAGCTTGCCAGCAGTGCATTGTAAATCTTCAATATTCAAAAATCTGAGATCATTTCACTGGCCACACAGAATACATGGTATGTTTCTGTTTCCTGATGGGATGAGCATCAGGTTTCCAGTGTGATTACTCCTGATTGTATATTTAAACTTCTGCAACACTGGCTCAAAATTCACTCTTTTGGCAACCATTGCAGTCAGTAAACTGAATTTGTGGAAAGCAATCACAAAGACGAGTGCAAACGATTAAAAAAATTGTAGTTAAAAATTGAACCTGACATTTCCAAGTTTGCTCATTTATTTGAAGAATATACTCATCACTATTCAGAAATCAATAGTCTTCAGACAATACCAATTTTTCATCCCTATTAACTAGGCCTGGTTAGAAAATTTTTGTTGAAACAAATCTTTGTTGGAAAATGTTGTTTTCACAAAAACAAATTGTTTTTCCTAAATCATATCTATTTTTGAGAAAGTATACCATGAAAACAAATTCTCCTGAAATTATTTTTTATTTGTTTTGGTAGGTTTAATTTTGGGAAAATTTCAAAACAAAATTTTCATTTCTAAATTTATTTGACTTATTTCATTTTTATATTTGTTATATATGGATGTGTTGTGATCGGCGCAGTCCTAACGACAGCTGAAGACTGATCGATCCAGGTGATCCAGGTGGTATTTATTATTTTAAATTATTTCATGACATGTCAGTAGTAATAAGGCATAATATGACATCAAATCATAATATGACATAGACCGCCCATTGTCTTGGGGTTGTGTGGACTAATGGTAAAAGTCAATATGGCCACTCTCTCTCTCTCAAGGTTGTGTGGCCCAATGGGTGAGAGTCAGTAAGGTCACCCTCTCTTTGGCCCGCGTGGCCTAGTGGCCTGAGTCAGTATAACTGCCCCTTCTGTGGGGCTTTGTAGTCTAGTGGCCTGTCAAGGGAGTGGGCCGCCATCCCAGGGCATGTGACAGCCAGGTAGGGGCACCCGGGCCCTCCCTGCTTCACTGGATCCCAGTTCTGGGCCCTGTCAGTGGCAAGTATGCTCACCACCAGGTCAGCAGGGAATCCGCCCAAAACAGGCTGACCCCACTCAGCACCACAATTAGTCTCCTTGAGCTACATTCTACCTGGTTCCTGATGCCGGGGTCCCAGCGTCTCTCTGTGCTCCTCAGGCAGTGCAGCTCCCAACAGCTCCGCTACTCCTTGGGCATCCGCTGGAGTTTCAGCATCCTTGTCTTTTGCCGCCTGGGGCTTTTGGGGTTCCTGGGCTCGAGCTCACAGCTTGCGTACTCTCTCTTCGGCGGTTATCCTTTATACCTCATCTCCAGCTGGAGCATGCCCAGCAGGGCCAAGGGAGCATGGCCTTTTCGGCCCAGAGAGTGGAGTTAACCCTCGCAGTACCGGTGTGGGACAAGCACACCCCGTCACACTCCCCTTCTGGGATGAGTTCCGTAAACAAAAAATAACGATCCCCAGTATTTTTCCCCTGTCACCGGTTACTCCCACCCAGAATCCATTACATATGTGCTGTAATGGGTTCAAAAAGAACTAGATAAATTTATGGAGGATAGATCCATCAATGGCTATGAGTCAGAATGGGCAGGGTTGGTGTCCCTAGCCTCTGTTTGCCAGAAGCTGGGAATGGGCAGCAGGGGATGGACCACTGTTCTGTTCATTTGCTCTGGGACACCTGACATTGGCCACTGTCAGAAGACAGGATATTTGGCTAGATGGACCTTTGGTCTGACCCAGTATGGCCGTTCTCATGTTCTTAGGGTGACACTAATTACGCCCCCTGCTGCTAGTAACAAGCCATTTGGGAGACGGATTAGAAATTAATCACAAGGCTGTTTAAATTAAAGCCCCTAAAAGGGTTTAATCGCATGGAAGCGCCAGAGAACTGTTGCCCTAACAAATGACATCGGTTGAACTGAGGTAGAGCACTGGAGCATGGAACCCACTCTTCACGCTTTATAATAAGTAGAGTTTTACAGTCATCCATTAGCTCTGTTTTCATTGACCCATTAATTGAACCCTTTGCTAAGTGGAAATATACTAGTAGCTAACCCATAAAATACTAAATGTTCAAAAAGACAATAGAAGAAAATACATTTCTGTATCGGCAACTGAGCTGTGATTAGGCACATTATAATACGATATCTATTCATAATAAGGACACATAATTACAAGCAATCTGGGAAGTATACCAACTTTCAGTACTCGAGCCAAGACTCATTCACAGAACATTTTCATTGATGTGCACAAAATGCCGAGAGCAGCTTCTCAAGGATTTCAGCAGACTCTGCCCATTTCCTCTGGCCTTTCTTGTACAGTTACTTGCAGGCCCAAACATACATAAGGGGAAGAACCCCCTTCTCTTTTAAAAATGAAGAATAATAATGAAGGCAAAGGAGCATGTCATATCAGACAAGGGAGCCACAGGGATTTTAGTCTTCTGGCTGGTTCACTGATTCCCTCTAAGACACAGTATGGTATTGCGGTTCAAGCACTGGACTGAGTCTCAGCAAATCTGGATT
The DNA here is from genome assembly GCF_013100865.1 of Trachemys scripta elegans. Taxonomy (NCBI): domain Eukaryota; kingdom Metazoa; phylum Chordata; order Testudines; family Emydidae; genus Trachemys; species Trachemys scripta. The sequence continues at coordinate 3,663,293 of NC_048302.1, forward strand.
TGATGCCCGATTCTTTTACAGAATTCCTGTGTAACTTTGGGCAAGTCACTTGACCTCTCTGGGCCTCCATCTCCCCATCAGTAAAACGGGGATAACAGCACTTTCTGTCACCTTCTGCCTTGTCCACTTAGATTGTGAGCTCTTTGGGACAGGAACCATTTCCAACTATGGGCTCATCTAAACTGTGTGTTAGAGGGGTGTAAATTCTAGTGCATGATAGCAAGTCATACACTAACTGACCTATGTGGACACTGCAAGTATGCACTAAAAGTTCCCTAGTGCAAATTAACGTAGTTCTGTTTAAAATTGGACTACATTCATGTGCACTAGGGAACTTTTAGTGAATGCCAGCAGGGTCCACATGGGCCAGGTAGTGTCCAACCCCTCATGTGCATTAGAATTTATATCCTTCTGGTGTGGACTAGTGCACAGTGTAGACAAACCGTATGTGTCTGTACAGGCCTTAGCCCAATAGGGCACCCATCGAAGAAGTAGCCTCTAAGTGCCACTGTGATACAAACAAATAGTAATTATCATTGGTACACAAAAAAGAACTATTGATACCAACTCTAATCTTCCTACTTAATTATTTCTATTGGGCTAAGACTGTAGGGAGAAGAGGGAGAAAGATGTTTGGTGTTTTTTTCTAAAGCTCCAGCTTCTAGAATCAGGAGATTGGAGAAGACTCTCAGCTTTCATTTTTTTTTAAAAAGGAAGTGTTTAGTCTTTGTGGTTGTGGGGAAAAGCATGAAAATGTGAAGCAACTGCGCCTGAAAGGCTTAGAATCTAAGAAAGAAATAAAAAGCACCTCCGAGTTATGTTTTACAGTCTCATGATTTTGAAGCCAATCTCATGATTTTGGGGCCTGATTTATGATTTTTGAACAACTGGTGTTCGCAATACTGTAAACTGTTTGCTAGAATTTTCTGTGTCTACTAGACAGAGTGGTAAAAATGCTGGTGAACACCTGTACTCCCTTGGTATCAAGTATCAGGGGGTAGCCGTGTTAGTCTGAATCTACGAAAACAACAAGGAGTCTGGTGGCACCTTAAAGACTAACAGATTTATTTGGGCATAAGCTTTCGTGAGTAAAAATCTCACTTCTTCGGATGCATAGAGTGAAAGTTACAGATGCAGGCACTGCATTATTGGGAGTGGACTACATCCACCCTGATTGAATTGGCCCTGTCAACACTGGTTCTCCACTTGTGAAGTAACTCCCTGCTCTCCATGTGTCAGTATATAATGCCTGCATCTGTAACTTTCACTCTATGCATCCGAAGAAGTGAGGTTTTTACTCACGAAAGCTTATGCCCAAATAAATCTGTTAGTCTTTAAGGTGCCACCAGACTCCTTGTTGTTTTTGTACACCCTTGGTTACTAGAGACGATGGAGTGAGGTAGAGTATTTAGTATTAGTGACGATCATCAGTTTTCCATTAAAAACCTTTTTCTAACAGAAAATGGCTTTTTTTACAAGAAGTTTGTTTTTTGCAAAAAATGTTTTCATTGAAAATTTTCAGGTTTCCAACAACAAAAAAACAAATAAAATGAAAACTAGATTTTGTCAGAATTTTGTGATGGAAAAAAAAATATTTTCTGACCTGTTCCATTTAGTGCACTCCTCATGCAGGCCAAACACTCACTGTCCTGAACTCCAACAGGAGTTTTGCCTGAGAGCAGAGTGTGGATTGGGACCTCACTGGAAGAAGCCAAAGTACTTGCTAAAGTAGACATCCCGCTGAGCTCTCCTGAGAGTGTATTATTGGATTAAAACAGCCATTTTGCATTTGTGGATCAATGGATAGTTTTTCCCCTTTGTTACATGATTGTTGGGTAGCCAGTTGACCTGCAAGCTCTGCCCATGGGGGACCCAGTGGAGCAATCTGGCAGGCACATGTGGGCACCAATGAACCTGGCTGGCCATGTCTTCCTGGCCATGTCTGTGGCAGTTCTATTAGCATCCACTAATGAATGATTACCATATGCACATTGGCCCTGGCCACAAAAACCAGCAGGCCGGAGCAGTGCCAGGAATTAATAGTTAGCCTCACTACACTATGCAAGTGTGTCCAAACACACCAGACTCCTCCAGAGAAGAACTCCATGCAGCATCAGATCACTCTTTGCTCCTTTCTCTCCCATCCAGTGCGGTCTCTTTGGAGCTGTACTGGGTTATCCCTGCAGAGGGATGAGTGGAAACCGTCTCCCGCTGTGCTGCCTGGCTTACACCTTCTGGCCCAAGCTGTATCAGGTCTTTTGTGCAACGCTCATGCATGCAGTCCCCACAGCTCGACTGCATCTCACGTGCCCAGCAGGGCTACAGGAATGGTCTGCAATTATGTCACAGCTGCCAGAGGCCAGGCAGCCATGCAGGCTCCACCTCCCTGCTCCTCCTGCTGGATCTGAGTGGGGAAGGAGCTGGCAAATTGCAGCAGGTACAGAAAGGGAGGGGCACCCAGTTCTGACCCAGGCTCTCTGCACAGCAACCAGCCAGCCCCTTCTGAAAAGGTCCAAGCCACCACTCCCACCTTCCCTAGGTGTCACACCAGCTCTATAAGCTTGCAGACTTGCATCTGAAGAAGTGAGGTTCTTACCCACGAAAGCTTATTCTCCCAATACTTCTGTTAGTCTCAAAGGTGCCACAGGACCCTCTGTTGCTTTTTACAGCTCTATAAAGTCTCCCCAGACACTCCCCACAAACCCAGCTCTCCCCAGCTTCTTCCCCTATTCACCAGCTACCCACTGGATACTCCCTAACTTTCCCCAGCTTCTCTACTCAACTAATGACACTCACACAGCTACTACCACAAACACCCAACCTAGCTACCCCCAGCCATGGTCAAATAACTACCCCACCAGACACCCCCACAAACGCAGATCCCTGGGCTTGTCCCCCCACCCAGCACCCGCCTCCTCCCCAGAAACTCTTCGGCATCCAATGACCTACCACTGCTACCAGGTTTGGGGCAGCTTCATGTCCCACCCCTGCCATAGTTAGGAACAGGAAGTACTGATTTACACTGGAGTTGATAGTCACGTGCAAATTATTAGCAAATATGCAAATTAATAAGTGGGCTGGTTTGCATATTAAAGAATTTGTATAAAACTGCATTGGTAGAGCTGCACAGATCTTGGACAGTTTGGCACAACTACAGCATATGCTACCTAAAGCAGTCTGTATGATCTTCACACAACAGGCTTATCGCCATGGTGACGCTCACAATCCATCCTTGCAGATGTCCATCCTTCAGCACATACATTCCCTGAGCACCCAGTCACAGGATGTTCCACTCACCATGTCTGGCGCCTCCTCCAGCTCTTAGATCAATGCCCCCTTCCATGGTTTCCACACCATCGCTCCGTCTCTCTCTCTCAGAGGTCTGCAGCTCCTCTCCGCCCAGCAACCACAGCGTCCTCTTTGTGACTCAGCCTTCCAGCTAGGTCACTCCATATTTCTCCCCCTTCTGGGGTACTGCCCTTCAATTCTCTGTCACTACTACAGTGACCCAGGCAGTCTTCCCGTTCACTGCCCTGCTGGTCTATGCCACGCCCCTGGTGGCTGGTAGGGGAACTTGGTCCTGCCTTCTTCTCCAGGTCCCAGTCCAGGGACCCTAAATCCACAGTTCTGAGCTTTCTTATCCCAGTCCTCACTGCTCCTTACCTAAACTGCTTCCTACCACTCTTGGTTCCTCTCCTCTCTCTGGGTGTACCAGCTCCAAACCCTCTGCTCTTTTCCCAGGGAATGACTGCAGCCGACACACCCCTGCAGCTCCTAAAACCTTCCACCCTCTTCCCAGAGATTGACTGCCCTTTCCCAGTAGCAGCCCTTGTCTGTTGCCAGCTTCTTGGCTTTATAGGCCCCACTGTTTCTGAACAGCTGCACCTGCTTGCAATCAATTCACTGCTCCCTGGCTCTCCCTCCACAGCTGCAGCCCGTAGAGTTAATAGGCCTACTTGGCCACCTTAACTCTTTCCAGTCCTGTCTGGGGTATCCAGAATAAGTGCTCTAATGGGGAATTGCACGCCATAAGCTTTCAAAAATGTAGGCCACAACCTCTTGAGGCTACAGATCACCCATTTTACAAAGAACTCTTGCCTTCCACACAGTTGTTGTGAAGCTTGGTTACTATTTCCAATGTGCTTTTGAAATACTTGGATGAAAGCTGTATTAAAAATGCAAAGTATTATTAATTATTTTCTTCTTTATCTTAATATTTTCCCTTCATTTTTAAAGAGGCAGCAACATTTCCCCTCTGAAACAAAAGTTTTCTCATTACATTTATCTATTCTATCTCAGTAAAGCTACTAACATCCCAGGAAGAAAAGAATAGAAATGTCACAGCGTAAAATATAATCTCTTCTTTGTAGAAAAATTCTGTCATATTTTATCTGCATACTAAATCTGCATGCGAATGGACAAGTATTCATGGTGAAACTATTATGCCTTCACAGGGTGAACAGAAAGAGAGAGAGAGAGAGTTTGAGAAATGAATGCAAATATACAGGCAGTATGCATGTTTTCCCAATATAATATATGGTATTTTTCTGCTCTGCATTAGTTAAAAATTTGAGTACTTTAGGGGTTTAAAGGGTTGGAAGGACTCAAAAGTATTCTGATTGAAACCAGAACTAGATCAGAAAGATGAGTAAGCTTTGATCTACTGTACCTTAACTCACACCAAAGTCAGTGAGTCCTTTGTGAGATTATATAGAAGTCATATGTAAACCCCAATTTGCCCTAGTTTACATGTAGCCAGAAGCACAGATCCCTATCTACACATCTCATCCTCACCAATTCTTCAGCCCTCCTCTGCAGAAAAAAATAATTTCCCCCCCATAGATTTATGGCATGGTTTATTAAACATCCCGCCTCCTTCAAGCTGTGGCTTTGCAATCATACTGGAGTTGTTCCACCGAAGTATCTTTTGGAATTTGCTGTATTGAACCATCAGTGCTGTAAGACATCTCACAGAATGACTTCAGTCTCATCTTGTTTTTAACTTAAAAGAAAACCTGTCAAACCTGCCAAAAAAATTAGGTCAGATTTTCCATTCCCTCCAAATTTTTATGTATTTTTTTGTGTCAGGGCGGAAGTAGTTCAGGTGATAAAGGATCCCACCTCTAGTTATTATTAGACTCATGTCCTAGTCAGGATTGAAGGGTCACAGCCCAACAGCTCTTTCATGAGGTCTGAAGCAATATCTTGTATCTTAGTGGTTTTATTTTATCTATTTGTTTGAATATTAAAAATAACGTATTTGAAGTCATCTACCCAGCCAGCTGGAAAAAGTAGTTTAGAGTCATACCCGCGACAGCCATAAAAGTAAGAAACATGGCTATCATTATGTAAAACGTATCATCAAATATATGAAATGAAGTATCATCATGGAACTAATTCACAAAGATTCTAATTACCTGCAATCTGGGGAAAATAGTTGCCATCTGATTTTGTAAGAAAAGATATACATGTTGTACTCATGCCTTTTTGTTATTATTTTATAAAAACATAAGTCCTAACTTTTATTAAGATCCATTGACCTTCGTAAGAAACAAAGGCTTGGAATTCATTTGAGCTTCAGTACAAAAACTACATAAATCTGATCTCTCTGCCTTTCTTTACTACATAGGTATTGCAACGTGTTGAATTTAGTTACCAAAGTTCCAACTGAGATTTTCCGGTGACAGATTACTCATGTACAAATACCTTTTGCTCTTTGCAGGTCTTGTGGAAGGCAGTGTGTTTAGTGGTTAGAAAGTAGGGAAACAAAATTCCTGGAAACTAGATAGACTGTTCTCAACTCTGCCATTGACTCACTTTGCACCCTTCCAATGGTCACTGAAACCCATAGCTGTGCAGTGATTTTGCCCCACTTGAAATACCTCTGTTTTTTCTGAGAACATGTGCTCAGCACTTTCCGAAAATCATGTGACTAAAGTTGGATCCCCAGAAATGTAGCCCCCAAAATTGCTAGTCACTTCAGAAAACATAGCCCTTCATCAATTCTGTTGGTAAGATGTTCTAAGATCCTTGCATGAAAAGTTTCATATCAGTAAATTGTATTAGTTAATCTTGTGAGACATTAAACAATGGTTGTTTCCAAGATCTGTGACAAATAAAAGCCCCTTGGGATACTTTTGAAAAAGAGAAGAGAAAGACCCTAATATTCTGGCCAACAACTCACTCTCTTAAACCAAGGAGACACCAGTTTGTGAACCGCTGCTGGAAGCCATTGCACATTGTGGCTTTGGGAAAGAAACACTGTAAATTAAAGGAGCAGGTGGAATCTTCAGCATATCTATTGCTTCCCCTATCCTACCAACATCACTTACCAGTATTGACCACGGAGTCCCATCAGGGATAAGTATGGACCATTATTGCTAATCATTGTGAGCACAATGATTCATTATCTTTGCCTACCAATGGATCTTCCTCTCAAGGGTTTGAAACTAGTTTTATAGCAGTGCCTCTCAGACTCTGGCCATCTTTTCGGGGAGCTTTGCGCTCACATTACATCTTGCAAATGCAAGATTATTTCAGAAATACTTCTCAACATGTAGTTTCACTTGTAAGCCAGAAGCAGGCTGTCAAGTAATAAAGACATCCATTGTCTCCATTTATGGACTATCTGGAAAGGAGGCTTTCTACAGTGGTGGAGAAGCAGCCACCACTTCCTGCCAGAGAGAAAATCCAGTTGCAACCCAGATAGTTGTTCTTCTACTGGATAGCCATTCACTGATCCCTCTACTGTAGCAGCTGCTTCATTCACTCTGTTAAAAGCACTGGGGAAACCAGGAATTATCTTTATGACATCAAAGGAACTCATTTGATTTGACAGCTGCCACCTCAAAGGCCGTACAGTGGTAGTATGAGCACAGAAATTCTGTAAAGTTGCCACTATCACTTTTTGCATTTCCCCATGACTTCATCCTATATTTATAACTCAGTGATCTTAAAAGCAGTGTTGTGAATCCTGTGCTCCATGTACCCTCAAGCAGGATCGCCAAACAGTGTAAAGGCCCATTAGAAAGCGACGGGACTTGGTTTGAAAACAGATGCGGGAGGGGAGCAAGGTAATGTAAGTAAAATCAGAAAATGAATTTTATGTATCATTAATTCTGATAACTGATTTTATTGCTTTGGAAAATTATTATGGCAGTCTGCTACAAAATACTTAACCTAATTTAAATTTCAGAACACATTTTTTTGGCAAATCTCAGTAAGCAATATTTTTAATCAATGGAGTGGAGCTAATTTAGATTTCAGATGCTTCAGAAAGATAGTTTCCAAAGAAAGTAACACAAAGGTTTTTGTGTTATTTCGCTGCTGTATTTTTAATGTTGGTGTGTGTGTGTGTGTGTGTGTGCGCGTGCACACGCGGGAAATCTAATAAATGCCAGGTATTCATCACCGTACATCTAGAAAATACCCAAACCCAAACTATCATTGTTTTTTATAGGAAATGTCATTTGTATTTATTTAGCTGGCAGCCACTTAGGTTCAGGAACTAATTACTTACCCATAAACTCTCTCCGTGTTGGCAGGAGGCTGAGACCAGTTGTGATCTGTCTGCTGTCTCCTATTATGTCTGGCTCCTATCCCAAATGGGAGGAAAATGGAGATCTCCTCCCCCAATTCCAAAAGAGCCTTGTTCTCCCAGTTTGCTACCAGCAAATACTGACCAATGTGAGACAGAAGGGGGATCCAACAGAGGCAGCCATTGGCCGTACTGTCATGCCTTTGCCCACTCTGTTAATGGAAGTACTTCCTGTGTTATAGGAAAGCAAAGCCATTTCTCATAATTGCATAGTTGTGTTCCCACCTTTTAGATATTGCCATTTAGCACAGGGCTAGATCATGCCAGAATGGCACAGCCCTGTTAGGGGCTGTAAAGACCCATGTTTCCCCAGGGCTAGTTCCATGGGTATTCTGACTCAGAAAGGCAGAATGCCATCCTGAGTTCCCAATGCATGGTGGAAACCCATAAAGTACTGCACCCTCTAGGGAATGGATTATACTCTCCTGCGCACAGGGGAAAACTGGAGTCATGGTTCCATGGGACTGTCTTTCCTCTTCCCCTCTCAGTCCAGAAGTTCCCAGTCAGAGCGTGCAGGTGCAGGGCCTGTACTACCTTGCACATCAACCTTGCCATTTTACCCACTCGAACTTTACCATAGCGTGACGGGTTGTATCGGGCCCTTCCTGACCCCGGCTGGAGGCATCAGCACCTTGACACTCCTCGCCAAAGGAAAATCCACTCAGACTGGGCAAACAACAAGACAGTCCTCCAGAGCCCTAGAAGGGCTAGAGGAAATAATGACCAATCAAGAACCAGCAAGCCAGTTAATAAGGCTTGTCTGCCTTTGTTCAGGGGCAGAGTGAGGTGAGACTGAGACAGAGAGGGAGCTCCCCAGACCCCTTGCTTTACATGCTATCACTAAGCACTAGCATTTTGAAAGATTTATTTCCTCTTTGTTTAAAGGTGCAGACAGACAGATCCTGAGTTGCTACTTCATTACTTGATTGTTTGCAAACTGACACCAAGCTTACTAGTAATGAACAGGATAGATACTTGGCTTATTGGATTTTGTGTTGAGTTTAAGTCCCAGAATATGTTACCCAAAAGTTCCCTCGATGGTTTGCACTGATTTTAATGTACTAGTTTTTGCCTTGTGTGTCTTTGGAATGGGTTTTGAGAATTTTCAGCTGAGGATAGTTTTAGTTTCAGCCTTCTGTGATGGGGTGTATTCCCCACACTGGGCCTGAGAGGGTACATTAGGCCAAGCAAGCAAGCCCCTAATTAAAAACAGGCTCAGCTGGGCAGGAACAGGAGGGGCCCGTGTAAAGACCAGGAGCTGCAAGCAGCAAAGGGGGGTAGCAGAGAAGGAATCTGCCGTCACTCTCAGAGAGGAGGGAGAGAGGGCTTGCAAACCCAAAGAGGGAGGAGAGCCAGTTATGTAGGAAGAAGCCCAGGGAAACAGCAGCAAAGGTTATGACAATACAGGCCTTGGCTGCATGTTATAGGGTTCCGGACTGCGACCCATTGTAGAGGGTGGGCCTGGGTTCCCCTACCAGCCACTGGGTAGTGGCACAGGGCATTGAAGATGTCACTGGACAGCTGGTCCGGAAGGACTGTGATTTCCTCAGAAGGGGAGGAACTTAGTGACCTGGCCAGAGGGCCAAGCCACAGACCAGAAGCTGCCGCTCCAAGAGCAAGAGGCTGCGGACCGAGAGAAGAAGACAGGTAGAGAGACCGCTGAGGAGGGCACAGTAGCTGGCAGAGCTAATTCCCAGGACAGCAGGAGGAGGCGCTAGGAGCAGTCAGTGAACTGCGTCATACCTTCTCTATACTACAAATGCTTTGTCGGCATAGATATGTCACTATAACTATATCCTGTGTAAGCTGAGAAAAGTGGTGTTACTAAGCTGAAAGAAAAACAATCCCCAACCAATATTAGCTATGCTGACAGAAAAGTACTTCTCTCAGCATAGTTGTGTCTACACTGGGGATTTTTTAAGTATCTTTTACATTATGGACTCTTCAGGGCAGGGATTGTCTCCTATCTATGTTTGTACAGCACCTAGAACAACAGGGTCCCTATCCCAGTTGGAGCCTGGGGGTACCACCGTAATATTTTTTTTTCATTCCTGCTAATCAAAGGAAGTTGTTCAATCTGCAAAACACATGTAACCCCCAAGGAGATTACCTAGATTCCTGGAGCTCTGTCTGCTGGCAGCTCAGGGAGGAGGAGCCAAGGCAAACTCAGAGTCTGCCCCGCAACTGATAGGGAGTGAGATGCCCCTGCCAGGGAGTTCAGGAGAGGGAAGAAGCCATTTTGGGAGAGGCTGGAGCCAGCCAGGGCAGGGGCAGGACCGGCTGTGTGGGGAGCTGGTGAGTCCCAGGCCTGCAAGCAGGGTTCCCCCTGAGAACTGGCCTTTAGGGACCTGACAGCCGATCCCTCACCTGGGTTCTCTTTCCCCACAGATGAGTCCCAATTGGTAGCATTTGCTGAGAAATTTCCCCAGCCAGGCTGGGTTCACCCCCAGCCCCCTAGGTGAGACCAGTCACCACACGGTCAGCTCTGCTAGTCCAGGGAAGCTGCCCGCCGAGTGTGTGACTGGAGGCTGGGCTAGGAGGCTACAGTTTGAATGTTAGGGTAGTTGTATAACCTATACCTTGAGCCCTGCACCCCTTCGTGGTGAGGGGAAATCCTGGGACCGACACAGCCTGATTCCTGTTTGAGGAGGATCCCTACCAGCGGAGATCAGCCCCTCTGCAGTGACTGAAGAGTCCAGCGTCATCTTCCAACCTGAAGATCATTCATGGAGTTTGTGAGTGCACCGTTTTTTAGTTAGTCAGGGAATTTGTTTTGGGGACCCCCTACTCCCTGAACTGTGTCCTCAAGCCAGGCAGTGAGGGTTTGAGGATTTTATAACCTGCTGCTTATTATACCTGTGGAGGGATTCACCACCTCCTCCCACTTGTGGGTCCTTTGGGCTGTACTGAACCCAGTCAGCCACACTGCTAAACCACTGCACAGAATTGTATAGGTCGTCTAGGGCCCCAGCAAAGTATGCGTACCAACAGGACACTAATTTTACACTTGTTACATCAAGTCCCGGGTATTTTCAGTGTGGGCACCGGAGACCTTAAAAATAGTGTTTCACCCTGTTATGTTGTATTTGTTGCCTGTTTAATATAATTATTGTGTTGAATATATTTTTATGTGTTGTGTTATTTCTTGGAAGTCTCCAACTATCTGGCAAGTAAGGGGATTACTCTGTAGTTAGAATTTTCCGCCCAAGCTGCCCTAGTGAACCTGCCAGAAAGGCGCGAGGGGGGTGGAGGCACTGCCAAATAATTTCATAGAAAAAAAAGATTTACCCTGCTGAGTGGATGGCGGGATCCAAAAGAACCCAGACCTGTCCATCAAAACCTGTAAGTGAATTGCCATTAAAGGAGGTAACCAGGTGGAGAGGGGCGCTACACACATCTCTCCTTTCCTCCTATTTTAAATAAAGGAAACTTTTGCATAAGCAGCAAGTCACGGCTCTCAAGTTAAGACTTAGTTGAGATTTCGATGTAAAGCACGGATTTAACCTCTTTGTCTCATTTGAAGAATATTCAATTTATTCCAGACCCGCAGTTCCTTTTTCTGATTCTCAGGGACATATAGCTGCTGACCTTGCATATTATTCTCAAAGAGGGTAATCACAAAATAATTAATTAAATATGTTCTTCATTTTGTCAGAGGCTTTTAACAAAAGTTTCCTTTTTTTCCCTGCTGTTTTCTCCTTCAGGGTTGATAACAGTTTAAAGCATCAGAAATACACACAACCCGCACCATTCACAGCAGTGAATGAAGATAATTAACAGAGTACTCACTGTGCAATCATTCCCGTAGGCTAGCAATCACAGGGAAGAAGAAAAAAAAGCAATTCACGAGTATAAGAAGGAAAATTCTTTACTGATAATCACCCCACAACCCCCACCACCTAGGTTACGTAATATCAATTTCAATGTCAGAGGACAATGTGTAGACACAGATCAATATGTTTCAGCCAAAATGAATCCATAAAGTGCATCCCACTTTTGTGCCACTATTTATATCATGGACTCTTGTGTAATGAATGTATGCATTGAAAGCGATTGCACATTTAAAAAGAAATGCAGAGTTAGACTGGGATAGTGATGGGGAAATTACTGTGTACAGCTAGATTCAGTTTTACCTCAGCTATTCTTATTAAATTTGAGTCCTTCTGGTAAATAGTGTTTTCCTACTTCTTAATGAGAAACCACTCAGATTACCCAAAACAAACAGGATGTAGATAAACTGTCAGCTACATGAAGGAAACAAAATTCAGTTCTTCATAAAAGCCCACTGGCTGCCTAATGTTCATTGTTTGACTCCAGAATAATTATTGTCTTTCTTGAGAAAGGTCCAAACCTTCCAGTCCCATGCATTTTAAATAAGATGAAAAACAATTGCTGGCATTCATGAAGTGATTTCACTTGGCAGATTTATGTTCCTCCGACATTCAGGTCCCTTGTTGTAGAGTTTATTTTATTTATTTATTTATTTATTTATTTATTGTATGCCTATGTTAACATCTCATGCAGAGGAAATGTCCTTTCTTCTCCCTTCCAGGAATCAAAATGTTTGTGTCAGTCTCGCACTGGTGCATGAAGGTGGAATGAGGAAGACAGGAGTCTCAGGGAAGTGCTTTCAGACAACAATTACATTCACAACATGGATGGCACAAAGTGTATTCAGTGTCTGAGCCAGACAGCCCCTAAACACTGTCTGGAGTCATGTCTCTCTCTAGCCTACTTCCTGTTAGATAACAAGAGGTGTCAAAGGGGGTTTTGAGTCCAAGGCCAGCAGTACCACCTAGTGGCGATACTCCAGACTGTGTCGCCCAGTGGCGAGAACCAGAGGGCGCTTTGTCTAGTGGCTGGATTCAACAGCTGGGAATTCATCAATTTTTCTGGGATAATTTCTTCTCCACTACTTCAGGATCTCCCCAAACCACTTCCAGTCTCACCCCAATACCACAGGGTAGGCCAGGGTGCTTGTTAAACCAACTCAGCAAGTTTCTGTTTGGACCTCTATTTCCAGTCATACTTTGGTCACTGGGTAGGGCCACACCTCACCATGGATACACTGGAGGTAGATAGGAGCACCCCCTACCAAGCTTGTCTGGACAATCCACCAAGCCCATCACTTGGGTGATATTAACCTGTAACAGCAGCAACAGCTTGGATGGGCCTCGTTTCTGGGCTCAGGGGCCTGCCACCCATGCCTGATCATAACTACAGTCCCTGAAGGGACAGTCTTGTTGGAAGTGTCCCCTTTGTCCACATTCAAAGCATGGGCCTTTCAAGGTCTCAGTTGGTTCGCTCAGTTCTTAGGCAGTGGGCCTTCTGGGTCCATGTATCCCTCTCTTCTGGGGCTCTGGTCCCACTTCCATTCTGCTTTGGTGGTCAGGTTTTGCTCTCTGGCTAAAGGCACTTCTCATGGTGTTAGCCTGTTTAGTGGTCCTTGATTTTCCCTCTTTACCTGGCCTCCGCTAGGTGTTGGAGATTTGTTTTCAGGAGTGCCTGACTTCAGTGTTGGTGAGGCTGGATGCTTGGGGATACATAGTTCTCCATGAGGGTTGAGGGTCAATGGTCAGTGGCAACTCACCCACTCCCTCCCTCTGCCTGGGGGAATCTGGGGGAATTGCTCCAATACAATTGCTTCCACTACTTGCACTCCAGTCTGCTTTTCCATGTCTAACCAGCACCAACACTGGTCCCACAGATGTTAGGCCACCACCTGGAGCAGGGCTCTTGGTAGGTATCTCTCCTGGCAAAGCCTCTCAGGCTTGATACCTAGATAGTCGAGTATGGCTATTTTTATTTTGGCATAACCCAGCGCCTCAGTGGAGTCCAAGCTTTGATATGGCATTTGTGCAAGGCTGGTCAGGTATGGGACAATCAGGAGAACCCATGTTCTGGTGGCTAACATGCCGCAGTAGCCACCCATTGAAAGGTGACCCGGAAAGCCTTGGTGTCATCTCTGGGGCCCATTTTCATGAGCCATATGGGCATCCAAGCATTCTACCTCCCTGGGGCTGTAGTAGTGTCCCCACCTGCTGGATCAGGTGTTCTTCTTGTGCCTGGTGTTGGGCCACCAGCTCCCAAATTAGCTGTTGCTGCTACTGTTGGGCGCTTGCTGTTGCTGGCTCTCCAGCATCCGTTTCAGCAGCTTTCCGTATCCACGGTTCTCTTTAGAGTCATCCCCTCCGTCCAGGACATGGGCAATGCCCACGTTCTCCACCACATATCAAAGAGGGGTTGAGCCAAGGCCTGCAGGACCGCCTAATGAGAATACTCTGGGTTGCGTGGCCCAATGGTGAGAGTCAGCAGCTAGGGATAGACGTACCTCGGCCCTCCCTGCTCCACCAGGTTTCTACCCAGGGCCCAAAGAAACAATCATTTGAAATGTGCAGCCTAGGAGCTGGGCACCGCTCCGCCTGCTCTCTGGGCCACTTCCTATCCCGGCTTCAGTTCCTCTTGGAGTGCCACTGATCTGCCTTGAGATCTCTCGGGCCACTCTCAGGTCTCCCTCTATCTGCGATGGCCCATCATCCTCAGCCTCTGCAGCTGAAGGCTCTGTGGTGGCTTGACTGTAAGGCCTGGTCCCGGCCACTTGGAGCCTCGGCAGCTTTTCTGCAGGAAGCTGCACCACCCGACTGCTCTCCTGCTCTGTCCACCCAGACTGAGCTGAGCCGCTCCCTTTTGAACTCTGCCTCCACTGTGAGCATGCCCAGCAGGGGCAGCGAGGTGGGGCCTTCTGTGTCCAGAGCAACTCCTTACCCTTGCTTCAGCAGTGTGGGGTTCATCACAAGAGGGTCAACAAGATGTTGCACAAGGGCCCTGCCCATGTACTCCAACACAAAAGCCAAGCACAACCTACTTTGTACAGATTGCAGGGACACCGCTTTAGCTCATTGGATTAGCCCAATTGAGTCATTCAAATTATGTGCAGAAAATATATTTCTGCAGCAGTTCATTGGAGAACGTGCTGACCCCCACAGCCCTGGCCTGGCTGCACAGTGATTGTATAACAGGAGATTGAAAATTGTAGATTATTTAATTTATTTGGATTTATCCTGAATAAACAGCCCTTCCTCCAGGGCAGAGGTTCTCAAACTTCATTGCTCCATGACCCCTTTCTGACAACAACAATTACTACATGACCCCCGGGAGTGGGGATCAAAGCCTGAGCCTGCCCGAGCCCCACCGCCATGGGTGGGGAGGCCAAAGCCAAAGTCCAGGGTCCTGTAACCCGAGCCCCGTGTCCCATGGCTGAAGCCCTTGGGCTTCGGCTTCAGCCCCAGGGTGTGGGGCTCGGGCATTGGCTTAAGTCCTGGGTGGTGGGGCTTGGGCATGGGCTTCAGCCCCAGGCCCCAGCAAGTCTAACGCCAGCCCTGGTAACCCCATTAGAACAGAGTCATGACCCACTTTGGGGTCCCAATCCACAGTTTGAGAACCGCTGCCTAGAGGGAGGTAGCATGACCTCGCAGAAAAGGCACTGTACTGGGAGTCAGGAGACCTGGGTTCCTTGTCTGACTCTGCCACTGACCTGCTGTGTGACCTTGGGCAAACCACTGCCACTCTCTGTGCTTCTCTTTCCCCTCCCATTGTCTGCCTTGGCTGTGGAGAGTGTAAACTCTTTAGGGCAGGGACTGTCCCACCCTATGAGTCTGTGCCGTGCCTGGCACAATGGGGTTCTGATCTTGGCTGGAACTGGCCTCTGAGCACTACACTGATATAAATAATTAATAATATTCACCCCAAAGTACCTTAAAATACACATATTACACATTTAATGCCTCCCCCGTTCCATTATAACTAAACTGCAGGAATCCACTCCCTGCACACATGTGGTTAGAGGAGAACAGAACCATTCCCATGTGAACCAAACATGCTGTGAAAATCACCTGTTAGTTCGTTGTTGGAGCCTCTCAAGTGTTAGCCTCTCACCTCTTTTCCATCACTCTATACCTGCAAGTTATTCCAGTACTGCTCACCACCTAAAGTATTTGGGTGACATTGTTTGATGTTTCCATTCATAGACACCCTGTCTCCAGAAAGTTGCAATGTCTAAATCTATTTGTCCTTCAGGTTATGAGCTGCCTATTGGAGTTTCGCTCTCTTGGTCCTTTCATCCGTGTCTGTCTGTATTCTGTCCCTTGGGTTGGTTTCTCGTTGCAGTGTCTATCTGAATTAAATGCATTTCTGCCCATTAATTCAGTCACATCTCCATGTTGGATGGACTGTCATTCTCCTGCATTGTCTTCATTTTACTCAGCTTCATTTGCCACCCCGCTCCCTGACTTTTACAGCTGAGCTCCCCATCAGCTCTTGTAATGTATTTTCTTACAGGTGAGAAATGATGTATCCGCATCTATGGCACGTCTCCATTAATGGAAAGCCAGCGAGGCAGATCCTCAGATGATGTAAATCAGCATATCTCCACTGATTGCAATGGGGCTACACCAATTGATACCAGATGAGGATCTGGCCCAGGTGGGTTTTTTTACTTCCCATACTAGTCTCTGGAAAATGTCCTGTGTGCAAATCATGGAAAAAATGTCACCTCTTATTCCTAAATCACTGGTGAGCGTAGCCATATGGCATTGTATAGGCATAAAGAGAGGCGAATTCTCCCGGGTAAGGCAGGATAATAAGAACGCTGCTCATACATACGTGCTGACCTCACAAGGTTCGTAAAGACAAAGTTGAGTTGAACCCTGATTCAGAAACGTATTCATAAACCCACTGGATAGCATTTTCAAAAGTGCCTAAGGCCTATGTTCACAAGACTTAGGCCCAGAACTCTACAAGTAGTTTAAAGGCATTGCTCTGCTCTGTGTTGCAAGGCCTAACTGACTGAGGAGCCTAAGTCTCATTTTCAAAAGTAACAGAAGCACTTGGGGCTAGAGCCACAAAGGGATGTAGACGCTGCGCCGCCTAACTCCGAGGCACCCCGTGGCTCAGTGCAATCCTCAGCCCCAAGTTAGGTGCCTGGCTTAGCCCAGGCCAGAGAGAGAGATTGTCACGCTGTCCGGAGTAGCTCACAAGCAGTGGTACAAGTAAAATTCATTTCTTACCAGTAAGCTGCACCAGTTAAGGGGAGGCGGGGGCACGTGCTCTGCCCATGTGACCCCCCACGTGACTCCTCTCTGCCCTGCCCCCGGCCCGGGGCCCTGCACTCTCCCCTACCCCTTCCTATGATCCATCCCACGTTACCTGGAGTGGGAGCTCTGTCCTCCTCCCGCTGCGCCAGAGACTTCTGAACTTCAGGGCTCTCCAGAACCGCAGCGGCGAAAGGAGCAGACTGTGGGGCTGCTGGGCGGCCCCACGCCAGCAGCTTCTCTGGCGTGTACCACCCCCAGCCCTTCCACACAGCTTCATTTCCTGTCTGGGGTCTCTACAGCAGCCCACCAGAGGACAGGGCTGGGGGTGGGGCTGGGATGGGAGTGGAACAGCCGTGCCAGCGGAGCTACCAGCGGTCCCACATTCTTCTCCTTTTGCCGTGGTGGTTCCCTGCTCCTTTCGCCGCGGTGGTTCCCGGGAGAGCCCTGCGGTTCAGGGCTCTCCCGGGAACTGCAGCAGCGAAAGGAGCAGAATGTGGGGCTGCTGGGCGGCCCCACGCCAGCAGCTTCTCTTGCACGGCTGTACCACCTGCAGCCCAGCCCCGCCCCCAACCCTGTCCTCCAGCGGGGCTGCTGTACGGACCCCAGACCGGACTCAGGAGACGCAGCTGCGTGGAAGGGCTGGGGGGTGGGGCTGGGGTGGTACAGCCGCACTGGAGGAGCTGCCGGTGCGGGGTTGTCCAGCGGCCCCACGTTCTGCTCCTCCTGTGTCTTCCTGGTACGGCGTCCTTGCTATAAATATCGTACAGGTACGGCGTCGCGGACTGCACCGCAGCTCACACTTGAGAGTGCCAATCTCAGAGCAGACTGTCAGAAAACAGGACAGAGACGCCAAACTGGTGAGATATTCGATAAGTAGATTTCCCCAAGCCAGTAACAACTGTGCACTCCTGGATTACGATATTAGTCGTACCATGGAGTCCCAAACTGCCCTCCTTAGGCTCTCCAGTGCATCTTGTCATCACGACAAGCTGGACTAAGAGCTGAAAGGTCACACTTACCACTTCTTTGAGATTCAGCCCTAAGTGAATTGTTCCGAGACGCTGACTTGGGCTGGTCTGTCCGCATCCCAGACATAGCTCTCCATTCTGGATTCTCAGCCAGGACCATCTCCTGGAGTTAGATGCCTAAACCAGGTCAGCTTTTCTTGTGAAGCAGCACGGGGGAAAAACAGCCCCAGCCCGTTACAGGCATTTGCTTCGTGGACAGGGCACTCACCTGGGACACGGGAGACCTGTTTTCAAATCCCTGCTCTGCCTGATTGAGGGCAGAGGCTTGAGCCCAGCTCTCCTACAGCCCAGAGAAGTGCCCTAGCCATCAGGTTACACAGTGGTCATGCTCTCCCAGTCTCTCTTGTTGGAGTTGCTCCATTGTGTATAAATAATTAAGGATTCAGGTACAGGGATGGGTACCTAGCTGAGTGCCTTAGCTATCCGGCTACAGGGTCATTCCCACTCACTAGCCCACTCAATACTGTACAGTGGAACAGCTTCACCAAGACTGGTTAAGACAGCCGCACCGTGAATGCACTCACCTGACCGGTGGGTGATCAGCTTTCAAATCCCTGCTCCAAATTAGACAGCAAAGGGATTTAAACCTGGGTCTCCCACTTCCTATATGAATGCTCTAGCCATGGGTTATTGGTATAACCACACACCTCCGCCCACCCCCAGAATTCCTGAACTGCTCACCTCACGCAGTTTTTTGTGCATATTGGGAGTGCTCTGAGCTACCAGATCGGGCAGGACAGGTGAGAACACACCCAGTTTGTAATCTTCCTGGGGCTTAGGTCTGAGCTACAGCCCTAAGCAGCTCGGGGGCTTCAGGACTTCAATGGTTTTGTGTAAGCTCCCTCGCAGAAACCTAGGTACCATGGGGGCTTCACTAGTGGAAATGTAGGTGTCTACAGGGTTAGGTGGCAACTAACCAAGGGTTTTGAGAACATAAGATCAGCGATACTGGGTCAGACCAAAGGTCCATCTAGCCACACAGGGAATGACCAGAACAGATACTCCTCAAGTGATCCATCCCCTATCACCCATTCCCAGCTTCTGGCAAACAGAAGCTAGGGACGCCATCCCTGCCCATCCTGGCTGATAGCCATTGATGGACCTAGCCTCCATTAATTTATCTAGTTATTTCTTTAATGCTGTTATAGTCTTGGCCTTCACAACATCCTCTGGCAAGGAGTTCCACAGGTTGACAGTGTGTTGTGTGAAGAAATACTTCCTTTTGTTTGTTTTAAATCTGCTGCCTATTAGTTTCATTTGGTGACCCCTAGTTCTTGTGTTATGAGGCACTTCCTTATTTACTTTCTCCACACCTGTCATGATTTTATAGACCTCTATCATATCCCCCCTTAGTTGTCTCTTTTCTAAGATGAAAAGTCCCAGTCTTATTAATCTCTCCTCATACAGCAGCTGTTCCATACCCCTAATAATTTTGTTACCCTTTACTAAACCTTTTACAATTCCAATATATATTTTTTGAGATGGAGCGACCACATCTGCATGCAGTATTGAAGACGTGGGCGCTCCATGGATTTATAGAAAGGCAACATGATATTTTATGTCTTATTACACTGGTCTACAATTTTTGAGAAGTCGTCTGCTTCAGAGATGAAATGTGCTATTTATTATGTATTTTGATGTGCTGAATTCAAATATGACAATTAAAACAACTGACTGTCTACTGTTTCTAAGATATTTAAGTTTTTACATTTTATGTCTATGTATATTGTGGAGATAGTAGAGTTTTAATCATAAATTGTAAACCTAGGTCTTTTCATGTGTTTATGGTTGCTTTACATGATAATATTTCACCTGTCCTGTTTATGTAACACTTTAAAAATCAGCAAAAGGGTTATATAAATAAAATTTATTATGAAACAAAAGGCAAAAAACTATTATGTACATAGTTTAGTCCTATTCAGTGTCTACTCGGCGCTTCTTGGCTTGTCTCTTGTATTCATTAAATGGAGCATCTCTTGTCACTGTCCAGCAATAGTCTGCAATCATTGATGGGCTCCATTTGCCCTGATAGCGTTTCTCCATTGTTGCAATGTCCTGGTGAAATCGCTCGCCGTGCTCATCGCTCACTGCTCCGCAGTTCGGTGGAAAAAAATCTAGATGAGAGTGCCAAAAATGTATCTTTAGTGACATGTTGCAACCAAGGCTTTTGTATGCCTTGAGGAGGTTTTCCACCAACAACCTGTAGTTGTCTGCCTTGTTGTTTCCGAGAAAATTTATTGCCACTAAATGGAAGACTTTCCATGCCGTCTTTTCCTTGCCACGCAGTGCATGGTCAAATGCATCATCTCGAAGAAGTTCACAAATCTGAGGACCAACAAAGACACCTTCCTTTATCTTAGCTTCACTTAACCTTGGAAATTTTCCACGGAGGTACTTGAAAGCCGCTTGTGTTTTGTCAATGGCCTTGACAAAGTTCTTCATCAGACCCAGCTTGATGTGTAAGGGTGGTAACAAAATCTTCCTTGATTCAACAAGTGGTGGATGCTGAACACTTTTCCTCCCAGGCTCCAATGACTGTCAGAGTGGCCAGTCTTTCTTGATGGAGTGGGAATCTCTTGCACGACTATCCCATTCGCAGAGAAAACAGCAGTATTTTGTGTATCCAGTCTGCAGACCAAGCAAGAGAGCAACAACCTTCAAATCGCCGCAAAGCTGCCACTGATGTTGGTCATAGTTTATGCACCTCAAAAGTTGTTTCATGTTGTCATAGGTTTCCTTCATATGGACTGCATGACCAACTGGAATTGATGGCAAAACATTGCCATTATGCAGTAAAACAGCTTTAAGACTCATCTTCGATGAATCAATGAACAGTTTCCACTCATCTGGATCGTGAACGATATTGAGGTCTGCCATCACACCATCGATGTTGTTGCAGGCTACAAGATCACCTTCCATGAAGAAGAATGGGACAAGATCCTTTCGACAGTCATGGAACATGGAAACCCTAACATCACCTGCCAGGAGATTCCACTGCTGTAGTCTGGAGCCCAATAGCTCTGCCTTACTCTTGGGTAGTTCCAAATCCCTGACAAGGTCATTCAGTTCACCTTGTGTTATGAGGTGTGGTTCACAGGAGGAGGATGGGAGAAAATGTGGGTCCTGTGACATTGATGGTTCAGGACCAGAAGTTTCATCCTCTTCCTCTTCCTCGTCTGACTCAAGTGAGAATGATTCTGGTGCATCAGGAACCGGCAGTCCTTCTCCATGGGCTACTGGGCGTATAGCTGATGGAATGTTTGGATAATGCACAGTCCACTTTTTCTTCTTTGACACACCTTTCCCAACTGGAGGCACCATGCAGAAGTAACAATTGCTGGTATGATCTGTTGGCTCTCTCCAAATCATTGGCACTGCAAAAGGCATAGATTTCCTTTTCCTGTTCAACCACTGGTGAAGATTTGTTGCACAAGTGTTGCAGCATATGTGTGGGGTCCACCTCTTGTCCTGATCTCCAGTTTTGCAGCCAAAATAAAGGTGATAGGCTTTCTTAACCATAGTGGTTATACTGCGCTCTTGTGATGCAAAAGTCACTTCACCACAAACATAGCAGAAGTTATCTGCACTGTTCACACAAGTACGAGGCATCTCTGCTCACTTTGGCTAAACAGAAATGTGTCCCTTTGCAAAATCAAACACTGACAAATAAGAGAGCACGACACTGTATGATTTCTAGCGCTGATATAGGG
The DNA here is from genome assembly GCF_013100865.1 of Trachemys scripta elegans. Classification (NCBI taxonomy): domain Eukaryota; kingdom Metazoa; phylum Chordata; order Testudines; family Emydidae; genus Trachemys; species Trachemys scripta. The sequence continues at coordinate 3,684,720 of NC_048302.1, forward strand.
CAATTTGTTCAGCAGAGTGGTGTAAGCTTCGTTATGATTGCATCATCCATGACTTTTAGGAATAACATGATGCAATTCATATCAGGTATGACGCAATACCAGATTCAGATTGCATCATTCATTGTTTTGCCTAAAAAGCAAGTACTGTCCAAACCCAGTCATAGATTTATTCATAGATCCAGTCAAAGATGTATTTTAGTCATTTCTGGTTTAAATTGAGATCCCTTCCCTTTATAACTCACTTATCCTCCGCCATTCCCAAGTCAAGGGTCGTATATACTGACCCAATAGCATATCTTGAAAACTAGAGCCAATCAATTTTAAGCATCATTTTCATTCTCAGTGACCCAGAATTAGTAAAGTTTGACTACATTTATTTCAGAAGCATTTTGGCTGTAGAGCAGTGTTATCTATCCCTTTCTTAATGATTCCCGACATTCTGTTTGCTTTTCTGACTGCTGCACTAGGACCCTGAGGCTGCTTTGGGGGTGAATATGGGAATGCCTTGTGGAGCATTAAGCACTGGAGTAGTGTACACTCATCCCTTGGTTTGTGATGCTAGGTGGAAAACACTGATATTACTGAGTATGTTGAGTAAAGGGGGAGAACAAGATTAGTCCCTATTGGACCACACAGATGGGAAGATTCATGGAAATGGAACAGCTGTTCAGGGCTCTTTGGGATCTGTTCAGGAAGAAAGCGGGTGGCCAGCTAATACATTCCCACACAGCACTGCCAGGCCTTGCAAATGGGTCCATAGTACCTCATGACTGACTATTGTGAAGACTGCCTGGATGTTTCCTCTTCTGCTTATGACCACATCGTCATCCACTTCTTGCTACATCCACCAGCTCTGTGCTACACACTGGCCTGTCTAGGGGAGGTCTAGAAGCCTGTTTAGGGGAGATCTAGAATATTAGGAGTGGCCGGATATTGCTGGAGTTGACTCTCTACCTATCCCTCGGGAATCTTGCCCAAAGAAGGAAGGTGAGAGACAGGGCAATCCATAGCAAGGTCATTTTCAGGAGCTAATTACTACACAAATGTGGTTAGATGGGTGTAGGAGAGTTCACATCTGAGACAAAGGTGGACTTGCTCAGTACTCCATCGGGACATAGCCTGCTTCATGCAGGTGCAAAGCATCCAAGTTTTCCTCGTGGCCCCCAGTAAGCTGTGGAGACAACACTGTCATCCCCTTCCCCACCCCATCCTCACCCCCGGAAGAGAGGACATCATCCCTTTCTGCAGATCCCTCTTGGCGAGGATGATCACAATGATGGGCCCTTCCTGGAGGTGGAGAGAAAAGGAGGGAAATGGAAAGATCCTTGTGGCTCAGTTCCACGGCTTTAAATCACCTTTGTGTTCCTCCAATCCTATCCTGCTGTCAGTCCTTCAGGCTGCTGTAATTTACCCCATCTGTCTATGGTCCCAAGGGAACATTCCAGTAGCCAGGAATCAGCCAGATACAAAGGAACCCCAACTACATGTAGAAGCTTCTAAGCCATAGGAGATTCTCTAGTAACTGTGCAAACAGCACCTCCAGGACACAAAGTTGTCCTAGCAGAGGGTAGAATCAGAACCTCTGTTATTAACTAGAATTACATCCTGGTCAGATTAGAGGGAAGTAAGTATCCTTTTGCAAAGAAAAAAGAATTGAATTATATTAACAGAAAAGCCCTGGAAATGCTGAACAGTAAGAGCAGAGGCAGAGAGAGGTAGGTGAGTATCCAATGCGTAGAACAGCTGGAGGAAACAACACAATGGCGGATAAATCAAAGCAGAGATGCAACACACAGTCCAGAGGCTGCAGCCTTCTGCATTCTCAAGGCAATATGTGAAAGACAGAACAGCGACCTTGCCGACTTTCTTTGCTTAGAACTGTTCAGTTAGTTGATTACTGTATTTTTATTACTTCAAGAACAACTTTGTCCTTTTTACAGACTTTGTTATAACTTCCATGTATTGCCTTGAATCTATTTACACTGCAGCCCCCTCGGCTTAGCTCTGTACTGCATCTGTACTTTGATTGATAGATCTCTGTGTTATTTACCAGAAATATGGCTTGCCTTTGTTTCCAGCTTGTCATTCTGTTTCTGTTTTTCTTTTGGTTTCATCTGTTACTCCTTGACAATCTCCATTGCATTTGTTCCTCTGACACACCATTAATATTCTTTTTTTTTTCCAGAAAAGAATATTTTTCTTCTGCCAAATAATAAAATAATGATAATAATTAATAATTAAAGTACTAAAGGGAATGGAAACATCCCCAAAGTGACATTTTCAAAAAAATAAGGGCCAGATTTTCTCTCATTTACATCAGTGCATATCCAGACAGTGGAGTTATGCTGGATAAAAACTGGCTTATCTGAGATCACAATCTGGCCCTTACTCCCTCCATTTGCAATGGGGGGAAATGACAAATTTGTGATCATTCACACCACAAAAACACTGAGTGAAATTCACAAGACTGCTTTGTTCCCCACAAAAATTTGGCAAAGCAAACAGCAGACATTTCAGCCCAACTCTGATATTTCAAGTCTTTAATCTTCTGTGAAAAGTTTCCTTCCTTCTTTGATTAAAATCCAGCATTTCAGAGAGTCAGTTGCACATTGAAACATTATAGAAAACCATGAATTCTTTCTGAGTGGAGACAACAGGCAGAGCAGAGCTCTTCAGTTGTTTCCCAATGCTTCTCCTGGGAGAATACTAATGGTAGCTTTCCAGTTCTCAGGGGTTCTCCTCTCTGTATTGTATCCCAGGGTGAGACCTCCTTCTCGCTAGGCAATATCTTTTAACAGATCGGAGAATCACCCACAGTGACAGCTCCTTTATTGCTTATAGAAGATATCATGGAAATACATACCCTTAAAACATAGTCTTCCTGGGATGCGTGGAATAATGCCCCTCTCTTCTACAGAAGGTTTACAGCTAATGTGCTAGAGGGAAAACCTTTTATGGCCTTGAAGGCATATATCTTGCATACTATATCTCAATCCTGAGATACATATCTTTTTCTAACAGTCTCCCTTGGTTTAACATTTCTTTGGTACACACAGTACTTCATTGTTATTTTTATGGGCACTACATCAGTGGAGTCCACTGCATACATTAGCATTTACTATCTCTTGTAATGTCCTTCATTTAGAAAATAGATGTCCCAGTCATCTCATTTTTTCCCCTTTTACTGTCACCTGTTAATGCTTTGTGTAGGGCCTGGGACCTGCATGTTTTAGAAGAGGGAGCTTCTTCTCCAGTAAAAATGATATAGTGTATTTCAATTAATTTTCTAACACTGTAAGGGAGTACAAGATTCAGCTGAAAGTACAGGCATGGATATAAGTGAATGCAAGTTGAGAGGAAGTAGTCAAACCCTGTGTTTGGTGTATTATGTTCGAAGCCATCCACACAAATGGAGATCAAAGATAAATGCCATCTAGGGGTAAAGAATGTGAAAATGTGAATCACAGCATAACTTCTGCCTGTGCTCGTAGATAGATTCCATAAGAACATAAGAACGGCCATATTGGGTCAGACCAAAGGTCCATCTAGCCCAATATCCTGTCTTCCAACAGTGGCCAATGCCAGGTGCCCCAGAGGGAATGAACAGAACATGTAATCATCAAGTGATCCATCCCCTGTTGCCCATTCTCAGCTTCCAGCAAACAGATGCTAGGGACAGCATCCCTGTCCACCCTGGCTAACAGCCATTGAGGGACCTCTCCTCCATGAACTTATCTAATTCTTTTTTTAACCCTGTTATAGTCTTGGCCCTCACAACATACTCTGGCAGGGAGTTCCACAGGTTGACTGTAAGTTTTGTGAAGAAATCATTCCTTTTGTTTGTTTTAAACCTGCTGCCTATTAATTTCATTTGGTAACCCCTAGTTCTTGTGTTATAAGAAGGAGTAAATAACACTTCCTTATGTACTTTCGCCACACCAGTCATGATTTTATAAACCTCTATCATATCCCCCCTTAGTCGTCTCTTTTCCAAGCTGAAAAGTCCAGTCTTATTAATCTCTCCTCATGTAGCATCCATTCCATACCCCTAATCATTTTTGTTGCCTTTTTCTGAACCTTTTTCAATTCCAATATATCTTTTTTGAGATGGTCCGACCACATCTGCACGCAGTATTCAAAATGTGGGCATACTATGGATTTATAGAGAGGCAATATATTTTTTGTCTTATTATCTATCCCTTTCTTTTTGATGCCCAACATTCTGATCACTTTTTTGACTGCCACTGCACATTGAGTGGATGTTTTCAGAGAACTATCTTCAATGACTCCAAGATCTCTTTCTTGAGTGGTAACAGCTAATTTAGACCCCATCATTTTATATGTATAGTTGGGATTAGGTTTTCCAATGTGCATTACTTTGCATTTATCAACGCTGAATTTCATCTGCAATTTTGTTGCCCAGTCACTAATTTTTTTGAGATCCTTTGTAGCTCTTTGCAGTCTTCCTGGGACTTAACTATCTTGAGTAGTTTTGTGTCATCTGCAAATTTTGCCACCTTACTGTTTATCCCCTTTTCAGGATGATTTATGAATATGTTGATTAGGACTGGTCCCAGAACAGACCCCTGGGGGACATCACTATGTACCTCTTTCCATTCTGAAAACTGACCATTTATTCCTACCCTTTGTTTCCTATCTTTTAACTAGTTACCAATACATAAGAGGACCTTCCCTGTTATCCCATGACAGCTTACCTTCATTAAGAGCCTTTGGTGAGGGAATTTGTCAAAGGCTTTCTAAAAGTTTAAGTACACTATATCCACTGGATCCCCATTGTTCACATGCTTGTTGACCCCCTCAGAGAATTCTAGTAGATTGGTGAGGCATGATTTCCCTTTACAAAAACCATGTTGACTCTTCCCCGACAAATTATGTTCATCTATATGTCTGACACTTTCGTTATTTACTATAGTTTCAACCAGTTTGCCCGGTACTGAAGTCAGGTTTACCAGTCTGTAATTGCTGGGATCACTTCTGGAACCCTTTTTAAAAATTGGCATCACATTAGCTATCCTCCAGTCATTTGGTACAGAAGCTGATTTAAATGATAAGTTACACAATACAGTTAGTAGTTCTGCAATTTCACATTTGAGTTCCTTCAGAACTCTTGGATGAATACCATCTGGTCCTGGTGACTTGTAACTGTTTAGTTTATCAATTTGTTCCAAAACCTCCTCTAATGACACCTCAATCTGGGACAGTTCCTGAGATTTGTCATCTAAAAAGAATGGCTCAGGTTTGGGAATCTCCCTCACATCCTCAGCCGTGAAGACCAATGCAAAGAATTAATTTAGTTTCTCCGCAATGGCCTTATCATTCTTGAGTGCTCCTTTAGCATCTCGATCGTCCAGTGGCCCCACTGATTGGTTAGCAGGCTTCCTGCTTCTGATGTACTTAAAAAAAATTTCTCTTACTTTTTGATTCTTTGGCTAGCTGTTCTTCAAATTATTTTTTGGCCTTCTTAATATTTTTACACTTCATTTGCCAGAGTTCATGTTCTTTTCTATTTTCCTCATTGGGATTTATCTTCCACTTTTTAAAGGATGCCTTTTTTGCCTCTCATGTGGCACTTTTTTGGTTCTCTATGTTTTTTAAATTGGGATATACATTTAAGTTGAGCCTCTATTATGGTGTCTTTAAAAAGTTTCCATGCAGATTGCAGAGATTTCAATTTTGGAGATGTACCTTTTAATTTCTGTTTAACTGACCTCACTTTTGTGTAGTTCTCCTTTCCGAAATTAAATGGTACTGTGTTGGGCTGCTGTGGTGTTTTCCCCACCACAGGGATGTTAAGTTTAATTATATTATTGTCACTATTACCAAGAGGTCCAGCTATATTCACCTTTTGGACCAGATCCTGTTCTCCACTTAGGACTAAATCAAGAATTGCCTCTTCTCTTGTGGATTCCAGGACTAGCTGCTCCAAGAAGCAGTCAAGTAAGGTGTCAAGAAACTTTATCTCTGCATCTCATCCTGAGGTGACATGTACCCAGTCAATACGGGGATAGTTGAAATCCCCTATTATTATTATTGAGTTTTTTTATTAATAGCCCTCTAATCTGCCTGAGTATTTCACAGTCACTATCACCATCCTGGTCATGTGGCCGGTAATATATCCCTACTGCTATATTCTTATTATTACTGCATGGAATTACTATCCTAGAGAATCTATTGTACAGTTTGGTTCAATAAAGATTTTTATTTCATTTGATTCTATGCTTTCTTTCACATATAGTGCTACTCCCCTACCAGCATGACCTGTTCTGTCCTTCCGATATATTTTGTACCCTGGTATTACTGTGTCCCATTGATTATCCTCATTCCACCAAGTTTCTGTGATGCCTATTATATCAATATCCTCATTTAATACGCGGCACTATAGTCAACCCATCTTATTATTTAGACTTCTAGCATTGGTATGTAAGTACTTTAAAAACTTGTCACTTTTCAGCTGTCTGCCATTACATGATGTATGGGATTTTTTTTTCATTTGACTGTTTTTCATCAGATCCTACCTGTATTTTATCATCTTCCATCCTCTCCTCCTTATTAGGACATAGAGCCTCCCCTAAGGGGATCTGTCTGAACCACGTACTCCTCCGCACTTGTGGGCTTTTCTCCAGCCCTTCCTTAGTTTAAAAACTGCTCTACGACCTTTTTAATTTTAAGTGCCAGCAATCTGATTTCATTTTGGTTTAGATGTGGCCCATCCTTCCTGTATAGTTGCTAGGCGTCTATGTCCGGGCAGTAGAATGTGACACTCTAGTCTCACGAGTGCCATTGATATGTGATCTTAGGCCTCAGACAGCTAGGCACTGTTCACAGCTGTGTCCTAGCCTGCCCTCAGAGCAAGCAGTCCCTTTTCACCTACTAAGTAACAATCTGGCATATAGGGGAAACTGAGGCACACAGCGGCTTAATCAAAATATTGCAAAAATTCCCACTTCCTCACAATTACTCTCACTGTTAAAAAATTATGCCTGATTTCCAGTCTGAATTTGTCTAGCTTTAACTTCCAACCATTGAATCGTCGTATATCCTTCTCTGCTCGATTGAAGAGCCCATCATTAAATATTTGTTCTCCATGTTGGTATTTATACACTGTATTCAAGTCACCCCTTAATTTGTTAAATTAAATAGATTGAGCTCCTGGAGTCTATTACTATAAGAGCTGCTTTCTAATCCTTTAGTCATTCTTGTGGCTCTTCTCTGAATTTGCTGTTCTGTAGCAGACACAAGCTAATACTCCATATCGTGCTGTGTCTGTTAGCACATTGATCCATAATCATTCAAGATTATTTTTCTCTTATTTATCAATAATTCGGAAACAGGTGATGCCATTTTTGACATAGAGTGCCACTCCCTCTCCTCTTTTGCACAATCAAGCCTTTCTAATAGATTAGAACCATTGATTTTAACATTCCAGTTGTCTGCATCATCTCTCGCCAGGTTTCAGTAACACCAAATAGATAGAATTTATGCTCATAAATGAACAATTCAAATTCCTCCTATTTGTTACCCAGGCTTTTAGCATTGGTGTACAGGCAAGTCAATAATTTCTTCTCCTCATGTCCTTTGGTTTCTTGACTAATTTTGTTCTCAACATCTTGATTTTGTGTTAACTGAGTGCTCATATCTTCCCTCTCTTTTTACCCTTCCATTTTTCTATTCGTTTAACCCCCTCCTGACTACTCTTGCCAGCCTGTCCCTAAACAGATCGGTCTCCCTTCTACTGAGATAGAGGCCAAGCAAACTATACAGCCCGCTTTCCCCACAGAAAGTGGTCCAACATTCTATAAAACCAAAACCCTCCACCACTTAACTCACCAGTGATTCACTTCTGGAATCTTCTGCCTTCTGTCTTCCTTTGCTTGTGGGACAGGAAGGATCTCAGAGAATATCGCTTGGACTCACTTCTTCTTCAGCACACTTCCAAGTTCTCTGAAGCCATCTACTATCTGTGAGAGATCCCATGACACCATGTCATTAATACCAATATGAACTATCACCAAATAGATCCTCACCATTGACTTCCAAAGCGTACCCAATCTTAGAGTGACATCTTGTGTCTTGGCTCCTGGTTGGTAGCACACCAACTTCTTGTCCACCCGTCCCTTGCAGAATGTTCTTTTGATTCTTCTGAGTATGGAATCTCCCACAAGGATTGTCTGTCTTCGTTGGACAGTTGGAAAACTGTTTGCAGGCAAAGCTGGTAGGCTCAGAATCATTTATATTTTCTGCAGCTTGCTATAGGTAATTTACATCTCTTCCACATCAACTCTGTATTACCAAATCCAAAGGAGCTTAAGGTGTAATATACACACTAAGTGGTTGCAAAGAAGTCAAGTAGCAGAAAAAGCAACTAATTAGAGCTGTTCTAAAAACAGGAAAAATATTTCATGAAAAGTCTTCAAAACTTCTCCAAATTTTCTCTCCCTCTATGTTTCCTCTCATCGGAATTTGGACACAAATTTTCCTTGAAAAATCAAACTTCAGAAAATGCCAACTACTTTTATGACTACCAGGAAGGCATGAGTTGCTAGGCCTTAAATAAATAGGTATTCCTATAAGATGGATTTTTAATCTCACAGGAACTTTTGACATTTCAAAATTAGTTTCTGTTCCAAATCAGAATGCAAAGGCAAAATTTGGGAATGAAAATTCCCCAAAATTTCAAATTGGAAATGTAGAGGTGAAAAAGTCTGATTTTTTTCATTTTGGAATGACATTTTGAAATGAAAATTGTTCCAAAATGTTGACTCAGAATCAATTTTTTTCTCTTGACTAGAAAAATCAAAGTATTTGTCAACATTGATATTTTTTCCACAGAAAATTTTGACAAAATCATATTTTCCAATGAAAAAACCTTTAATGGAAAAAATTCAACCAACCATACTTAAATTCCTTAATCCCACTGAAATATCCTCAGGCTGGGTTCTTCAAAGGTACCAGGACAAATCATAACAGATTGAATTTATTGTCCTTCAGACTAAGTCTTTGTTGCTTGGTCAGAACTCATCCTAGGGTCCGGCAGTGCTTTGCATGTCTCAGCAGCGATCTTTCTATTCTAGTAAAGATTGATTAATGAAGCCAAATGGCTCTGAGGAGGAGTCCCATTCCATTCTTCCCAGTTAGATGGACAGTGCCTTGAGAGGCTGCAAGGCAGGGAGGCAGTTCCCAGTCCTGTGGTTGTAGAGCCCCATCCTCTAACAATAAAGAATATGGCTTTCACAGGTTCCTATATAACATTATTCTTGCTCTGCAGAAATAAACATAATAGCAGGTAGGAAATGCCAAATAAAGAAAGGGAGTGTGGCCTAGTTGGTAGTGCTCTGGGTTGAAACTTGGTACACCTGGGTTCTAATCCTGGCTCTGCTACGACCTGGGATAAGTCACTGTGCCTCAGTTTCCCACTCTGTAGAATGGGGTTAATGATACTGCTCATGAAAAGGGCTCTTCTTTAGCTCATTCTGAGCCAAAAGGGGCACACCCATTCTACTGGCATTAGGATGAAGTGACTGAAGAAGGGTTATGTTCGCCTCAAGTTCATAGGAATTTCTTACAGCCCTGGCATCTGAATGAAAGTAGTGAGAATGACAGCCTGACCAGCACTGCCAGCTTCATTACACATTATTTCTTAGATAGACAGTGGCATTAAGGTTCATGTGGCACTAGCCTTGTGAGCAGGCCAGGCCTCTGATGCCCATCTGCCGCTCAGCTAGTCTATTTAATGACTGCTCAGATGATGCCAAGCTGTTTTGTAACTTTTTGGCACCTGCCAGACCTGGAGCACAGGGTTTTCAGGTAATGAGAGGCATTAGAATTGGGACGGACTGATATACACATCCGTGTGAATCCACAGTTTTCAAGTACAATAAGCAACAGAGAAACCACAATTGACTGTAAAGATTGCAGCTGGGCCACGATCGAGTGATCTGTATCAATATATGCCAGCAGAGATTTGGGGCCCTATATGTACCCACTGAACGCTTTGTGGGATCTGGAAATTAAGATGTCATTCTACTAATATACCACTCTATTAATTAACCTCTTTCCCATTTGTTGCCCACCCCCAAGCAGTTACATTTGCATGCAGACAGGATGTCTGTTTAGATCAGCCCTTCTACTCCTGCTGCTCACTCAACTGAAGTCATAACCCGTTGTTGGTGACATCAACACTGGTGCTGTGCAGATGATTATGATGCTGGGAAGAGAGGATTATGACTTCAGGTGAGAAATAAGCAGCCAGAGCAAATGCATTCCTAAGCCACAAACATCCAGTTTGCATGCAAATGCCCCATAGTCACAAAACCAAACGATCTGGGGAGAGAATTACAGAATATGGGACATCCAAGCAGAATTGCTTTTAAATAGAATGGCTCTGAAAGTTCTCCAGGAGCCATCAGATATCTTCAAAAATGGTGCATGTGCATATCTCTTTACAACCACCCAGGTGTGATTTCTCCCTAAAAGCTGTATTTTTGCCAACTTTTACTGCTTCCGCTGCTTGACTGAAGTGCATAACCAGCAGGCATGCCTGTTCAGGCACAGACGGTCTGCGGAAAGTCTGCATTATATAATCAAGTTCTTCCTCAGAGTACCAAAACGGCAGAAACTCCAGCAGACTTGCAAACAGACATACATCAGCACGTTGAGCATTTGACAGGCATTTCTTCACACAGAGGGAGAGGGAAGGGAATGTCAGACATTTTTGACTTCAAGGGGGGACCTATGTCTTTAAATGTTTCTCTTGTGGTCTGTTCAGGGCCTCTGTACTAAGACAGTGTGGAATCTGGTTTTATATAGAGCTTTTCTTATGCAACGCACCCCAAAAGCATTTCACAAATGAATGACTTAAATTATGATCATGCTATAACTGTATGCAAATGCCAGTTCTGTGCTCAGCCACTGCTCACGCCCAGCTTTGGATGCAAGGTGTTGTTTTGATTCAGAGAGGGCGAGCGGATCATTATCCCTGGGTTATCTTTTTGAAAAGCATCATGGGATATTTAGCCCAGTAGCATTAGCTTAACATTTGATCTGAAAGAAGATCAGAAGGTATAAATACCCCTGTCATTTAAAGGGTGGCTGGTCCCTTTTAATGAAGCAGATCCAGCGCTCTCGTGCCAGTACAGGTGTTCATACTTTGGCCAATTAAAAGGATGTGGCAGTACCTGGGGCTATAAAGGATCAGGGAGAATCTGAGAGGAAGAGGCTTACAAGGAAAATGGAACCCAATAAAAAAGCACTTCTGCCATTCTTTAAGAATACTGGGACTGTGCAAAACTCTAAGTCACGAACAAGATATGAAGTATGTGCACAGCGGTCATAGACCCAGGAAGTGAGTCTGCTATGCCAAAAAACCCAAGAAGACAAAGAAGAAGAAGAGGTCCCTGTAGGAAGCTAGAGGCTGTTTTTGTGGGAAGGCTGAAGAGAGCAGAGGGATTTGCCGGCTGTCTGCCAAGCGAGACAACTGGAGCTGAGGGTTGGAGAGGGAGGAAAGCAGGAGAGCAGCTAGTGATGTCTTCATGCTGGACAGCTGCAATGAGCGGGACAGGGCTCAGGGACAGACCGACTGGCCTGTTGGAGATGAGGTTAATGGGAGGGAGCGTCCTGGTGAGGACTCTCTCCCAGCAAAGAAGCTGCAGGGTTCAGTGGCGAAGAGGGGGGATTGCACTCCAGCTGGAAGGACTGAACTGGCTGTCTAGGGAGAGGGACAGGAGAGGATCAGAGAAGAGCCTGGGTGTGGTGGAAGACACCAGAGTGAGGTATCTGCTGTTTTGATGAACTACATGTGATGGGATTTTAAGAGCTAAATGTACTGGGGCTCATAAATGGACCATGTTTTGGGACTTTTGTTATGGACTGTTTGCACTAGGTTTTTGTAACAAACTGGCCCCAAGGAGAGGTATTAATGATGCAAGAGAACCTGTCAGGGAGTGCTTAGGGGCCTGAGAGAGGAACTGGGATGGTAACCCTGGTATTAGGGCACCCAGCCACAAGGGGGTGCCCAGTAAGGAGGGGGAATCTTCACAGTGCCCCTGCCTTTGATGAATAGGAATACAGTCAGCATGAGTTAGTTATGTCACCATTCCTGCGCTCTCTCTTGTACTAATTATGATTATAATTAGAACAGTAACTAAAAGGATCAGGACCCCATTGTGCTAGACACTGGGCAAACGTGCTAAAATGACAGCGTCAGCCCCAAAGTCCTCACATTCTTATGGGAGAATAAAAGACGCTGATTTCTTTATTGAGAATTGACATTTAGTACAAAACCTCACACCGTACAGCTAGTCATGTGACCCTCCCCTGATTTGAATGGGAATTGTGCTAAAATCCCATTTAGTACTTTGACAAAGTAGGGATTATTCTTCAAGGACTAGAGTAAGTGTAATCCCTTTTGCATATGTGCCATATCTCCATTTGTGTTGCAGTAGCCTCTTTCTATTGACTGTCTCCCATATTTCCCTGTCTTGATTCCTTACTTTTTCCTCTTTTGTTTGCTAGCGTTGCCTAGGAGACACTTCTGGTTCTGTTACAATAAATACAGTTCTGCAAGTGAACAGGAACTCAAAGTGCTTCAGAACAAAGTGACACTTTTTAGCACTGATTAGAGATGGGCCAGAATCCAAATACCATTCCCTGACCTTGAATCAATGTCATCCTCAAAAACACCCACGTCAAGAGCTCTACTCCTTGGGAAGCCATCAGAAATCAGGGCTGTGGCTGTGAAGGCTATGGATAACAGAAAATTGGCCTCTCACTCAAGACTATCAAAAGAGCTGAGCAAAACATTCACACTGAATCTCAAAAGCATTGGGCAATTACGTGGTCTCAGGTTTATTTACCAGCATGGAACTCAGAACACAGCCCAACAAATTCACTTTTCTATCTCCAAACTCAAATAACTTTTAGGCTGATGTATGGTTTTGCAATAAATCCATGCTAATTTTGTCATTTGATATTATTTTGGTGCAAAGCTAAGGAAATGTGATATATTCTGGGGGTAATTTTGGCTTTGTAATTCTTCATTTGTTTAAATCTGGAACTTGCATCTTTTTTTAGGTGCTACCATCATGTGACTGTTCAGCCTTTTCTCAATATTTCTCCTCCACTCACAGAGGGCTTGATCCTCCAGGTGCAGAACACTCCAGCAAAGTGTTCCCCGCTGTCTTCATTGGTAATTGAAGGCACTCAACAATTTAACGATCTTACCTATTTTCTGTGAGGTCACATCAGAATCATATCCTTGTACAAGCTGGTGTGCACCAAGTAAGTTCCTGCAGCCAGGAAGACAACTAATGCCACCCCTTTAATAATTTAGGTATGTCTATACTATGAGTTAAGCTATTCCGCTGGTTAGGAAAGATAGAAAATGTGGCAAAAGACCGCCGTGGCTTAACCACAAGATCTTGCATGATCTAAGAAATAAAAAGGAGTCATATAAAAAATGGAAACTAGGATGGATTACAAAGGATGAATATAGGCAAACAACACAGGAATGCAGGGGCAAGATTAGAAAGGCAAAGGCACAAAATGAGCTCAAACTAGCTACGGGAATAAAGGGAAACAAGAAGACTTTTTATCAATACATTAGAAGCAAGAGGAAGACCAAAGACAGGGTAGGCCCACTGCTTAGTGAAGAGGGATAAACAGTAACAGGAAAATTGGAAATGGCAGAGATGCTTAATGACTTCTTTGTTTCGGTCTTCACCGAGAAGTCTGAAGGAATGCCTAACATAGTGAATGCTAATGGGAAGGGGGTAGGTTTAGCAGATAAAATAAAAAAAGAACAAGTTACAAATCACTTAGAAAAGTTAGATGCCTGCAAGTCACCAGGGCCTGATGAAATGCATCCTAGAATACTCAAGGAGCTAATAGAGGAGGTATCTGAGCCTCTAGCTATTATCTTTGGAAAATCATGGGAGAAGGGAGAGATTCCAGAAGACTGGAAAAGGGCAAATATAGTGCCCATCTATAAAAAGGGAAATAAAAACAACCCAGGAAACTACAGACCAGTTAGTTTAACTTCTGTGCCAGGGAAGATAATGGAGCAAGTAATTAAGGAAATCATCTGCAAACATTTGGAAGGTGGTAAGGTGATAGGGAATAGCCAGCATGGATTTGTAAAGAACAAATGGTGTCAAACCAATCTGATAGCTTTCTCTGATAGGATAACGAGTCTTGTGGATAAGGGAGAAGCTGTGGATGTGGTATACCTAGACTTTAGTAAGGCATTTGACACGGCCTCGCATGATATTCTTATCGATAAACTAGGCAAATACAATTTAGATGGGGCTGCTATAAGGTGGGTGCATAACTGGCTGGATAACTGTACTCAGAGAGTTGTTATTAATGGTTCCCAATCCTGCTGGAAAGGCATAACAAGTGGGGTTCCGCAGGGGTCTGTTTTGGGACCGACTCTGTTCAATATCTTCATTAACAACTTAGATATTGGCATAGAAAGTACGCTTATTAAGTTTGCGGATGATACCAAACTGGGAGAGATTGCAACTGCTTTGTAGGACAGGGTCATAATTCAAAATGATCTGGACAAATTGGAGAAATGGCCTGAGTTAAACAGGATGAAATTTAACAAAAACAAATGCAAAGTGCTCCACTTAGGAAGGAAAAATCAGTTTCACACATACAGAATGGGAAGAGACTGTCTAGGAAGGAGTACGGCAGAAAGAGATCTAGGGGTTATAGTGGACCACAAGCTAAATATGAGTCAACAGTGTGATGCTGTTGCAAAAAAAGCAAACATGATTCTGGGATGTATTAACAGGTGTGTTGTGAGCAAGACGCGAGAAGTCATTCTTCCGCTCTTCCCTGAGGTAAGTGGGGAAATGGGATCCTGGGAGGAAGCACAAGCAGGAGAGCACAAGTGGGGAGGACTCCTGTCTCATGCTGAGAAAGAAGGATGATGGAGGAGTTATCTTAAGTGCCTATACACAAATGCAAGAAGCCTGGGAAACAAGCAGGGAGAACTGGAAGTCCTGGCACAGTCAGGGAACTATGATGTGATTGGAATAACAGAGACTTGGTGGGATAACTCACATGACTGGAGTACTGTCATGGATGGATATAAACTGTTCAGGAAGGACAGGCTGGGCAGAAAAGGTGGGGGAATTGCGTTGTATGTAAGAGAGGAGTATGACTGCTCAGAGCTCCGGTATGAAACTGCAGAAAAACCTGAGAGTCTCTGGATAAAGTTGAGAAGTGTGAGCAACAAGGGTGATGTGGTTGGAGTCTGCTATAGACCACCAGACCAGGGGGATGAGGTGGACGAGGCTTTCTTCTGGCAACTAACAGAAGTTGCTAGATCGCAGGCCCTGGTTCTCATGGGAGACTTTAATCACCCTGATATCTGCTGGGAGAGCAATACAGCGGTGCACAGGCAATCCAGGAAATTTTTGGATAGTGTAGGGGACAATTTCCTGGTGCAAGTGCTGGAGGAACCAACTAGGGGCAAAGCTTTTCTTGACCTGCTACTCACAAACAGGGAAGAATTAGTAGGGGAAGCAAAAGTGGATGGGAACCTGGGAGGCAGTGACCATGAGATGGTCGAGTTCAGGATCCTGACACAAGGAAGAAAGGAGAGCAGCAGAATACGGACCCTGGACTTCAGAAAAGCAGACTTTGACTCCCTCAGGGAACAGATGGGCAGGATCCCCTGGGAGAATAACATGAAGGGCAAAGGGGTCCAGGAGAGCTGGCTGTATTTTAAAGAATCCTTACTGAGGTTGCAGGAACAAACCATCCCGATGTGTAGAAAGAATAGTAAATATGGCAGGCGACCAGCTTGGCTAAACAGTGAAATCCTTGCTGATCTTAAACGCAAAAAAGAAGCTTACAAGAAGTGGAAGATTGGACAAATGACCGGGGAGGAGTATAAAAATATTGCTCAGGCGTGCAGAAGTGAAATCAGGAAGGCCAAATCACACTTGGAGTTGCAGTTAGCAAGAGATGTTAAGAGTAACAAGAAGGGTTTCTTCAGGTATGTTAGCAACAAGAAGACAATCAAGGAAAGTGTGGGCCCCTTACTGAATGAGGGAGGCAACCTAGTGACCAAGGATGTGGAAAAAGAAAATGTACTCAATGATTTTTTTGCCTCTGTCTTCAGGCACAAGGTCAGCTCCCAGATTGCTGCACTGGGCAGTACAGCATGGGGAGAAGGTGACCAACCCTCTGTGGAGAAAGAAATGGTTCGGGACTATTTAGAAAAACTGGACATGCACAAGTCCATGGGGCCGGATGCGCTTCATCCTAGGGTGCTAAAGGAGTTGGCGGGTGAGATTGCAGAGCCATTAGCCATTATTTTTGAAAACTCATGGCGATCGGGGGAGGTCCCAGATGACTGGAAAAAGGCTAATGTAGTGCCCATCTTTAAAAAAGGGAAGAAGGAGGATCTGGGGAACTACAGGCCAGTCAGCCTCACCTCAGTCCCTGGAAAAATCATGGAGCAGGTCCTCAAGGAATCAATTATGAAACATTTAGAGGAGAGGAAAGTGATCAGGAACAGTCAGCATGGATTCACAAAGGGGAAATTGTGCCTGACTAACCTAATTGCCTTCTATGATGAGATAACTGGCTCTGTGGATGAGGGGAAAGCAGTGGATGTGTTATTCCTTGACTTTAGCAAAGCTTTTGATACGGTCTCCCACAGTATTCTTGCCGCCAAGTTAAAGAAGTATGGGCTGGATGAATGGACTGTAAGGTGGATAGAAAGCTGGCTAGATCGTCGGGCTCAATGGGTAGTGATCAATGGCTCCATGTCTAGTTGGCAGCCGGTTTCAAGCGGAGTGCCCCAAGGGTCGGTCATGGGGCCGGTTTTGTTTAATATCTTTATTAATGATCTGGAGGATGGTGTGGACTGCACTCTCAGCAAGTTTGCAGATGACACTAAACTAGGGGGCGTGGTAGATACAGTAGAGGGTAGGAATCGGATACAGAGGGACCTAGACAAATTAGAGGATTGGGCTGAAAAAAACCTGATGAGGTTCAACAAGGACAAGTGCAGAGTCCTGCACTTAGGACAGAAGAATCCCATGCACTGCTACAGACTAGGGACCGAATGGCTAGGTAGCAGTTCTGCAGAAAAGGACCTAGGGGTCACAGTGGACGAGAAGCTGGATATGAGTCAACAGTGTGCTCTTGTTGCCAAGAAGGCTAACGGCATTTTGGGCTGTATAAGTAGGGGCATTGCTAGCAGATTGAGGAACGTGATCGTTCCCCTTTATTCGACATTGGTGAGGCCTCATCTGGAATACTGTGTCCAGTTTTGGGCCCCACACTACAAGAAGGCTGTGGAAAAATTGGAAAGAGTCCAGCGGAGGGCAACAAAAATGATTAGGGGCCTGGAGCACATGACTTATGAGGAGAGGCTGAGGGAACTGGGATTGTTTAGTCTCCAGAAGAGAAGAATGAGGGGGGATTTGATAGCAGCCTTCAACTACCTGAAGGGGGGTTCCAAAGAGGATGGAGCTTGGCTGTTCTCAGTGGTGGCAGATGACAGAACAAGGAGCAATGGTCTCAAGTTGCAGTGGGGGAGGTCCAGGTTGGATATTAGGAAAAACTATTTCACTAGGAGGGTGGTGAAACACTGGAATGCGTTACCTAGGGAGGTGGTGGAGTCTCCTTCCTTGGAGGTTTTTAAGGCCCGGCTTGACAAAGCCCTGGCTGGGATGATTTAGCTGGGAATTGGTCCTGCTTTGAGCAGGGGGTTGGACTAGATGACCTCTTGAGGTCCCTTCCAACTCTGATATTCTATGATTCTATGATTCTATGCTCGGGTTAGGCCTCAGTTGGAGTATTGTGTCCAGTTCTGGGCACTGCATTTCAAGAAAGATGTGGAGAATTTGGAGAGGGTCCAGAGAAGAGCAACAAGAATGATTAAAGGTCTTGAGAACATGACCTATGAAGGAAGGCTGAAAGAATTGGGTTTGTTTAGTTTGGAAAAGAGAAGACTGAGCGAGGACATGATAGCAGTTTTCAGGTATCTAAAAGGGTATCATAAGGAGGAGGGCGAAAACTTGTTCACCTTAGCCTCTAAGGATAGAACAAGAAGCAATGGGTTTAAACTGCAGGAAGGGAGGTTTAGGTTGGACATTAGGAAAAAGTTCCTAACTGTCAGGGTGGTTAAACACTGGAATAAATTGCCTAGGGAGGTTGTGGAATCTCCATCTCTGGAGATATTTAAGAGTAGGTTAGATAAATGTCTATCAGGGATGGTCTAGACAGTATTTGGTCCTGCCATGTGGGCAGGGGACCTGACTCGATGACCTCTCGAGGTCCCTTCCAGTCCTAGAATCTATGAATCTGTGAATTATACCATTCCCCTATCCTCCACCACGGTGCCTCATGCTCACGCTCACCTTCTCTTCTATAAGCCAGGGTCACTTGTTGGACTACATCTTCCATGATGCACTATATCTACATTCTTTTCTCTTGGTGGGTGGGGGCAGTGCATCATGGCTGTCACTTGGTGCCTCCTGGGAGATGAAGTCCAGCTGGCAAGCCCAGCCCAGGGAGGAGACTGTTCTAAACAAAACTTATTTTAGAACAGCAATATTTCATTCTTTGGATATTCAGGTTTTTGACAAAAAAAAAAAAATCTGTGGAAACCAGACACTTTTTGCAAAAATATTCATTTTGTTGAAAACCCAATCTTCCATTCAAAAACAGTTTCAACACTTTTTCCCACTGCCAGAGTTCCTAAGCCTTGCCTGGCTAAAGGAGAGAGGGGCATTCAAATACCACAATGTCAGGACCATGGTACCAGATAAATGTTCTGGTAAGTTTATTAGTATTCTGGTTATTTGACCCATGTCTAATTCAGTTGGTATAAACTATACATAACATTTGATTTTGCAACTGACCTATATACCAGAATTGGGCTTCCTTTGGGCAACTGAAACATTAAAAAAATATACCATCCAAACCGGTTAGTGCTTGGTTTCGCTATATCTCTGAGTCTCTGAGAGGACAAAGATTAAGCAGTCATGGAATGCACAGAATGGTGAATATGCATGCACTGTACCATTGGCTGGAATGCTAAATGGAACTTCTAATTAGCTAGATCAAAATGGAATTTCTAAACTGAATATAATCAACAAGATGCGGAGTGCCTACGCACACACAAAAATCCTTTGTTCTATAATGGCAATAGAACCTCCGAGTAACGAACACCAGAGTTATTGACTGACCAGTCATCCACACACGTCATTTGGAACCGGAAATACGCAATCAGGCAGCAGCAGAGAACAACAACAACAAAAAACCCAAATACAGCACAGTACTGTGTTAAACGTAAACTACTAAAAAAATTAAGGGAAAGATAAAAAAAAAAAAGATTTGACAAGGTAAGGAAGCTGTTTCTGTACTTGTTTCTCTTAAATTAAGATTTAAGCAGCTTTTTCTTCTGCATAGTAAAGTCTCGAAGCTGTATTAAGTCAATGTTCAGTTGTAAATTTTGAAAGAACACCCATAATGTTTTGTACAGAGTTGCAAACATTTCAGAGTTACGAACAACCTCCATTCCTGAGGTGTTCGTAACTCAGGGGTGCTACTGTGTGGCGAATAAATCTGTTAATCTGCAGTCAGAAAGCAGAGGAAGTTGGACATTCAGTTAAGGAAATCTGAACTCGATTTGGTTGAATGTTGAATACTGAGCACAGCACCATGGTTTTCTAATTACAAGGGCCTGGTTCACCACTGGGTCGCTCCCCTTCTACGCCTGTGGATTTCAATTGCAACACTGGCCAGAGCAATGCAGTAGTGAATCCAGCTGATAATTTGAAGCCTTTTTAGCCCTGTACCAGGGTAAACAAACTGTATGACTGGGATTCACAAAGGTCCTTAGCCACCTTGATTGCAAGGGGAGTTAGGCACCAAAGTCACTTTTTGAATCCGTCCCTAAGTGACTCTCTACCAGGTCCATGCATTGTCCAGGCTCTAAAGGCTCATCTTGCACTCCTTTAAAGACTGATCTGATTTCCCCTCCTCCCTCCCCCAGTTTCCAATGTATCTGCTGATTTTAGTTCAGGTTCAACTAGGTCTATAAATGTGGCAGACGTAGCAAAAGCACTAAGGGCAGGGAGAAGGACCTTCATACAACATGAATTCGTAGACTGGGAGTTTCAAATCTGCCTAACAGGTTTGGATGCCCAATTCCTATGAAAATTAATGAGAACTGGATGTTAAAATTCCCTTTGCAGTTTTGGAAATTGCAGTCATAGGTTACAGGGACATAACCACGAGAGGTGGCCCATTGGTTCAGAAAAACAACCAACCTTTGGACTTTCTCTCTGCTACCAGTCGTAGGAAGACATCGCAGCATGACCAACAGCCTTTCCATCCAACATGTCCAGGAATAAAATCCATCCTTTCTGTAGTTATTGTAACACAAAGCAAGCAGCAGACTCTGGGGATAGGAGTTAGGTCTTCTTCCCCAGAGCACAGATTGGGGAGAACTTGACATTCAGGCGGAGAGGGAGGAAGCAAGGAAGATGAATGAGGGGTTGAGGAGGTGAACATAGCATCCTGGAGCCAGAGCTCCAAAATTGGCTCCATTGACTACCACAATTTACCACCAGCTTCTGCACTGGCAAAGGGGAGGGGCCACTTGGGTTCCCTCCATTATCACTGGCTCCATAGAAGCCAGCTCCACCCAGGCATTTAAAACCTCCCCAGGCTCTGAAGAAAATCCAATCCTTTTTTTTCGTGGTCCATTGTACAAGGATTGGCTCTGGCATGGCACTGAGATGCTTTCAAGCAGTGCCAGGTATGCTACTCCATGGACAAATAAAAGGCTGAGATGATCAAACATATCATGCTTACAACTAACACCAGTGCTTCCCTTGTCTGTTCCCTTCCAGCCGTCTCCACCGCATGGGGCTGCAGTTTAAACTAATCGTTGAAGCAGAGGGATTCTAAAGCTTTTACTCAAACCAAATAGCAGACACCTGCATGCCATACAGAACACATGTAAACAGGTTTTAATAACATTGGAAGGAAAAATAAGCAGGGCATTTTTCATCCTCCAGAGGCGAGATGGCCAAGTTGTTTGCTGAGAACAATTTATTTGAATAATTTCATCATTAGAATATAAGAACGGCTATACTGGGTCAGACCAATGGTCCATCTAGCCCAGTATCCTGTCTTCCAACAGTAGCCAGTGCCAGATACTTCAGAGGGAATGAGCAGAACGAGGCAATTATTGAGTGATTCATCTTCCCATCCTACCTGCTGACAGTTGGAGGTTTAGGGACACTCAGAATATGGGGTTTCATCCCTGACCATCCCAGCTAATAGCCATTGATGGACCTTTCCTTCATGAACATATCTGTTCTTTTTTGAACCTAGAGATACTTTTAGCCACATTCCCTGTTCTCCCCCTTCATACACACACACATGATTGTCCATGACAAGACTGATTTTTGGTCAGTTATCTGTGATTTTCAAATGCCCCACAGGTATTTTAAGTGGCAATAAATTTTAGCCCATAGGATGTTTGCAAACCATGGGCCACATTTTCAAAAGTTCCATAAATGAAACGGTCAGATTTTCTGAAGCGCTCGGCCCCCAGCAGTTCTCACTGAGAACAATAACAGGTACCTAAATGACAAATGGGATCTTTACGCAATTCTTTCCATCAAAGCTGACCCTGTGTTTTCTGGTCCTAGGGTTGTCTGAGACTCCTGCTCTGCCCACCCAGCCTGTATGTTGAAGGCACTAAGCCTGATGCCTTGGCCCCCCAGAAATGCTTATTTTAAACATCAGATCTCCTTTAAATAAACCTAGTACTTTGCCTAGAATTGTTGTCTTTGAACAGTGGCAGCAGCTCAGGGTCTGAGCATGCAGTCTTCACTGTTACTGCTCTGATCCAAACCCCATGAAGTCAGTCAGAGTCTTTCCATGACTCCAATGAGCAATGGATCAGGCCTTAAGTGAATGGCTCCAAAGTAGGCTCTCCTCCCCCATGGCAGAAGTTTGTTACTGCTAGCCAGTCTGGTTAAACGTCCTCATGGCAGTGTTGGGTGTAAAATTATTTTTGCTGAAATTTGCTGCATGATTTGCTTATTATTAATATTCCCATTGGTTAATAACTATGAATATTTGCTTGAAGAGAGCACATCTATCTTATAGGGTAAGCTCTGGTGGCATACAACCGTTTTCTACAAGCCTTAAGCTATTTCACCTCTTTGATTGCTCTAAGCCCGCTCTGTCTCTCAGTGGTACTTCTATGGCCCCATCACCACAGTTTCTGAGCACTTAGCAATCTTCATTGCATTTATCCTCACGTCACCCTGTGAAGCAGGGCAGTGCTATTATCCCCATTGTACACATGGGGGAATTGAGTCAAGGCGAGATTAAGTAACTTGGCTTAAAGAGGATGGTGATCAGTTGGTCTCTGTGTCCACTCAAGGTAGGAGGAGACATAATGGGCTTAATCTGCAGCA
Source organism: Trachemys scripta elegans (assembly GCF_013100865.1). Classification (NCBI taxonomy): domain Eukaryota; kingdom Metazoa; phylum Chordata; order Testudines; family Emydidae; genus Trachemys; species Trachemys scripta. Next base: position 3,707,207 of record NC_048302.1, read on the forward strand.
AGGGAGATGTAAACTAGTAATTTCCCCCCCTAATATCTATCAGGGTATTCAAGCTCTGGAATAGGCTTCCAAGAGAGGTTGTGGAACCGCTGTCATTAGATGTTTTTAAGAACAGGCAGGACAAACATCGGCCAGGGCTGGTTTAGGGTTACTTGGTCCTGCCTCAGCACAGGAAGCTGGCCTTAATGACTTCTCAAGGTCCCGTCTAGTCCTTTTGGATTCTATGACTTGCCCAGAGTTGTACAGGAGGCTTGTGGTAGGGCAGGGACCTGAACCCAGGCCTTTAAAGTGCCAGGCTACTGCCCTAACCATGGAACCATCCATCCTCTCTATGGGGTATAGAGTATAGAAAAAAAGAAGAACGGTAAAGGGGCAGCATGTTCAAGATTTTCACCATCTGTGAGGAGCATTCTTGAAACAAAGCCAGCACAGTGTATGCATCAGTATTCCCTAATGTCCATGACATATTATAACTATAATATTATAATTCGTCCCAAATAGTCTTGCATTTGTTTTTCCTGGTTGAGTATATCAGAGTGTGCAAAAGGTGCTCTCAATACCTAGACCGGAAGCATAGCACAGGTTTTCTCATTGCGTGAGTCAGTAGTACAGCATACACTCAACGTGACATCAAAGCAAAAGACTTAGAATCATTGAACCATGTGACTAGAAGGGACCACAAGGGTCCTCTAGTCTAACCCCCTGCCAAGATCCAGGATTTATGGTGTCCAAACCATCCAAGACAGATGGCTGTCCAGCCTCCTTTAGAAAACTTCCAGTGAAGGATCTTCCACAACTTCCCTAGGCAGTTTGTTCCATTATCCTACTGTTCTTACAGTTAGGAAGTTTTTCCTGAGATTTAATCTAAGGGATTTTGGATTTGTTGAAGTAGATCATCAGTCCATCTAAACAGAGCAAGAAGAAATCCAATTGATCTTTCAGGATTTATGGCAGATAGATTGGTGTAATTAAAATAATTATAACTGGTAATCAAAATAATTACAATGTTCCAGCCTCTCTAACTCATAGCTGAAGCTGTGAGGTTTAAAGCACACTGCGCTGTTTAGTTTAACCTCCCTCTATCTTTCTGAGTTGATAACTTGGTTTATTAAAGAGATAACAGAGAGGAATGAAGAAATTATTTTATCTATATCAAGAATTAAATGTGTGTTAGTTCCAGGTAGCAGGGAAATATCTGCAGGTCACCTGATCTGATTTGAGTCCAAGCAAGTTAGATGTTCAGTAGTCAATCTAACAATCTAAAACTGCCTGGCTCAGGGAGCGCGTCTCTCCACCTCATCAGCATTCCGAGCCATGGCTGTAGCATGAGGAGAACAAAGACATGAGATGGAGAGGCCATGGATGGAGAGCAAGGAGGTAAATATGGTTTCGTATTTAGCTGGGGGAAAGGAGGATGACATAGCCAAGAGCCACAGATGTGCAGTTGAGAGTCTCATTCCGTCGGCACTGTATTACTGCTGCAGCATGTTCAGTGCACATCAGCTTTTCTTCCCAGATCCCAGCACATTTCCTAATGAGACCCACATTAGACTTGGGTCACACTCCAAAATTGCCCCTTGTGTAGTGACAGGCGTTTGATCAATGAGCCCTATGTCTGTGGAGATATGAATAAGTCACTTCTTGTTTCTTATGCCCAGTTTCCCCCTCCCTTTCAGTTGACTTTCTGCTACTCTCATCCACGGGCTCAGTGTAACCGTCCTTGTTCCTCACCACGACAAAGAGCAGGTTCTGACCCTTTCTTCACAGTCTGGTGACAGTTACACTGGGTGTCTTTCACTGCATATATACACGTGAATCGGAGTGGGCAAGAACAGCATCTAGCAGCTAGAGCACAGCGCTGGAAACCCACTCTCCCCTGGCAAATGGTGTGCGACCCTCGGCTAGTCAAAAACATCTGAAAAAATAGGTATAATAATATTTACTTACCTACTGGTACCTCAGAAGAATGCCTGGTCTGCTTATTTGTCTGCCTGCCTGTCTACCTGTCAGTCTATTCAGCTTCAATTCTAGTGACCAAGTCATCACTGAATTTTAGCATAAATTCATTAATGTGTAAAGCACTCTGAGATCCTGGCAGGAATCAAAAATTAAAAGAGCCTTTGAATAATGAACTATGCTTCCTACTCCTCAAGTATCATCACCCACAGTGGGTCTGGCTGGTCGTAACCAGTCCTGGGCACCTTCGAATATGCTGCAGCCTGCCGGTGTACAGCGTTTTGTGCAGTCCAGAGCCACCGGGCTGAACACTAACACTATTCCCCTGCTCTAGTGAGCTACGCTGGGGCATTATTGGAGTGAGGCAGCAATCCACAGGCAGAAACTAAATGTCTGGTATGGACCTGCTGCCTCATCTATCTAAGCATGCCATGATACAAGTGACAGTAGTCAAGCCCACAAGGCTACTCTTCCTTAGGTAGTTTTTATTTATCGGTGGCTAAAGAAACAGCTTAGTAAATTTGAGCTCTGCATTTAGAATTAGAACTGGTCAGAAATTGTCCGCCACATTTTTCAACATTAGACCAACATTTCAGAAGGAGGAATGCTGACTTTTTCCCTTGAGTGTTGGTGGGGCCCACTGTTCCTCAGGTTTTTGTTTTGTTTTTTATTAAACTTTCCTGCCTCTTTTTCCTGAGCGGGAGAGTGAAAGCATGCACTCACTCATTGAAAGAAACTGAAAAAACAAAAAGAACCGCTGGAAGAATATAAAATGTTTAATTTGTGGAAATATATTTCCCTTTTTCCCTCCAGTACTGATGAAAGAAACACTGGACACGAGCTGCATCTCCTTTCCAGTTGTCTGTGTCTCTTTCCCATATCTTAGGTACTTATACGGCAGCCATTACCACGATAGCTGAGCCCCTTACGACACGCTGTATTTCCCCTCTTCACACCCCTGTAAGATAGGGAAATGCCATTCGCCCCATTGCACAGGTGGGAAGCCAAGGCACAAACCGACTAAACAACTCGCCAAGGTCCCACCTTCTGGGGCAGAGAAGAGAACTGGACCCAGTTCTCCCAGCTGCCAGTCTAGAGCCTAATCACCGAGCCACCCCCCCTTCATTTCTCAATGTTCCCCTCCCACTAGTTTATGGAGAATACAACTGCTCGTAGGATATCTGCAGTATATGGAATATCCCTTTTGTTTGTGGGCTGGATTGCAGAAGATGAAATATTCCCTGGGGTTAGGATTCAATACATCTTCCTTAGAAGCAAATAGATTTCAATGCCAGCAGGTTTGGGCTATTAATCTTTTGGACTATCCTTTTTACAATGCAATAGCATCCACCTCTCAAGAAGGAGTCGCACTGCAGTTTTATCACATTATGGGCTAGATCCATATGGTTTGCGTTTATCCTGTTAATGCTGTTGCATGGTTTATATGTCTCTTTGTTTAGCCTGGGAGTTGATTCTTTAGGGTAAGATTGTGGCTTGGTCTAATGCCCTATTAAAGAGTGTCAGGTGCCCCGTTCCTCCCCAAATAGACTACCCATATATCAAGTTAGAGTGCAGAACAGCTTCCTTGGGGACAATATTCCCTATTCCACGCAGGTGGATGGGGAGTAGGCAATGTCCCAGCCAACTCAGTGTAAAGGGATGTGATTCATAGATTCCCTGGCCAGAAGGGTTCATTGTGATCCTCTAGTCTGACCTCCTGCATAACACCAGCCAGAAAAGTTCCCCAAATTTATTCCTGCTTCAAGTCCAACAGCTGTGGCTGAACTAGAGCAGAACTGTTAGAAAAACATCCAGTCTAGGTTTCAAGCTTCCCAGGGCTGCAGAATCCACCAGTAGCCTTGGTAGTTTGTTCCAATGGTTAATTAGTCTGTTCAAATTTCAAACTTTCAGCCATTGGACCTTGTCTGCTAAGCTGAAGAGGCTTATTGATGAATGTTGAATACAGCTAGACCCCAAGGCACAACTTATCTTCAATCCTTCCCAGCTGCAATCAGGTTTTTGCTGCCCTGGTGGGTCCTTGGGGGTGGCAGAGGTTTGCAAGCAGTCTTCTCCCCAGAGGCTCTGTGCAAGGGGCAGCGAACTCTGGGGCACAGTGTTGGGACAGTGCCAAATTATTATTATAAATTACTGTGATTGATATGAATGACTGTGGTGAGCATGAGTTCAGTGTGGCTTGGTATGTCTGCATTTGCTAGAGGATTCTGGGAGCAAGGCTCTCTTGGCATCAGACGGTTGATATGGAAATTTACTGAGAGTGATTAGAAGCTCTATCTGCATGTGTGTTTCAACATAGGACTTTGAAATATATCAGCTGATGGCCAGCTCACCAAGTAAAGAAAACGCAAAAACACGGCATCAGTGAGCTTGGCATAGGCTGGCCCAGGTCAAAATGACCCTTTTGGGTGGCATCACACTAAGAGCTCAAGTGAATGATTGATGAGAGAGTAAACATCAGCTGATATTTGGTCCCTGTCTGTTTTGCAGTCCCTTTTAAAAGATTAATTAGAAAAACTAGTAATGGAACACCCACAGGGTATATTTCTGGGACATGTGACTCCTTTGAGAACCAGAGGTATAAATTCTAAGCAGAGTTAGTTAGTTCCCCAATTAACATCTGAAGAAGTCTGTGATGCTATAAGACAGAGGGTCTCAAGGTAGCCAACACCCTGCTATGAGGGACTTTTTTAGGACTTTTGCACCAGAGGGCCTCAGAGTAACCAAGACCCTGCTTCAGGGGACATTGACAGACCAAGTACTTGAGAGGGGAAGAGAAGAGAAGAAGTCCCCATCTAGAACTGGTAACTATACCTGTTTTGTTTGCCAATCAGGATACTGTGTAAGGCCAACATAGTTACTGAGAGTTTATGCTTGGGGAATTGAACCTTATTAGGAAGATGTATTATATAACCTTTTACTGCTTGTGTGATTCTTTCTCAAATAAACTGCTGTGCATTGAGCAAATTGAATCCAAATTTTCATTGGTACTGGCAACAATCTGCCCAATTGTGGGCCATTAAAGATCCGTTTCAACACACAGCAGCCCTCCCGCTGGTTGCTACCACTTATTGTGACAATCTTGCCCTTTTAAGGTTCCTTCCTCCAAGGGAGCAGGCTCTGCAGGTGGGCCTATTTAGTACTGGCTGAGCTCAGAGGAGCTCACTAACTGTTTCCTGGTTGGGGTGAGGGATACATATTAGCTCCACCCTGGGTCACGTGGGAAGGCAGAGACTAAACTGTGACTTGGAGTCACAAATGGTCCCTGGTCTGTTCCTACGGAAGTGGGGTATGCACTGTCTCTTGCCAGGAGTTTCTGGCAAAGTCACACTGGAGTCCTTAAAAAGCAACAAGGAGTCCTGTGGCATCTTATAGACTAACAGATGTATTGGAGCATAAGCTTTCGTGGGTGAATACCCACTTTGTCATACTAACACGGCTACCCCTCTGATACTGGAGTCCTTAATGTGTTTCCAGCATTCTTCCATCACTCTGGAGGGAGGACTTTACAAAGGGAGTTGCACTGGTGCATTTCCTAGTGCTGGACCTGAGAGTCTTTCCTTACCTAACACTTTAAAAAGGGATCATTAAATAGCACAGAACCTGGCCTGCCTCCTAGAACAAGGCTAGCTAGAGTTCAATATAGCTGCAACTTTGTGCTATTTCCGAATGACAGCACTTTATTATATATATTACTTCCTTTTAAATAAATTACCTTCACTTTACATCCTACTTAATTCTGTACCTAAGGCCCTGAATAATATATTATGTCAATTATTTATTAATGTCAGAATTAATTTTAATAAGTAGATGAACAGACCAAGCAGTTTCATTTTGAATGGGTCACCCACTGGAAGGATTTTTATGAAATGTTTTTGTTTACGGAAGAGGTTAACATTTTATATGACTTTTTGAAATTTATGGCTCATAGGCTCCAAAATCGTTACCGGTTTATTGGCAAATGTGTAAAATGCAGAACATACCTATGCTGAAGGGTTAGCAAATCATTACTGTTAAAATGATTGAACAAACCGTTCAGCATGATGGCAAGTTCCTGCTTCTTTTTTTCCCCCCTATCCTTTTTCTTTTTCAATCCTTAGGGCCCAATCTGCTCCCAATGGGCCAGGTAATGCCACCCTTACTGACATTTAGTAGTGCCTCACCATGTGAATAGTCTCATTGACTGATTTCAATGGGAGAGCAAGGGTATCCGAATCTGGCCCATTGGGAGATCGGGCCCTGGGGAACTACTCCTGAAGGGTGATGAGCACATCCAAATGCTCTTGGCATCAATGAGTTGTGCATGAGCCTGGTAGGGGCTGAGTATTACATTGCACTCTGGGTGCGTCCTTGGCAGGGAGGACTGAGTCTGTGGCCACAGCTTCTAAAAGCAGAATCCTCCACTAACTGAGCTAAAAGACCCAACTCTGTCAAAGCTGAAGCAGACTCATCAACTGCTGTGTGACCCAGCCACCACTAGAGGGCGATAGCGTGCTCCACTGGGTGGGTTTATACTGTCAGGTAGGTGCCCAGCACCACTCCGGAACTGTCCTGTAGAGCTCTGTTCATCCATAAATTACTTCCCAGCTTTGCATAAATTGCTTGTAGTGGCACCCACAGTCCCATGAAACGGGGCTGGGGCTAGGTGCCTTTTCAATGCCCTCACTCAGACCTCGGTCGGCGAAACGTCCCCGAGGCCACCCGTGGCTGCTGCGGGGAGCCAGTTTGCACTGGGTATGAGATTGGGCTTGTTATGGTTTCCCATGGAAGGCAGAGTTTCCACGTGAAACCCAGCCGTTAGGCATGAGTTTTGCCTGGGGACTCTGTTGGGGTTTTGGAGGGAACGTTTTATACCCCAGCTCAATATGAAACCTGTGGTGGGAGGGGTCCCACGGACTGAAATGAAGAACAGTTTTGCACTGATCCCTGTCTGTCTTGCATGACTCTGCTGCCATCCCTGACTCAGCCTTTGTGACGCCTCCTCCTCCTGTAGTATCCAGAGGTTTAACCGTTCTCCCTGCTGCATGGTCCAGCTGCTACTGGGGAAGCCCTTCACTGACCTCAGAGCTACTTCTTCCTTGTGCTGCTATACTGGGCTTCTCCAGTCTGGCCATTCCTAAGTCCATCTAAATCAGTATCCTGCCCGTGACACTGCCGGTACCAGCTGCTTCAGAGGCAGGGGAGGAAAGGCCCCGCAGTAGGCAGATATGTGATAACAGTTAATTGAAAAGCAATAGGATTTGTGCTCCTAAGTCACTTAGGCCCAGATCTTCAAGGGCATTAGGTGCTTTGCTCCCATTAAAATCAATGGGAGTTGAGGCTGAGAGCCACAAAGCTGTTTAGATGCCTAACTCTCATTGGTTTAAATACTTCTGAGGATCTCAGTCTTAGTCTACATCTACACCACAAAAGAACCGTGCGGCAGCGACTCTCAGGACTGGGTCGACTGACTCGTGCTCATGCTACGGGGCTCAAAACAGCAGTGTAGACATTCCTGCTCAGGCAGGAGCCCAGCCTCTGAAGCCCAGCCCGGGCTCCAGCCCGCGTGGGAATGTCTACACTGCTATCCGTAGCACGAAGCCCATGAGCTTGAGTCGGGTGACCCAGCTCTGAAACGTGCTGTCGCTTGAGGTTTTTTGGTGGTGTAGATGGACGATGAGGCATTTTTTGAAAATCCCACTCTAAGTCCCGAAGATGCCCACTCACTCACAGATCTACAACTCCTTCTTTTTATCCTGGGCCTGAGGTGCATAAACGCTATATTTTCAGTGCAAAAACTCTCTAAATATTATTGTTAATAACCATTTTCTCACTTAAACCGCCTTTTTAACAGCAATTTTTAGGTGAAATGTTGCCTGTTGGTATATATAATAGAGTTTGTGGCACTGACAGTTTTGAAGTGCATCCAGGTTGTTAAAATCTCGTATTGATACCAGGGAAATATCTCAAGACTGACCTTTTCTCTCCGCCGCAAACTCTAAACCACGTGTGCATTAGCTCTCCCTTGAATTGCTCCAGCACCTTTTTGGCTGGATTTTCTGCTACGGCTCTCCAGAGTTTGACAGTTTGGTCAGATTGCTCACTCAGTTGAGGACAAAGGATCACATTTGCTCTTTGCTAGCCACCAAGGCTAACAGTTTACAAAAATGGGAGTCTAAAGTTAGGCGCCTAGGCCCCGATCCTCAAAAGTATTTAGGTGCCCAACCCCCATTGGTTTCAGTGGGAGCTAGGAGCTGGGTCATAGAGCCCAAATGTCAAAAATGCTCAGTACCCAACAGCTCCTATTGATGACAATCATAGCAACTGGATGCTGATCTCTTTTGAAAATCTGGTCAATGTGTGGAAAAGGGGGAGGGGGTCATTGGCCCAGCAACGGGGAAGATGTTAATGAAACCCTTAAAAACAATGAGGAGTCTTGTGGCACCTTAAAGACTAACACATTTATTTGGGCATAAGCTTTCGTGGATAAAAAACCCATTTCTTCAGATGCATCTCCTCATTGTTTTTGTGGATACAGACTAACACGGCTACTAGTCTGATAAATGAAGCCCTTGTTCACCACTGTGATTAGATGTTCGACTGTGTGTGTTCTCCCTGTGTGCTGCCCCAGCTCTGCGCAGACAGCCGACACAGCAGACCTCGAGCGTACCACCCAATGACCACAAGATCTGTTAAGGGACGAAGGCACCAGGCCAGGTTTATTGTCGACGAAGCACGGTACTAGTATCCTGCAGATTCTACCAGACCACTAATACATATATGCCCATAACAATGGACCAGCTCAGTGAATGGCAGGACTTTCCGTTCCTCTCTAGGCCAGACAAAGATACTCCCTCTGAGATACGTCTTTATATTCCGATACAAACAATTTAGTACTGCCTCTCTGACATAGTTAGTTACTGTCCCCTGTCCTAGTTATTGCCCATCACCTTGTACATGTTGGTTCAATTAAAACATCTCTATTACGTACTGTCATCCTGACCTTTTAGGAACAATCAGTGTGTTCCTGTTATCCTTGGGGAATGTTTTTGTACCATCCTTGATATCGGGATGGTCTGGTACTACTTGATATCGGGATGTGTTTGCATGAGTACTGCATGACAAGCACTTCTTAGGAATATCAGCCCTGTTCTTGCCAGATTCTGTGAGCAGGCTCTGCCTCATACCAGGCCTCTGATACAAGAGCTTATGTCTCAGGCTTCCGTCCTACTACAACCACTACAACATTAACTAAGTGTGGTCTGGGGTTTTGTGTCAAGTTATCTCTGTTGATGTCCATTGTAGAAACCACCATTAACATTTATTTAAACCTTTTGTAAAAGTCAGAGAAAAAGGAGCAACTAAGCATTTGAAATGTATGTAAAATATTGAGGAAGGCTTTCATTGTATTCCTTATTCCCATTCCCTTTAGCTGTAGAGAGTTTTTCAAAGTAAACAATAAAACTCTCTGATAGTCTTTTACATGGTGTTAGCTGGTAACTTTTTTGGGAGGTTGGGGAGCGAAAAAGTTAACTGCAAATGGCTGGAATTGTTGTTGTTGAAAGTCCAATCCCATTTCCCTGCCAACAAAATACGACAAATATACACAACGTGGGAGAGAAAAGAACAGCAAAGATAGAAAAGGGAGTTTCCATGTTTGGTGTTGACTGCTACTCTCAACCTCAACGGCTAGAAAACCATGGGCACAACCCACAGCCTGATCAGCCCTTCTAAGACATGGCAAACTGGGACCAGCATCAGTTTGTTTAGGGCCTTGCTTTTAGCTGCTGCTTTGGTCACGGGCTCACAGCAGTCTTGCAAAAGATGCGATCTTGTCTGGCAAATCCAAGCTCTGAAACAGAAGGCAAAAGGAGAGGGAAAGGAAAGCAGACAAAAGGTGGGGAATGAAAAGAGCACACATGGGAGGGAATGACAGCAGGTGCTGTCAGGATTGAGTGAAAAACAGTGTAGGTGGTCATGTCATCTGGGTCCCTCCCTCTGGCCCTGTCGGGACACCTTTCAGGATTAGGGTGGTGAAGACCCAACAGTATCATGGTGGATCCCAGTGTGGGGGGTGGGGGGGTAGAAGCCATGATCCTTTCAGTCCACCCATCCCCACCATTTGATCAACCTCTCAAAGTCTTTTTTCTAAGGCTCCCAAGGGGGTAATAGGCAGGACAGCCCATCCCCTCATTATTTTGGCCACCAGTTAGGCCTAATTTCTGATACACCAACTGTGGTCCATTAATTTCCTGTTCCACTCACCTCTTGTTTACCAGTCACTATTTTAACTCAGCCCTGGTGGGGTATCAATATACCTTTTTGTTTAAACTATCCCTGTCTCTGACTCCCTCAGGTACACTGTTGCTATCAGCATTCATTGCTGTAGGTGATAGTGACATTTTATGAACCTTCACCCACTTTCCAACAACTGAGCTTACAACAGGGGTAGGCCTGCTAGACCCCCATTATTACAACATCCCTAAATCCTTTCAAATACTCTCAAATAAGAGGATCTGATTATCAAAACAGCTGAACACCCAACAGGAACAAAGACTATAGGAAGCATTTAGGCAATGGAGGACTCTATGTCCTGGGAAGCAGTGATTCTGAAATAGGTATGGGGTTCATGGTGAATAATCAACTAAACATGAGCTCCCAGGGTAATGCTATGGCCAAAAGTGCTAATGTGATCCTTGGATGCATAAACAGGGAATCTCTTTTAGGAGTAGAGAGGTTTTTTTACCTTTGTATTTGGCACTGGGGTGACTTCTGCATCAATAATGTGTCCAAGTTCTGTTGCCCACAGTTCAAGAAGGAGATTGAGAAATTGGAGTGGGTTCATAGAAGAACCATGAGAAGGATCAATAGATTAGAAAACATGCTTTATATTGATAGACTCAAGGAGCTAAATCTATTTTGTTTAACAAAGAGAAGGTTAAGGATGGTTTGATCACAGTCTATAAGTGCCTACGTGGGGAATCAATGTTTAATCATGGGTTCTTTACATAGCAGAGAAAAATATATCATGATACTATAGTTGGAAGTTGACGCTTGACAAATTCAGACTGGAAATGAGGGGTACATATTTAACAGTGAGGGTAACTAACCACGGAACCATTTACTAAGGGTCATGGTGGAATCCCTGTCACAGGCAACTTTTAAAATAAGATGCAATGTTTTTTATAAGAGATCTGCTTTAGGAATTGTTATTGTGGGGTTCTCAGGCCTGTGATAGACAAGTGGTCAGATTAGATGAACACAATAGGCCCTTCTGGCCTTGGAATCTATGAAGTCTATGAAGCTGCTCTCACTGACATAAGTGGGAACTTCTGGATGCTCAGAACTTTGGAAAATAAAGCCAGTGATTTCGGTTTCTAAGTATGGATTTAAGAATGTATCTTTAAATTCCTATTTTTGAAAATCTTGTCCCAGACTTGGATGGTTTTAGTGTTCAAATTAAAGATCTTCTTTAGGTGTGCATTAACTTAATTGCATGGACTTGTGCTCATCCAGCTTTTTGAAATAGTCCTGAACCACTTCTTTCTCCACAGAGGGCTGGTCACCTCCTCCCCATATTGTGCTGCCCAGTGCAGCAGTCTGGGAGCTGACCTTGTTCGTGAAGACAGAGGCAAAAAAAACATTGAGTACATTAGCTTTTTCCACATCCTCTGTCACTAGGTTGCCTCCCTCATTCAGTAAGGGGCCCACACTTTCCCTGACCTTCTTCTTTTTGCTAACATGCCTGAAGAAACCCTTCTTGTTACTCTTAACATCCCTTGTTAACTGCAACTCCAAGTGTGATTGGAGCTAACTTGGCGTGAGCTAAACCCCAATTCTCATCAGCAGGGCTGTGCGCAAGGGGGGAGAGGGGTCAAGCAGGGCCACCGCCCCGCAATAATTGGTGGGGGCACAGAACTCCCCCAGACCTGGATCCCTTGTGAGGTCACAGAATGTGCCCCTCCAAAAGCGGTCAAATTTAAATTCCTGCGCATGGCCCTGCTCATCACTTTGGTATCCTGAAGTGCAAAGTATGTTGTGGATGGATGAGCCTTCATCCACTCCTCTCAGCATCTAGATCACATCTCCCAGTGCAACCCCACCTAGTAGTTAGAGTTGCTGGCAGCAAGATTGACTAGCAGTAGGGGACAGGGGAATCGGGTCCCTCCCACTCCACTGGGTTTCAACTCAGGGTGCCTTCTTTAGTCCCATGAGGATAGAGTTGTCTACCTGTGATCTGACTAATACCCGCTCCTGAGACTCCTGCTACTGCTGTATACCTCCTTGTGGTTGACCCCTGCACCCCGGCCCACAGACATGTGCAGATTAGGGAATCCCACAGTGGTCCTTCCCCTGGAGATGCACCCTACTAGTGTAATCCCCCTAGGGCAGTGACTACTGGTCTGTGTCCCTATGCTGCAGTGCTTCCCCTTTAAGCCCATCCTCCAACTGGAGCATGCCCAGTAGGCTTGCTGGGATGGGGCTCCCTGAGTCAGAGTTCTTGCAGAACCCCTATCCCCCGAGTGTGGAGCAGATCCACTCCATTACATATGTGCTCTTCAGCCCCAAACTCTACTGGGGGGTTTGCCTTTGATCACTGATTATTAGGAAGTCGTCCTAGATGCTTATCTAAGGGCTCTGCTAGAAGTGCTATTGGCAAATACTGGCAAGGGTGTTCGATGTCTGACTCCCATTGAAAGCCAGTGGGATCTGGGTGCCTACCTATCCCTTGTGCCTTTTAAAACTTCCCCCACTGAAGACAGAAAAAAGGCTGTCGGGAGTGGATTGAGAATCCTAGCGGTTGACACTGGCAATCAACTACCAGCCTTTTACCGTCACAATGCTCATTGAAAGCCAACCCCAGTCAGTAGATGCTAAGAACTGTTTTCATCTAGTCATTGTTCACAGGTTTGGGTAAAATGAATGGGTAGTGTCAATCCACTTACTAGTGAGCAGAGGCACTGAACACATATAACATAGTGGGCAGTAAACAGACACCTCTGGTTTCAGCAGGGAGACCACCGTCTAGACTGGGCATGAAGGCTGAACTATGTTTTTCATCTTTAAGAGTGGTCAAATTTTTAGGTCATTTTTGGCTGGTCCATATAGGCAGTTTGCCCTGCCAGTCATCATGTTGGACATATTAATCTATGGTTAAAACCAGAACAACCCCCCTCCAAAAAAGCCAACATACCTACACAACTTTCAAGAGAGTTTTCAAAAGCATCTATGGGATTTAGAAGCACAAGTCCCAATGGTCTTCAAAAGGACAGATGCTTCTAAATCCTATAGGCACTTTTAAAAATCTCCTCCATGGTTTTCAAGGTTATGAGGCTGACAGACTTCTCAAGCACCAAATCCACACAGAGAAGAGAAGAGAATTCAGAGCATCCATTCAGCACGTCTGCCTTTTTTGTTCCTACTTGCCCTTTGGATTTTATCGTTCCATTTATACAGATGGTGAAGAAAGTAATGTTATGTATATGATCATAATATTACTGAGAGATAATCTAGTAACACTTTACAACAAGTGGCAAATTACTTGTACTTCATTTGGTATTGACTGTAAAAGCATTAATCATGATGAATTCTTTTGGTATTATTCATGGGGATGTCAGATACAACACTACCATCCTGAGCACTGAATAATTTTGAGAGTAGATCAAAGTCATGTAAATATCATCCTGATCAACTCTGAAAGCTCAATGCTCAAAACAAAAGTATGCAGCAAGGGAGAGAAAATGAGCATTAATTCTAGTGTTTAATAGAACTTGATTAATGTGTTTCTTGCAGACTCAGATGAGCAAAACAGAGTTGCTAAAGACAATGTATCGGCCATGTTCATTTTCATTGTCTCAAAGTTTCTCTGTATTGTTGGCTACCTTTTCATACGCAGGTCCATATTGCTGTGCTGGAACGTGCATATTCATTTAGATCGCCGGGAGGTCATGAGATGTTGCTTGTATATGGGTGACCTCTAGTTCTCCATCGCCTTCTCATTAAGCTCAAATAACAGCACTGTGTCCCACTTAGCCCAACATCTCACAGAAATTGGTATCTGGATTAAAAGTCCTTGGCATATGTAGGTGGATGCTGGTGGGAAGAAGGAAACTTTTTGTAAAACTGGCAAGAAATAGGGTCTCAAAACTCATTCTCTCTTGAAGGCACATGCCATGTAACAAACTAAGGCAGTGTTCAGTGTAGGGGGCATCCCCTGTTTCTCTGAGCCCTCACTCTGGGTCCTGCACATGGCAGCAGGCAGGTGGCTACCACCAAACTACTCAGAAGCACTTGCAATCAGATCAGAGTGTCCTTTGCAGCACCAGACTTCAAGGATCTGTCCTTAATCCCGCCTGAAACCCTCATGGACCATGGCAGAGGATGTGCTATATCCAGGACCAACTGGACGGGCCAGCATGAGTTCTGTTATTATACGGATTAAGAGCCCAGGTGGGGTTTTCAAAAACACTCGGCATTGGCCTAAACCTGCTCCCATTCAAGTCAGTGGGAGTTTTACTCTCAATGGAAGGAGATTTAGGCCCCAGAGAGAACTCTTGAGACTCCCACCCTATGATGGTAGATTTAATGTGCTTAAAAAAAAAGACAGACAAGTTTTACATTTCAGATGGAAACATTCTTCAAACCATAGGTGGAAGGTAAGCAGGGACTGTAGACAGATTGAGGGTCAGGACTGGAAACTTTCCTGAGTTTCTAAGTGATGAGTTGAGGGGTTTTTTTGTTTATTTTTTTAACTATAACAACCTGGTGAAGACAAGATGTTCTCACCATTAACTCTACATTAACAAAGCTTTTGTCTGGGAATATATTATTCATATCACATTGTTTTTCAGGATGCTGGCCTATTGGAAATATTTCACATTCCTTAAAGAATCCTAGAAAATCAGTTATTCTTTCTCCAACAGAACTGGAAAATTAAAACAGTTTGTCTAAATAAATGCATGATCCACAACCTCCAAAAGGGAGCTGACATGCCAGGGTTGGTTTGTTTTACCCTACGTCTTGTTACAATAAGAAAGCAATTCTCAAATTTCATCACTGACTCTCCGTGAGGCACATTTAATTTACAAAAAGCAACAGAGGGTCCTGTGGCACCACAAATATCGTTGAGAGAGCCCATTTATTAACAGCCTGACTTCAGTAAACTCAGCAACTCATTTATCTAGTGCATCGCCTAGACACTAGCAATTTAAACTATTTTTGTTTGTATGATTGGGTAGCACTGATCAGGCAAGAGCACAAGACAATTAATTTAGCTATGCCAATGTCTGGAAATGCTTTGACACTGCTAATTTAGATAATTTTTGCCAATTGCAGTGCTCAGCAGTGGAGATATAATCAGTATCAGCATCATTCTCCTATTGTTCCTATTATTGCGAACCAGAGCGTGATTTACAAAGGCATGAAAAGCTGAAAAGGCTAGTTTGGAACAGTGAATTTTTACCTGATGTGAACTTTTCTGTGTTTGACTGAATCACATTGTGGCTTCGCTATGTGACTACACACCTAGAAGATAACAAATAACACACTTGCTGGCAAGAGGTGGGAGAGCAGATGCCCCAGGAAGCACAGTGGGTTAGTGCAGTAGCCTCTCTCTCTGGAGGCTGAGATCAACTCAGTATTTTGTGGACAGAGTTGCCATTTACAGCAAACAATAATGAAATGAGGAAAAGAAAACAGGAAAAAGGGGTAGAAGTGTCACCTACCCCTTCAGCTGAGGCAGCTCACCCAAGTTTTGTACCTCGTTAGGGGACTTGCTGGTTGGTTGGCTGTTTCTAGATGCCCAGACAGCAGCAGTGACTAAGAACACATTTTCACAAGGCAGAACGGTGGTTCCTTTCCATTGGAATGAGGAGCTCCACATTTATTCGTGCCTTTGACACCCTCAGACTGGATTACCACAATGAGAATTACTCCAGGGATACCTCCAGAACACCCAGAATCTTCAGCTGGTAAGAATGTAGCTGCCCACACACTTAGCAAGACTTCTCATGACACCTCTGCTTCAGGGACTACAATAGCTTCCAGTTAGCACCGGAGTGCAAGTGAATGGTTTGGTCTTCCTATAAAGCCCTTTATGGAATGGGTCCTGTGTATTTTAGAGACATGGGTGCAGATCCATAAAGGTATTTAGGCCCCTAACTTCCATATCTTTGTGAATCTGGGCCATGTTTCCTCATAATATTTTACCCAGATAGTTGAGATGATGTAGGATGCCTGAGCTGACAGTCCCCATATGTATTCACCTTGGGGATGGGAGAAGGGCTTTATTGACGGGCAGACCTCCATTGTGGAAGAAAACGTCAGGGAACATGGCAGGGTCCATCTGTTTACATAGACAGTCTCTGGGTGGGAGGGGTGGGTGCTGCACTGGAGGAAACTGAGTGGGGAGGGGCATTAATTTTGATGCATTTAGTCCTGACACCAGGTCAATGTACTTTGAAATTGGGATTCTCTGGGCCTAGAGCACCAGGAAGGTGCATTAAATAAATGAAAAGATTAACACCTTGTTCTGTGAATTATGTTGGTTTAAAAAAAAAACAACAACATAGGAACTTTTGTAATATTCATAGAATTGTAGGACTGGAAGGGGTCATCTAGTCCAGTCCCCTGCACTCATGGCAGGACTAAGTATTATCTAGCCCATCCCTGACAGGTGTTTGTCTAACCTGCTCTTAAAAATCTCCAATGATGGAGATTCCACAACCTCCCTGGGCAATTTATTCCAGTGCTTAACCACCCTGACAGTTAGGAAGTTTTTCCTAATGTCCAACATAAACTGCCCTTGTTACTTCTTGGCCTATCCTCAGAGGTTAAGGAGAACAATTTTTCTCCCTCCTTCTTGTAACAACTTGTTATGTACTTGAAAACTGCTATCATGACCCCTCTCAGTCTTCTCTTCTCCAAACTAAACAAACCCATTTTTTTCAATCTTCCCTCACAGGTCATGTTTTCTAGACCTTTAATCATTTTTGTTACTCTTCTCTGGACTTTCTCCAATTTGTCCACATCTTTCCTGAAATGTGGCGCCCAGAACTGGACACAATACATAATCAGCGCAGAGGAGAGGGGAAGAATTACTTCTTGTGTCTTACAACACTCCTGCTAATACATCCCAGAATTATGTTTGCTATTTTTGAAGTGTTACACTGTTGACCCATATTTAGCTTGTAGTCCACTATGATCCCCAGATCCCTTTCCGCAGTACTCCTTCCTAGGCAGTCATTTCCCATTTTGTATGTGTGCAACTGATTGTTCCTTTCTAAGTGGAGTACTTTGCATTTGTCCTTATTGAATTTAATCCTATTTACTTCAGACTTTTTCTCCAGTTTGTCCAGATCATTTTGAATTTTAATCCTATCCTCCAAATCACTTGCAACCCCTCCCAGCTTGGTATCGTCTGCAAACTTTATAAGTGTACTCTCTATGCCATTGTATAAATCATTGATGGAGATATTGAACAGAACGGGACCCAGAACTGATCCCTGTGGAACCCCACTCTTTATCCCCTTCCAGCTTGACTGAATCACTGATACCTACTCTCTAGGAACAGTTTTCCAACCAGTTATACGCCCACCTTATAGTAGCTCCAGCTAGGTTGTATTTCCCTAGTTTGTTTCTGATCTAACAGAAATTGTAATGTAGATAAGCCATAAAATAAGCCCGAGGTCCAATGATAGACAAATAGATCAGCAGAAATGCAAATGGAACTCAAGCTCCTTCTTCATTTTTGTCTGTGCCACCACTTAGATAATTGCTTGTCAGTGTAAACTGACACAGATTTGGGATATGTCATAGCAGCACAGAGGGTGCAGACTTGAACAGAGGCTTCACCACTTACACTGGACTCAGTGTGGACATGCAGCTCTTTTCCTTTGGTTTATCTTGGATCATTCCAAGACAAATGTTGTCTTCGTTTTAATATGGCATTCGCATTTCTAAGTTAAAAGTGGATGCCATACATTACTTATGTCTCTAAATTAAAAAGAAAACAGCTCTTGCCTTGAATCCTATCCTCTAGACGTAAAACTGTGTAAAGAGCACTGCTAGAGGCAGGAAGTCGTTAGGCGCTAATGAGGCTAAATAAGGGGTGGCCAACCTGAGCCTGAGAAGGAGCCAGAATTTACCAATGTACATTGCCAAAGAGCCACAGTAATACATCAGCAGCCCCCCATCCGCTCCCCCTCTCCAGCCCCCAGCACCTCCCTCCCACCGGCAGCCCTGCCAATCAGTGCCTCTCGCTCCCTCCCTGCGCCTCCCAATCAGCTGTTTCGTGGGGTGCAGGAGGCTCTGGGAGGGAGGGGGGAAGAGCGAGGACACTGCAGGCTCAGGGGAGGGGGCCTGTGGCAGAGCCAGGGGTTGAGCAGTGAGCACCCCCCGGCACATTGGAAAGTTGGTGCCTGTAGCTCCAGCCCCGTAGTCTGTGCCTATACAAGGAGCCGCATATTAACTTCTGAAGAGCTGCATGTGGCTCCGGAGCTACACGTTGGCCACCCTTGGGCTAAACTCACCAATAATGGCACAGCTGTGCAGTAGGGTGGATGTGTTGCTGGTGTAGTACCAGCTTCTGTCACTGGGGGCTCCTGCAGGGCTGCAAGTGGGCGTGCTTCTAGCACTTCAGCACTTGGCCCCACCAATAGAAGGAGAAGGTAGGGAGTGGGGCGTACAGGCTTCCAGGGGGCTGTTTCAGATCACAGGCACATGTCCCTGCTTCCTCTGTGCCTGCTTTTCTAGACCCAGCTACGGGTATGTTGTTTTTTCCTGAGCTGGCGGCTCTGCTCCGGGGGGTGGGGCGTCAGCTAGCAGGGCAGGAATGCTGATCCTGGGGAGGGGTTCTCTGCGCTGGGCATGGTGGGGTGTTCATACTCTGAGCCTGGCAGGCGGGTGAGTGGCAAAGCTGAAGTAGGATGGGTCTAGACAGAGCTGAGTTCAACGCCCTTGGTGGAGATTTGGGTGAATGGGGGTGGTGGGAGGAAAGTTTTAGGCTAGTAGGGGTTGGGTTGGAGGGAGCTGAAGTGCTGCGTAGATTCCTGAGCTGGGCTGGCCAGGAATGGAGTCAGGTGGTGAAAGTGGGCGTGGATGATTTGATGGTGTGTGGGTCAGAGCTAGACTGGAGGAGGAGGCTGGCTATAAGGGAGAGGAGTGACAGGGTTGATTGGAGATAAATGCTGTTGTCTCCCATTTTGTTCTTTGCTATAAAGAGGTCAGCTTCCCATTCTCAAAGGAGGATGGGCTGGGAGAGGAAAGAGGAGGTTAGTTTTTTCATCCTAATTCCCCAAACAAAACACTTCTCTGTGACACCCCCAGCCAATCAACCACCAGAGCCCCCTGCATCCTCCTACGCCATTCTGCATGAAAATCTTTGCCAGTCCTAAACAAAATAGCCGCAGGCAATTGCGAGAGCCCGTTTCTAGAGCTTTAGGGGCCTGGAGAAATAGAAGGGGACATAGGACAGTGGGACTAGCAGCTGATTATTTAGGTAGCCGCAGTTAGCAGGATGGGCACTTTGCAGGCCCCACCTCTGAAAAGCTTTTGGTCTAAGCAGGTAACAATCAGACAAAGGATGTGTGCCGAGCTGCTGTAGAAACCAAGTGGGGAAGTTTAACATCTGGCTTGTTGGTGCCATGACTTTTACTGGGATTTCTTTTAAACATCTCAGGATTGCCACCCTCACACATTCAAAGATAAGGAGGTTGGCTTAAAACATCGTACTTCTGGGCTCTTCTTTAAGCCTGGAGAGTGCACTACGGTCACATTTTCATGGTTTCCTCTGTAACCACAAGGAATAGAATAAATAAAATAAATAAAATAAAGTTGCTATTCTCTCGTAATTCCATGACTCCAGAGTCTGGGGCTTTATATATAACAAGTGTCAGGAGACTTCTGATTAGAGTTGGCCACACTGACATTGTCCATGTTTATTTGTTACCCACCTCTTTGAAGGGGTTAGGTACAACTGGTCAGAATCCTTCAGCCAAAAACTCATTTTGATGGAATATATAGGCTTTTTTGGGTCAAAGCCAAAACATTTAGTGGAGAGGTTTTGGTTGTGATGAAATGTTTCGAAGGAAGGTGTTTTGGGTCTGGTGGAGTAGGGTGGGTGATAGCATATGACTGAATATCTATAGCCTGGGGGTCAGCACCCTGCCCTGAGAAGTCAGAAACTGAGGTTCAGGTCTCTGTCCTTCCTGATTTAGAATGAAAAACTTGGCTGTGAATCACGCATGGTTGGCTGGTCAGGACAGCTTTCCTGTAGCAGCTGCCCCTTGGGGGAGAACTCAAAGATGCCATTGGGAGAGGTCACAAAGGGGACTCTAAAGTGTCATCTGATGTAGCGATGCTCCATATATAGCGACGTGTGGTGAAAGGCCTTTGGGAGCAGCTGGACTCTCACCTGAGTGAGGGCATGCGGGTTGTGCCTGATGTGCAGAAGGAGTGGGCATGGAAGCTTAGTTTCCCTGTTGCCCTTAGCCGTGGACCTTCCAGAAGTTCAGGCACGTTGGTGCGGCAATGTTTGGAAATTCTGCGTGTAAAGAGAAGAATTTGGAGTCAAGGGGTGTGAAGCCTCTACCTCAAAAACATTGCAAGGATCTATGCAGTAACCCTAGCACTGCTCAGGCCGAGCAAGAGTCATGCAAAATTTTCATCAAGCACTGAAGAAAGCCCCTCTCACCTCTACCTTCACCAGTGACAAGTATAATATGTCCTGGTGCAATTGAGAATACTGCTGAGATGAAGGAGGAAGGCACAAATGCCTTTCAAAAGCATGTCACCTACCAGCTGCTGTAGTATTTGTGACTAAGAAACCAGAAAGAATTTGCTCTCCTTAATGGCTGTGGGGTTTCTGGAAAGGGCTGCTCATTGAGTATGCAGTCAGTGCTCTTCAGCTGAATCTTCACCCCGGCTCAGGTGTCTCCACTTTTGATGGCCAGCTGTACTGACAGGGCCTTGAAAGTGATTCTCCAATGACTCCATCCTGAAATAATATTTTTTATTAGCAAAGACCTAATGAGGTGCCATGGAGAGAACATTGGTTCTTGTCAGGCACATTTGAAGTGGATAATCTTCATCTCCCCTTCATGCTAGAATGAATTAAGTAGATAAACATGTCTTGGAAAATTAAGATGGATAATAAGTCTGCTGGCATCAACCTACAGGCACAAAACATTCTCTTTCTGCCCACAGGTAACTGGCTAGACTGTGCAGCTCGAGAAAACATCAGACAATGCCCACAGCGAGGAGTCACAGTTAATAATGTGATTTCAAATTTTGAGTCTTACGTACAGTGGGGTTCTTGGTGCTTTAACAGTAACTTTCCCTGTATTGTGGTGCTCCCTCCCCCAGTGCAATTAAGCTGCCACTCATGATAAAAAGAGAGCCCCTGCCCATGAGCGTGATTATCTGATGGGAAGACAAAGTGGGAGAGGTGAAATACACTTCCCCAAGACCACACAGCAGGTCAGAGCCTGAACTGTCATGCTCCAGCTCCCTGTATAATGAAGGGAGCAAAGTGAAAAGTTTCTAAAAGGCAGATCTTTCCCTGCCCCCATCCCACCCCTTTCCAAGGATATTGGCTGTACTATTCAGTTCTACAAATCACAGAGAATTCCATGTTTAACTGCTCTGATTTGTAAAAGCAAACTAATGTATATCCACAGACAGAGATCCCCGACTCTTAATGAAAAGGGAGGATCTGTCATTGCCACAAACAATTGGATGCTAGTTTTCTTCTTGTTTTGCCTGACAAAGAAAAACTCCGCTATTGGCTTTGCATCTTTGTCGGCTTGCCTGTTTTCAAGTATTTGGCTTTACGGCTGAGGGAAGGAACTATAATCTTAGCAGGATTCTACCTTAGATGCCTGATTCTCCACTCAGGTCTGCCATTTTTCTGCTGGCATAACTCCTGACTTCAGTGGAGATGAACCAACACACAATGGGTAACAACAAAGCAGAGGAACAGGACTTATGCCCAGATCACAGGAGGCTGCTCTGGTGAGAAGGGATCGTTGGTTGCTCCTCTGGTGAAGAAGGTAAATCTGTGTATTGTAATATTTTCAGGTCAGTGACCCATTATTCAAAGTCAGAAATTGACATGAGCCCTTATATTTACTATAAAAGAGAAAAAAATATATATCATTGATACATGATTGAGTACAGGACCGAATGGCTAGGCAGCAGTTCTGCAGAAAAGGACCTAGGGGTTACAGTGGACGAGAAGCTGGATATGAGTCAACACTGTGCCCTTGTTGCCAAGAAGGCTAACGGCATTTTGGGCTGTATAAGTAGGACCATTGCCAGCAGATCGAGGGACGTGATTATTCCCCTCTATTTGGCATTGGTGAGGCCTCATCTGGAGTACTGTGTCCAGTTTTGGGCCCCACACTACAAGAAGGATGTGGAGAAATTGGAAAGAGTCCAGCGGAGGGCAACAAAAATGATTAGGGGGCTGGAGCACATGACTTATGAGGGGAGGCTGAGGGAACTGGGATTGTTTAGTCTGTAGAAGAGAAGAATGAGGGGGGATTTGATAGCTGCTTTCAACTACCTGAAAGGGGGTCCAAAGAGGATGGATCTAGACTGTTCTCAGTGGTAGCAGTTGACAGAACAAGGAGCAATGGTCTCAAGTTGCAGTGGGGGAGGTTTAGGTTGTATATTAGGAAAAACTTTTTCACTAGGAGGGTGGTGAAGCACTGGAATGGGTTACCTAGGGAGGTGGTGGAATCTCCTTCCTTAGAGGTTTTTAAGATCAGTCTTGACAGAGCCCTGGCTGGGATGATTTAGTTGGGAATTGGTCATGCTTTGAGCAGGGGGTTGGATTAGATGACCTCCTGAGGTCCCTTCCAACCCTGATATTCTATGATTCTATGATTCTATAAGCCTATATAACGTATGCATGCATGTGTGTGTTTGAAGAAGCTGACAGAGAATACTTGACTTTAAAGATTCAGGGTAGGTGTTGAGTGGGGGAATGAGACTTAATTTGCTTTATTGTAATACAATTATCAATGCCTCACAATCACCTGATTGCCTTTTGCAATCCCCTGTGTCCCATCGGTTGAGAAACACCAAGGTAAACAAAACAAATCATTCTGATGCTTAGCATGGAGTGGGAGGCTGCATTCACGACAGGGCTACCATCTCATGCCTACATTATGTCTGTCTTTAATATATCTAATAACGTTATTTAAGGCAAAATAAAGTTGGATGTAAGCCAGTCTTCTCATGAAGAAGAGACAGAGTATGAGGAAGAAGCACATGGTCTAAAATTACTCATCTTGATGCAACATTTCCTTTCCTTTGTTTTTTCTCTGTAAGTAATGTTTAATCCAATTGTATAATTCAGCTGGCATTGTGCTGATAGTGTCTGGTGTAATTCAGTCAGCCATACCTCTTTTGTTATTGTGTTTTGTGGGGAATTCTCCCTGGCATGTTTGAACGAGTGATGAAAGTTCAAATGGCTGTTGTAAGGACTGCAGGACTGGTCTGATAGAACTTAGGAAGCCCACCAAAGAGGGATCTCCTCCTATTGTCCAAAAGAGGTTCTGCATGAGAAGAGGATTAGACTTGGGTGAGATGTGGGGGTAGTGGGTGAAGGGGTGCAAGGCTTTGAATCTCAGGGAAACTATATAAAATGCTTTTATAGAGAGAAACTGTAAGCATGTAAAGCTTTCTCAGTCCCCTGCTATGCCCTTCTCAGTACACTCACCCACTCTCCATACCTCACCATCACCTTAACACCCCATACCTGCCCTACATCCCCTTCCAAGCTCCTGGTTTCCTTCCACTCCTTCACCCCTTCCATCTCCTACGCGTCTTGTGCCACAGGTCCATGTGCTCCTTCTTTCTGCTTTCCCAGGTCCTACTGTTGTAAGCAGAGCTCTATGTCACCCCCACCCCTGGTGTCCCTTTGGTCACCTGTCCCAGAACTGGGGGATCACAACATACTTAACTGCCTTGCAAGCATGTTGTGACGCTCAGTCCATAAATGTTAGCACAGCACTTTGACCTCCTGAGTTATGGAATTCCATGCTCTCGAATTGTGAGTGTCCAATTTACCTAATCACTGGCCAGTTATTTTTTCAGTAATCATACAGTAAGTAAATACATGTATTCTGATTGGCTAATAATGACAGTCAGCCAATCACCATGCAGCAATCTGCATCCTCTTTGCTTGGTTATTCTCAATAATTACTTTGTGACTATGCAAATCTCTAACCACTGATTGGCTAATGTAATCCCTCTGCCCTGGATGGCTCTTATACACATCCTTTTTGAGAACAAAGATGCTACCTCGGAGTCTTGCTCCATTCAGCTGAAACGAAAAAACTTCAGAATCGACATGGAAGAGAAGAAAACAGCTATTACGAAGTAGCAAGGGAAGTTGAGCTGTCAGAGAGCTGAGAGGTAAAGAGCTTTAGGATAACAAAAGACCTTTTGAGACTCCTTTACTTTCTTCCCTCATTCCTCAAATTTCACTTCTACTCCTCACCTTACAGATAAGCATAAATGATCCAGCATTAACACTACAGCCCTTCACACTTTTCTGGCATTCCTTAATCACCCTTAAATAGTACATTACACCCTCTTTGAGACCTCCAGGGTAAAGGGGGGCTAGTGAAAATGAGACAATGTTTGTCTTTACTAAATATAGTGAGAATTTTTTTGAAGAAAAAAAAAAGAAGAAAAAATTCACTTCCATTTAAATTTTCCATGGAAAATTTGTTCAATAACCAAAAAAATTTGAGTTTTCGGCCAAAAAGTTTTTACCCACCCCCTTTCAAAAAGTCAATATTTTCCAGATGTCATTTTGTCAAAAATCCAGTTTTCTGTTCCAAATCCGGTTTGGTGGACATTTTTCAATCATCCCTAGTCTTTATGCTGTTTACTTTGGGAGAATCCCAGCCTCTTCCTCCCAACTCAGTTTTGAAAAAAAAAATAGAGTTCTTATTCTGGGGAGAAGAGGGACAATGGAAACTGAGGCAGGATGAAAGGCCAATGGTAGGAGAGGAAGGGCATTCCAATAGATTTATTTAGAATGATTCTAAAGTTTCACATCTCATTTTGACTCTTCTATGTTTGCTTCGTTCACTTAATTTGTTTTATATAATTAATATTTTCATTCTAATAACCCAAGGTCGTTGGCTGTACCTTGGGCTATATTATTACCAAGTTCACATAAATCACCTCACAAGTGGGCAGCACTGTCACACTACAGTTTTAGGAAGTGTCAGTAATTTCATTTGATAGAAAAAGCACCTGCGGCAGCATCACCAATTGACTTTTGAACTGGTGGTCTTTCGGGCAGTAGTCTCCTGGAAAGTTGTATGGTTAATCTTATACAAAATACAGCTGATGCCGAGGAAATTGCTCAGGATTTAGACAATGGATACTGGCATCCTGGCACAAAAGAAAAATAATCATGCAGGCCAATACTTTCAAAAATAGACTCCATATTTAGGATTCTAAATAAATGGTCTGATATTCTAAAGTGCTGGGCACCTATTTTTTCTCTAGAAATTAACTAGAGTTGCTGGGTGCTCAGCACTTTTCTAAATCTAATTAAGGATTTAGGGGCCAGGTTTTCAACAGCCATCCCACAGCTCCCCATTGAGGCACCTAAACAACTTTGGTCAGATTTTCAAAAGTGCTCAGAACTCAGTTCTCCTCACGGGGCACTGTTGGGTGCCGAGGAATATTAAGTATCTGGCCTCAGTTGTGGGTGTTCAGCACTCTTGAAAAGGCCCCTAACTTTTTTAAGTCTTGGCCCCAGATGCTTGGCTACAGCTAAGAAGCTCACAACACAAGCTCAGGTGGCCAAGAAGGAGACATAAAAGTGTTTTGTGTGGTCACCTGATCCTTGGCTGGATGTAGGCCTGGCTGGCCTTCAGCATAAATTAGAGCAGCCTGTAGACCTTCTAGGAGATAAAAAGCTTAGGGGTCTGATTCACGATAGCATTACTCTAGGATACATTAATGCTACTGATTTAATAACAAAGTGGGGAATCAGTCCCTTAACACCAAGGAAAAATAATGTCATTTTTCATTTGACTTGAGTAGTAAAGGCTTTTATTTTATCATTCACAGAGTCTGTTTCTAATCCTCGTTCATATGTGTGTAGTATGTTGACCCCCTGGTCTCTGGTGAGCATAAAGTGTGTGGGCTTCCAAAAATTTGCTAAGTTAGCAATTAGGTAAGGTTCAAACACAACACGTTTCCTACTATTTCTTCTTTTTTCATTATATTAACCATAAAAGACTAGTGTTGATGGGTTCATGCTGTTGCCAACTCACCCAAGTCTTGTGATATTCAATGTCTTTCATATAGCTCCAGCTCCTGGAGTCATGTGATTAGGACAGAACCTCAGTTTTGATTTTAAAAAAATTCTTAGGCCTCCTGGTTGCAGAGAAAAGCTTAAAAACATGAGCCAAATGTGACCTAAAGTGCCAAAAAATCAACTGCAAATACAAATAACCTAAAATGTATTATTTTAAAAGAAAATCATGATTTTTGAGCCACTCTCGATAGTCATTTGAGGCCTGACATGCTCAGAGTATGGCAACAATGCAAAATCAGTGTCAGGAACCACTGAATGAGCCAACCCCTAGACAGGACAAGATTTACAAACCAAAGTAATATATTTCACATGCTCTGATATTCCTTGTGTATTTACAAACTTATGATAAATGCCTTTGCCACCAGTGAGGTGCACTGAAAGTAACGATCATTTGACAGGCAGTCCCCGGTGGACCAAGCTGCCCTAGCTAGGTACTGGCCTTCAACACTACAGAGCTTTCAGAAAAACAACAAATGCTTTGCTTTATTATTAGCTCTCCAGAGCTCAATGATGCCTGTGAAATCACTACCGCTTGTTGCAAATGGTGTATGAAATGAAAAATTCCTGTCCCTAGTGCACTCGCTAAACAGAGCTGGGGCTATGCAGTCATGGCCATGCAGGGCTATTTGCTGTCACATCTAGCTCAGAGATATGAGCAGAACAGCCAGCCTCTAAACAAACATCCTCCTTCTGTGCAGAGCTTGTAATGGGTGTTGGTGTCTTGCTAATGATGCGCCTCCTTTGGGTTATTTTCCCCAGGTTGCTACTAAGGTGTAGCTTTGTAGAGGGAGGTGCATGTTTAGAGCTGCAAACTGGAAGCCATGTGTGGGGTATAACAACTCTAATGAACCTAACAACTTCTGCACAATGCTATCTATTCCTATGTACCAGTAGATGGTGCTCATTCTATTAACTATCTATATACAGCCATAGTTCTTTTATAGAGCCTCTTATAACAGGAGACACTCCTTCCTAACAGACCGAACTTCCAAAAGAGATTTTATTTGAAACACACAAGATATTTTTATGACACATTCCCTGCCCTAGCTACTTTTGCTCTATATCTTCATCAATTATCTGGGGGTATGTTTTATTCAATTCCAGTACCACACACAAAGCAGCACAGAGAAAGAATTCGCTTTTGACAAAGCTGTGCAGAACTGGAAATCAGGTCAGCCTTGCCCGTTTCCCAGTTTTGTGACAAACCCCAGTGCTTGTATTAGGTTTGCTCCCAGATTTCTTGAAGTTCGCAGACTTTGAGTGACACTGCTTTGATTTTTTTTTTCTAGAAAACACGAGATGAATTATTGTGTTTGGGATGGAAATGATAATAAACTTGGTGATTTGGTATGATTTTATCCAAACAAAACTCGATTATTTTGGTGGAGTTTTGGGTTGAATTTTTGGCTATTTGAACCCAAAACAAAAATCAGAGAGTATGAACTTGGGTGAGCATAGTTCTAGTTATGAGCCAAGCAGCTCTGCATAGGGTCCTGCATAGGTTAGCTCCCCACATCAACACCCGTGAAAAATTCAAATCACAGACTTGCACCTGCAGCTTGTTGTTGCAGTTGGTAACTGAAGTCCATAGATACAGTACTGCTAGTGAAACTACCAGGCCTAATAAAACTTGCAGAAGGCAATGCATGTAACAGAAACAGAATAACCAACTCAGTGATTACCGCCAGGGAAAAAGGAACCATTGTTTGCTGTGAGTATGTGCTGCGAGAGTAACGATGGGCAAATCGTTTCATATGAGAGACTGTAGTGAGCTGCTGACTCCTCCCTTCTTAAAAGATATGACGTATCCTGCAATAGTCATCCAAGCTACTGCAATAGCTCTGCCATCAGTTCTAGGCTTCCAGATTGCACAGGGCCAGATTTCCAAGTATTAGACCAAATGTTCCACATACGCATCTTTTGTCTCTGAATGCAGGGGTTAGCTGATAATACCTAGTTCTTATAGAGCACGGATGATCTCAAACTGTTCTTTGGTATCATTATCCCCACTTTACAGATGGAGAAAGTGAGGCACAGATGAATCAAGTGACATGCCCAAGGTCTCGCAGCAGGCCAATGGAAGTGCCAGGAATAGAACCCAAGTCATCTGAGTTATAGTCAAGTTCCCTACCTTCTAGCCCCACTGCTTTTGCTTAGGCCACACTGCCTCTTTTGCAGTATGCTGGCTACAATGGTTCATATTTACCACTGCTATCTAGTGGAGGGAAGGTGACACATTTTTAGGTATATGTGACTGTGTCACCCCCTAGTGGCAAATCTATACAGTATATAAACCTTGAAGGCCTGTGCTTCTGGGGACAAAGGTCCTAGCTGCTCTCCCCAGTGTTGTACATGTATGTCCCATTCTGTTGTTTGCAGCCACAAAGGTTTTGTTCGGTCTCAGGAGGATGGAACTTACTATATTAGTTGCACTATCTCCAGGTGGCTACTTGCAAGAGGATCAGATGAGAGCATGGAAAGCATACGCAAGGAGGGAACCCTTTAGAAAGACACCTCAGAGTAGTTAAAACCCATCTGCTGGTTTGTTGAGGTTACATTTTATTTTCTAACCAATACATGAACTTTATTTTTCCAATGTTGTGAGTACAAGAGAGTGAGGGACACGGAGCTGTTTTTTTTTTTTTTTTTCCTGGCAGGAAGGTGGTAGCTGATTTGGAAAACAGTTCTGCTGTGACAGTCAGTTTTAATTTCTCTGAGTGAGCGATCTCCTCTTTGACGCGTCTCTGTTGAAAAAATATGATGCGATATGATTGAGGAGATGGAACTCTTAGATCCATCCTCAGCCTACACCACATATTTTGCTAGATCTTTCCTGCCTTTTCTGCAGTCCCTTCTCCTACTTTGTTATGACCCTGGTGGACCCCCACTAGCTTTTTCCCTTTTATGAGTATTCAGATGTAAACGATGTGTGCAGATACACTGCTGTGGTTGTTTCATTATAGGACGTATATTTTGTAAGAGACTGAATGCAGCCAATGGGAGTGGAACTGGGCCAATGCTGAGAGCTCTGAAACTCCCACCCTTAGTTTGTAGCCATACTGTGAGTAGGGGGAAGGGATAGCTCAGTGATTTGAACATCGGCCTGCTAAATCCAGGGTTGTGAGTTCAACCTTGTGGGGGCCTGTAGTGAGTCGGTGTGGCTCCCCTCCTGTCCAGAAGAGGGAGCCCACGTGCCGGCACCAGAGTGGGTGGGACCACCACCGCCTGTCCCCGCCCCCCGGAAGTCAAGGGGCGGGACAGGAAGTATAAAGGCCGGCCGCCAGAGCTCAGTTGGTGCCCAGCCACCGCAGGGAGCAGACGTGCGGCCGGGAGCTCCTGGCCAGGAGACCGTCGAAGACCGGGGCTTGGACCCTGGCTGGCCTGAGCTACCCCGGGCCCGCTACGAGGAGGAGCCGCCGGAGCCCGTTCACGCCCGCCACTGGGAGAACCCCTGGGAACCGCACCCCACTAACCCTGAGGGTGAGACTGGACCCGAACCCCTTCGCCCCTGCTGCTATCCAGAGGAGCCGCCTGAGGACCATTGGCCGGACTTCCCGGCAGAGCTACCAGACTTGCCGCCGAGCCCGGGCAGAGAGGAGCCCATGGAGATGGACTGGCCCGATCCCGGCGTAACGAACGAGGTAGGCTTTGAGGGGGATCACGGAAGTAGCCCGGGGGTAGCCGACCCCGGTCCGGCTGCAACTGAATGTGAGCCTATGTCAGTGTGTTGCGGCCTGGATACCCCACTGACCAGCAGCGGCAGCAACCGCTGTTAGGGCCCCGGGCTGGAACGCAGTGGAGTGGGTGGGCCTGCGTTCCCCCCTGCCACCCCCTGCACGGGTGGCAGGCTTCCCCCTCACCCGACGCTCGGCTACAGAAGCCTAGGCGTGCCTTACCTGAACTATCTGCTCGCTCAGCCCCTGCAACAAGGGCCTGAGTCTAGCTGTGTTTGCCCCGCCCTGATCCAGGGCCTGGGCTTTGAACTATTTGCTCGCTCAGCCCCTGCAACAAGGGCCTGAGCCAACTGTGTTTGCCCCGCCCTGATCCAGGGCCTGGGCTTTGAACTATTTGCTCGCTCAGCCCCTGCAAACAAGGGCCTGAGCCTAACTGTGTTTGCCCCGCCCTGATCCAGGGCCTGGGCTTTGAACTCTTTGCTCGCTCAGCCCCTGCAAACAAGGGCCTGAGCCTAACTGTGTTTGCCCCGCCCTGATCCAGGGCCTGGGCTCTGAACTATTTGCTCGCTCAGCCCCTGCAGTCAAGGGCCTGAGCTTTAACTGTGGTTGCTCCGACGCTGCACTAAAGAGCCGGAGTTTCGGGACTAACTGACTACTTGTTCCCACAGTAGTGAGTCGGTGTGGCTCCCCTCCTGTCCGGAAGGGTCGAGCCCCGGCTAGGACCTACTACAGGGCCACTTAGGGATCTGGGGCAAAAATCAGTACTTGGTCCTGCTAGGGAAGGCAGGGGACTGGACTTGATGACCTTTCAGGGTCCCTTCCAGCTCTATGAGATAGGGATATCTCCATATATTATATTAAGGGTGTGATTCTCCTGGTCATGTACATGTACTCACGCTAGCTCTCAGCAAGGTAACATGAGGATAAACAACACCCTAGCCATGGTAGAGCGGCTGAGCTGTGCTGCGTACATCCCCTCCGGTTTCAGGCAGGTTTGTTCTCGGTACGGCTCAGCGGTACCTCCGCTGCTGCTACCCACGCTATGACGGCTATACTGATATTTATACTAGCACAAGTGTGTGTACACGAGCAGGGGACTCACTCCCCTAACTCACAGTGTAAATGGAGCCTTAGAGACTTGCTCAGGGTCACCCAGGGAGTATGACAGAGCGAGCTATTGAACTCTCCTGATTCCCCATCCAATGCCTTAGACTGTTCTCACGCTGATGGGATAGAGAGATATCTATAATGCTCCTGATCAAACAAGATGTCTGAATATATGACAGATGAACAAGAGCACTTGGGGATGAACGCATGGTAAAAACAAGAAACTTATTAAGGCAAAACCATTTTAGGATCTGATTAATCTAGTTAGAGATTGAAGTGAGGGGAGGGTGCTGAAAGGATTAATCAATTTCAGTGAATACAAACGCAAGACAATATTGTTGAAGTTGATAAAAAGATGGGTCTATATTTAAAGGAATCAGGATTCAGGGCACGTATTGTGACTCATTATGCAGAGAAAATTATTACTACCCATTAAAGAATTAGCTTTCACACAAATGGAAAAGTTGATTAGTGCACCTCAGAGTGGCTGGGTTCTAAAATTATAAAATTAATGAATGTATGAAATATCTAATTTCACACATCAATATCAGTGAATAAAAATTAATTACTGCATGCAATAAAAGTCATTTATTGCACATATCAGATCAAATATTAAACATGTGCTAAAATCAAAATGGGGGCACTTTTGTAGCTTGCATATAATTGTTCTGGATGTCTGCTGAAGTAATTGTTCCTGTAACTGTATAAAAACTGGGATCAATACGTGTGTCGTACAAAATGGGGATATGCTTAAAAAAGAACTTTTCTCTATATTCAGCACTCCAGAAAGAGTAAGTCCCCAATCCTGCAAACACTTAAGCACATGCTTAACTTTACTCATAGCATCGATAGGACTACTTATGTAAGTAAAGTTAAGCATTGTGCTTAAGTTTTCCAGGATAGGGGCTTCAATATGCACTTCAAATTTAAGTGTATCATGTATTTAATGCTGTTGAATGTTGATGGGATTTATTAATCGAGCTATAGATTGTGACCAGATACTGGCCTGTTACTGATATATAAAAGCCAAAGCATAGCAGTAGCATCTAATGGGAATGTCTTTGAACTAGAGTAGAGCTTGTAAAAAACCATCCAGTCTTGATTTTAAAATTGCCAGTGATGGAGAATCCGCCACGACCCTTAATACTTTGTTCTAGTGGTTAATTACCCAGACTGTTAAAATCCTGCACCTTATTTTTAATCTGAACTTGTAGAGCTCTGCAAATCTGCAGATATCCGCTTTATACTCCAGGATATCCACAGGCTGCAGATATCCATGGACCATTTTTGTGGATTGGATGCGGATACAAATGTTGTCTCCGTGCAGGGCTCTATGAATTTGTTTAGCTTCAACTTCCAGCCACTGGATCTTGTTATGCCATTGTCTGCTAGATTGAAGAGTCCTCTGTTATCAATTTTCTGTTCCTCATGTCAGTACTTATAGAGCGTGATCAAGTCACTCTTGACAACATGGAGTCCACTGAGAACGCTGTAGTGTCTCTACAGCTCTTTCATTCAGAAGACAATAAATGAAGTGGTGTTTGGATCTTTTTTAAAAACAAGAGGAAGGCGTAAGATTTTTAAATGGAGTTCAGTACAGTGTCTGCTGTTTTCTGCAATTTCACAGGATTATCAGAGGCTACATAGCAAGATGAAGTAGCAGAAAACCTCAGTACTGCTAAAAGTCCTTGATTCACTGGTTGCTATAACAGTGAAGGTAACGTACATGTAAATAGCCTGTGCTAAACCTCTATATCATGAAGCGAGGGGGTCATGCGTTATTTGGCAAAGAATGGCTGAGAGGGACTCACCTGCACTGGCAAATCATGAAATGCCTGTGGGTTTCATGAACTCCAACATAAAACAAAAAGGAGCTGAACTTTTGGACAAGGTGGCTGATTTCTTCCAGGATGGTATCGGAACCTTAAAATATTGGAAAGCAAAATCTATGCTTGAAAAGAACCAATTCCTAAATTGTCAAAAATGTGTCCAGCATCTCTTGCAATGCAGCCAACTTCAGCATTTACGGGACTCGGGAATTATATTCAAAGTTAACTGGAGTGAATGGAGCATCCTTAACAGTGCCAATAATGAAAAAAACAATGGGGTCCATATCTGGGGTGACTTCAAGGTTACCCTTAGACCAGTATTGCATGCACACCAGTATCCCTGACCTAGAACAGAGGAGATATTTGCCCATTAGCTGGTGGTAAACATTTCTCCAAGGTTGACCTACCCAAGTCTATCTACAGATAGAGAGTGAAGACCAGATCAGACCATTGATAGAGATGGGTTACTTAAATCACAAGATAAAGATGAAGCTCTTCTTAGGGCACCTTGGACACAAATGTGTCCCCATTATGCTCCTTTCTGGCAATGATCCGCTATTACCATAGCTTCCAACCTAACATAGTGACAGTGTTACATCCTCCAAATGAGCTGACACAAAATGGGCAGAAGTGGTGTTGGTCCCCAGCGCACCATGGATTTTGATGAAGCCAAGAAGCTAACAGCATCTGAAAGGGTTAGTGCACATTGCAATTCATCTGTGCTTGTGACTGTAGCTTGTGATGCTTCTCCATATGGAATAGGAACAATAATTTCTCATCTGATGGAAGAGCATACTGAAAGTCCTATTGCCTCTGCAGATTGCAACTATGCTCAATTTGATAGAGAACTCTGAGTTTAGTCTGCAGAGTTAGAGATTTGCCAATATCTCCATGGGAAACTATCTGGTCACATTTCAGAGTAGCAGCCGTGTTAGTCTGTATCCGCAAAAAGAACAGGAGTACTTGTGGCACCTTAGAGACTAGCAAATTTATTAGAGCATAAGATTTCGTGGGCTACATCCCACTTCTTCGGATGCATAGAATGGAACATATATTGAGGATATATATATATACACATACAGAGAGCATGAACAGGTGGGAGTTGTCTTAGCAACTCTGAGAGGCCAATTAAGTAAGAGAAAAAAAACTTTTGAAGTGATAATCAAGCTAGCCCAGTACAGACAGTTTGATAAGAAGTGTGAGAATACTTACAAGGGGAGATAGATTCAATGTTTGTAATGGCTCAGCCATTCCCAGTCCTTATTCAATCCTAAATTGATTGTATCTAGTTTGCATATCAATTCCAGCTCAGCAGTCTCTCATTGGAGTCTAATACCATATTCTACAGGCCATTATCCTCTGATCCCACAGAGGATTACCTAATGAAACTACACCATCTGCTAAAAAGCTCCCTGACAAAGCACAGGAACAAATCTGTACAGACACATGCCTAGAACCCCGACCAGGAGTATTCTATTTGTTACCCAAGATCCATAAACCTGGAAATCCTTTGTTAGTCTCTAAAGTGCCACACGTACTCCTGTTCTTCTTATCTGGTCACAGATCATCAACTTCTAGGGTGAAATTTTAACCCAAAGAAAGGAGAAACAGCGATGGCTGCAGCACAGTTATAGAGATGGGCAATATTCTTGGGTGCTTACTGTTATGCTACCCAGTTCAAGGGCACCAACCAACAAGAGAATGCAGACTTCTTGCAATTGTAAACAGCAGGATACTGAATGGGACCAGAGACAGTGGCTATGTTCTATATGGCACAAGTTGAATCCTTGTCCAGGACAAATGCCAGGCTCCAATGCAAACCTAACAATGATCCTGAGTTAGCTAATATGTCTGACGTTACGCTGAATGGATGGACTTATGCACACACACAGCCGTTTCCAGCCTGTAGCACCAGAGTTCTTCTATGAATCTTAGGTCACATGTTCACCATGAATTTACATGCAGGCCATTTGGTGACTGTAAAAGTAGATGTCCTTCCCAAGAGTTTTGTGTGGTGGCCAGTGATTGATACACAAATCATGGAATCGTAGGACTGGAAGGGACCTCGAGAGGTCATCAAGCCCAGTCCCCTGCACTCATGGCCGGACTAAGTATTATCTAGATCAGTGGTTCCCAAACTTGTTCCACCGTTTGTGCAGGGAAAGCCCCTGGTGGGCCGGGCCGGTTTGTTCACCTGCCGCATCTGCAGGTTCGGCCGATCGCGGCTCCCAGTGACTGCGGTTCACTGCTCCAGGCCAATGGGGGCTGTGGGAAGTGGCGTGGGCCGAGGGACATACTGGCTGTCGCTTCAAGCAGCTCCCATTGGCCTGGAGCAGCGAACCGCGGACACTGGGAACCATGATCGGCCGAACCTGCGGACGCGGCAGGTAAACAAACCGGCCCTGGGCTTTCTCTGCACAAGCGGCGGAACAAGTTTGGGAACCACTGATCTAGACCATTCCTGACAGGTGTTTGTCTAACCTGCTCTTAAAAATCTCCAATGGTGGAGATTCCACAACCTCTCTAGGAAATTTACTCCAGTGCTTAACTACCCTGACAGGAAGTTTTTCCTGATGTCCAATGTAAACCTCCCTTGCTGCAATTTAAGCCCATTGCTTCTTGTCCTATCCTCAGAAGTTAAGAAGAAATTTTTTTCTCCCTCCTCAATGTAACAACTTTTTATGTACTTTATGTACTTGAAAAATGTTATCGTGTCCCCTCTCAGTTTTCTGTTTTCCAGACTAAACAAACCCAGTGTTTTCAATCTTCCCTCATAGGTCATGTTTTCTAGACCTTTAATCATTTTTGTTGCTCTTCTCTGGACTTTTTCCAATTTGTCCACATCCTTCCTGAAAGGTGGTGCACAGAACTGGACACAATACTCCAGTTGGGGCCTGATCAGTGTGGAGTAAAGTGGAAGAATTACTTCTCATGTCTTGCTTACAATACTCCTGCTAATACATCCCAGAATGATGTTCGCTTTTTTTGCAACAATGTTACACTGTTGACTCATATTTAGCTTTTAGTCCGCTATGACCCCCAGATCCATTTCCACAGTACTCCTTCCTAGGCAGTCATTTCCCATTTTGTATTTGTGCAACTAATTGTTCCTTCATAAGTGGAGCACTTTGCATTTGTCCTTATTAAATGTCATCCTATTTACTTCAGACCATTTCTCCAGTTTGTCCAGATCATTTTGAATTTTAATCCTATTCTCCAAAGCACTTGCAACCCCTCCCATCTTGTTATCATCCACACACTTTAGAAGTGTACTCTCTATGCCATTATCTAAATCATCGATGAAGATATTGAACAGAACTGGACCCAGAACTGATTCCTGTGGGACCCCACTCATTATGCCTTTCCAGCATGACTGTGAACCACTGATAACTACTCTCTGGGAATGATTTTCCAACCAGTTTTGCACCCACCTTATAGTAGCTCCACCTAGGTAGCATTCCCCTAGTTTGTTTATGAGAAGGTCATGCAAGAAAGTATCAAAAGTTTTACTAAAGTCAAGATATACCACAACTCCCACTTCCGCCTATCTGTAAGGCTTGTTACCCTGTCAAAGAAAGCTGTCAGGTTGGTTTGACACAATTTGTTCTTGACAAATCCAGGCTGAGTGTTATTTATCACCTTATTATCTTCTAGATGTTTGCAAATTGATTGCTTAATTATTTGCTCCATTATCTTTCCGGGTACAGAAGTTAAGCTGACTGGTCTGTAATTCCCCTGGTTGTCCTTATTTCCCTTTTTATAGATTGACACTATATTTGCCCTTTTCCAGTCTTCTGGAATCTCTCCCGTCTTCCATGAGTTTTCAAAGATAATCGTAAATGGCTCAGATATCTCCTCAGTCAGCTCCTTGAGTATTCTAGGATGTATTTCATCAGGCCATGGTGATTTGAAGACATCTAACTTGTCTAAGAAATTTTTAACTTGTTCTATCCCTATTTAAATAACTTTAGATGTAAATAAAATGGCAAGGAGGTAAGCAAACACTACATATGCCTAAACATCCAACTTCTCTGTGGCAGTGAATCCATGTTGACTACTCTGGACTACTTATGGGACATATATTTTTGATTGCAGTAGATGCCCATTCTAAATGCCCTGAATATTCTGTGTGAATTCACCTAATTCATCACAAACAGTGGAAATGCTAAGACCACTGTTTTTGCTGATGCGAGTTCCTGAACAGACTAAATGACAATGAGGCTTAATTCACATCTGAAAAGTTTTGATCATTTGTACAAAGAGCAAAAGACACAACAGTGTTCTTCCTCCTTTTTGTTTATTTTTTTCTCCCATCTTTGTTCCCTGGCCTGCTTAATCTTCCTGGGTATCGACTGTTACTCTCTCAGAGTTAATTGATAGCATTTGGGGATTTCTTTTAAACCACGTGCATTAAAGAACTAATATGAGCAACCAGGATGTTAATCCTGCTGATCATTAAAAACATTAGTCCTAATCTAGTATGTAGGTCCAAAGTCTTAAAGCAATGATGTATAATTCTTCTACCCCACAGGGGGAGGGAAGGCTAATATCACATGCTCTCTCTGTGTGAAAAAGGCTGCTTTGGGCGAAGGAAGACAATGTAAAGGTGTCTGAGAGGCATATGTAATGCTAAAGGGGCCACTGGTCTGCTGTGTGATCCTGGGCAAGTCACTTCAGGCTCAGTCCACAACAGGACTCCGGCATTGCAATGTGAGCTCAGCATGAGGGGTGGGGTGGAGGAGGAGATCTCCCTAATAAACTCTAGCCCAGCACTCTGAGTGAATGTCCCCCGCCCCCGCCCAACTGATGTGGACAAGGGATTAGAATTAAGGTTTCCCACCTCTCAGGAGAGAGCCCGGACTGCTGGGCTAATAACGATAAGAGAGTTGTCCACCTCCTCCTCCTCTTCTTCCACCCCTGCACACGTTTTTGTGGGAAGTTAGGCACAACCCCTGGACTGGGTCCAGCAGCCAGGATAAGCAGGCCAAGGCCTTGTTTGAGGATCCGATGGGACGTGTGAGATAGGTGCTGAGCTTCCGGGCAGGGTCTGGGACAGCAGGGTCGGGGCCCAGCTGTCAAACCATAATGGTGAAAATTTAGGCACCAAGTGACTTTAGGAGCCTGCAGGGTTGGGCAGCGGCTGAGCAGGAGGGTTGAAGATCTAAAGTGGTAGTTGGGCGCTTAAGTCCTTTTGTGGCTCTGGTCCTTCCCCTTCATCATTTAGATTAAGCTCTTGAGGGCCAGGCCTGTCCCTCCCCATGTATTTGTACTGGGCCTAACACAATGGAGCCCCGGCCTCAGGTTGGGGCTCTAACTACAAATAATATCGTTACACTCTACATACGTGTCTATAGACAGCAACGTGACAGAAGAGGGAGCTAATGATGGTGTAGACAGCCCCTGTCCTCCAGCTGGATCCCAAAATGCCTTCCAGACTTGACCTATTGATTGTCCCGGTGGTCTGTGTGGGGATTATTTCATTCAATGGCATCCCCTCTGGTACTGGCTCAGGGTGGAAATGGGAAGTGGGGTCCTGTTCCACCATGTTGTCACAGGGCGGGCTGTGGAGGGGGATTGGGTATGCAGCAGTGGACTTGTTGCTGAGCAGGTCAGCCTTGGCAGAAGTTTGGCACTGTGGGGACAGCTTGCTAAGAAGCTAAGGAAGGGGATAGACATAAGGAATGGATGCTAGATAGAGCTGGGTGTGCTTGTCAGGGATGCCAGTCCCTAACACCAGCCAGTCTGCTTCACTCATAGCCCATTGTTTGTTCTCGGGTGATACAAGGCAGGCAAGATTTGCAGGCTTTGCTGCCCCGCTTCTGGCAAGCCTGCTCATTTTGTCTCTTCATGACATTAGTGGAACTGCACAGAGGTTGAACTGCGAAGGTTTGCTGCTCCCTTTTTGGCATGAAGTTTCTCTTCCAGGACTAGTCCTTTGTTCCCTCGTCATGTCTCTGCAAGAAGAAGAAAATGAGATCTCTTTCATGTCTTGTGAGGATGCATGAAATTTCATTGCAAACATTACGGTACTATACAATTGCACTGCATTTGGAATGTCATGTAATTCAATGCAAGTTTCTTTTCATACATTTCTTTTCTTTTCGCTACACAATATCCCCACCAGACATTCATGAGCAAAGAATATCTAAGAGCCAGTGTATCATTTCCAGATACTGTAATTCTGAAGCTTGGAAGTAACAGGCATGCATGATATCATTAACTTCCTCTTGATACCATCCAGCAGTGGCTTCTTTCCATATTCATGGTTTATCAAATCCAACACACAAAATTAATCTCTGCAAGTGATGGTCAAATTTGTCTGTTTCTGAGAATCAGTTGCCCGGCAGTGCCTGGTATGTCCCAGATCTGGGTACAGCATCCACAATTCAATAGCATGACATGGGAAAATTCTCAGAATGTGTTACATGCCAATGTAGAAAGTTACGTGGGTGAACATGAAATGGGGTGGAGAGTTTCAGTTAGATCAGTATTTTAGTTGCAAAGAGTTTTCAAATTGCCGAGGTTTTAAATGCATAAAAGAACAACCTATGCCTGCCACTGATCCCCAGGTTTTTGTCTCTCCAAGATCATAGAATAGAGTCATAGAGCCACAGGGCTAGAAGGGACTGCAAAGGTCAGTCTAACCCCCTGCCAAGATGCAGGAGTTGTTGTGTCTAAACCAGCCGAGACAGGTGGCTCTGTCCAGCCTCCTGTAGAAAACCTCCAGTGAAGGAGCTTCCACAACCTCCCTAGGCGTCTGTTCCATTGTCCTACTGTTCTGACAGTTAGGAAGTTTTTCCTGAGATTTAATCTAAATCTGCTCTGCTGTAGTTTGAACCCATTGCCTCTTGTCCTGCCCTCTATGGCAAGAGAGAGCAACTTTTCTCCATCTTTTTTATATCAGCCTTTCAAATATCTGAAGACAGCTTTCATATCTCGCCCTTAATCTCCTCTTGTCCAGACTAAACATACCCAGTTCCTTCAGCCTTTGCTCATCTGGCTGCATTCCATCCCTGTGATCATCTTTGTCGCTCGCCTCTGGATCCTTTCCAGTGTATCCACAGCCTTTCTATCCACCAGTGACCAGAATTGGACACAGTCCTCCAGCTGAGGCCTAGGCAGGGCTGAGTAGAGTGGTATTGTCACCTCCTGTGACTTGCATGTTGTGCTTTTGTTAATGCAACCCAAAATTCCATTTGCCTTTTCTGTGACATTATCACATTGCTGACTCACATTGAGGTTGTGATCCACCACAGCTTCCTGACCCTTCTCAGCACAGCTGCTCCCAAGCCAGTTATCCCATTGGCCTATGGGTGGAGTTTAAAGTGTTGGTTATGACCTGGAAAGCCCTAAATGTCTTGGGACCTGAGGCATCTCCTCTGTCCCTCAAGTGTACTGCCACATCTATCATCAGCACAGGCACCTGGGCTGCATCCCCTTCATTATAAAACAGAGGGGGCAGCTGGCAGGGCGGTCACTGAGCGCTCTGTGACTCTGTGACTTTATCCCTGTGAGAAGGTTTTTGGAGAGGGCAGAGGTCCTGAATCCTACGTGAATAAGGTGGTTGGCTTGCAGAGTTCCTGTGGGATCCACTGTTTCACACTTCATTTCTTGAATTTGGTCTCCAAACTTAGCACAATAACCTTATAGGTCAATCTTGAACTCTTCAGCAATCCGACTTTCCATGCAATCTTTAAATAATAATAATACTAGTAAAATAGTCACTAGCTTTTGCAGGGGAAACATTTTTAAAAGGCGATGGTCCTTTTTCAAATGTTGCCTGCATGGAAGGCAATGGCAGATGGGGTGAACTGACTGTGCCATTGTTTAGTATGTAGCAAAATTAATAAAAGATTGGGCATTAACTGGACGAGCCCCCAAATAATAGCTGACTGTGTTGTTTCCCATTATGACAGCACTTGAGTGGATTAAAAATAATCTTTATTAGAAATTATGGAATTACCCACCATTTATGGCAAATGTTGGAGTTCAGATTCTGGATGAGGCTGAAAGATAGCTTCAATTCATTAGTCTTTGCTGGGTTTTTTATCAGCTATGATATGGCTCTTGTTCTCCTGTGCGAGGCAGGAGGGCACCGTTACAATGTGAACCCTTCAGGGTGGGAGGAACCCGGGAGCTTTTGCTGAGCTGCCTAGATCCATCATTGACACAGGACGTAATGATAAACCCTGTTGGGTGAGAATGTGTATGTGATCCCAGCTATGTGGTGCGCGGTGTTCAGTCGAGTGGCAGGATCATTCGAATTCCAGGAACTAGGGGGAATGAAGGACCGAGGCAAAAGTCATCTGGAAAAGTCACCTAGGGCCTGATGCTGATCTCATGTACACTGGTATAAATTAGGACTAACTGCATTGAAGTCAATGGAGATTCCCACAGGTCAAAACCAGCACAAGATCAGCCTCTGGCTCCTAGAATGGTGTAACATCCTGCCTCATGCTTACAGGATTCATAAGACATTTTAAAACCTGCCCTTCAAAATGTGACCCGATCTTTTCCTTCAGAATCCATGTTTATGTAATGTGTCACTTCCTTAAATAGTAACTTATGGCCACAGCTAAATGGTGCACAGTTGTTAATTTGATTCAGTAACTCTAGGTGACATCATGTGACCCTGATCAAATTTCTCTATGGTTTAAAAAAAAAACAAGCTCTTTAAGTATGGCCACTAACCTCTGAGGGAGATGGGTTGAAACATAAAAAGCTCATGTGCTTCCTTGTCATTAATACGGCAGATAACATTAAAAATATTAATTCTGTTCTGCTCAAATAGTTTATCCAGGTGCCAATCAACATGGTACCTAAGCGGCATAACAGGAAATTAAAGGACACAGGAAAATTCCATTTAAGTGATTTCACAAAAGGGGACTCCACACTTTTAACAGGCTGCTGGTGGAGCCCACCATGGTGTATGTGTGTGTGTGTGTGTGTGATGCCAGTTTTCTTGCCTCTTGTCAATTGGGAAAGGCCAAACCAAAGAAATAATTTTCCTTTTGTCCTGGACGCTATTATAGTTGACTGAGTGCAGTCTGGTTTCCATGGTACCCATAAGGCATTATGGGTCTACTAGTCTTCTGCTAACACATTCCATAGCCCACGGCACTCTGCTGAGAAGACCTTTTTAAAAGTTCTTTGCAACTTCACCCTGGATCTTGATAGATTCAGTGTTGCCGAGGACCACGGCTCCCTTCCTGGGTCAAGTATACGGAGGTGGTCTGTGAGATAACTCAGTTTTAGGTGAGACTCTCGGCTGTGTCTTTAAGATGTGGAAATATTTGAACTACGTTGTCCTTAGTCCCCGAAGACTCTTTGATTTAGGATATTGATACTTCTCATACTGTGATATTGTTTTCACTTCTTTTACTCGGTGCAATTGTAGCTGTTTGTTAAGGGTTCTTTCTGAAATGTCTCAGGGATTGTCTACATGGAGACATTGACTAGCATTGCTAGAGTGGAATAATCATTTGACTGTAGCTATGTTGGTATAAATCCATTATGTGGACACTTTATTCCACAGTGTCCACAGGGGGGAGTTATAGCTATAGTGAAATAATTATTCCGCTCTAGCTAGGTTGCTCAAATTATTCAGGAATAGCTAGTCCTGATCAACGCCATGTGCGGGCGCTCTTAGTCTGGAATAAGAGTGCCTTTTTCCAAATTCATTTACTCCTCTCCTGAAACGGATTACATTATTTTGGAATAAGGCACGCTTTTACTACCATAAAAGTATCCAGCTAATCGTGCCAACGCCTAAATGTGATATGCAATGTATGATACAGACAGCAGACACACAAGATAGTCTTCTACTCATCCTTGATGTGGTGATTGGCATCTATTTATAATCTTCAATGACCAGCTCAGCAGGCCTGATGCTCTGCCCTGCGGGCAGAAAATTGGCTGAGCTGGCGGATGGTGTATGCCCCTAACATAGGAGAATCTTTGGGTAGCATAAAGCCACCATAGTAGCTTCCACCTGGCCCTGCAGTTCCCAGCATAGGGGACCTGGACTCGGAGCTTCTTTATGCCTGGCTGATCCCCAGCTGCCAGAATGCCTCCTTCCTTGGCCCATTCTTCCTCATCTTCTCTCTTGGTGGTCTCATGTGCTCTCATGGTTTCAACTACCATCTTGACTGACTCAGAGATTCATCCTTCTGCTCCTGGCCCAGATCTCTCCCCGCAGTTCCATATCTCACGCTGCCTCTCTGGGACATTTCCCCCTTAACACAAACCCAACATGGCCAAGAGTGGGCACCTGTGCTTTCTTCCAAAACCCTCCCCCTCTGTCTTCTGTCACAGTGGTATCAACACCATTCTCCCCATCTCCTCAGGGACTCCTCCCGAGGGATCAAGTATCAGGGGGTAGCCGTGTTAGTCTGTATCTACAAAAACAACAAGGAGTCTGGTGGCACCTTAAAGACTAACAGATTTATTTGGGCATAAGCTTTCGTGAGTAAAAACCTCATCCGAAGAAGTGACTCTTTGTTGTTTCTCCCGAGGGGGGCAGTCCCAACTACTGCTTCTCTCTCATCCGCCTCTCTCAT
Source organism: Trachemys scripta elegans (assembly GCF_013100865.1). Lineage (NCBI taxonomy): Eukaryota > Metazoa > Chordata > Testudines > Emydidae > Trachemys > Trachemys scripta. The sequence goes on from NC_048302.1 coordinate 3,750,678, forward strand.
CCTCCAAATCTTGCCACTTCCTAGCAAGATGCTGCCGCTGTTGCTTCCATGGGGGGCAGGGAGACTCATGTACAGAGACTGTAACTTGTGAGAAAATGGAGAGGTGGACATGGTTCAACCCAAGGAGCATGTGTGTGTGTGTGTGTGTGTGTGTGTCTGTCAAATTGTTTGTAAGGAAACTGTCTCTGGTATGTAGGTGCTAGCTTGCAGAGAACAGCGGGGGTATAAAGGGCAGTACTGCAGTTGGCTTAAAGGCTACATCATCTCTGTGAATGAAGCAAGGAATTAATGGGGACATAAATTACCCTAATTTATTAGTTGAATGTTAGTGAACTTGTGACAGCTGCGTTGTTGTAAAAATCTGCTTGTAAGAAGAGACCATGATGACATTCTAAAACCAGGTTATCTTTAATCTGGTGATCAAAGCAAACATGCCACAAGGGATATAAGTGTATGCTACACAGTTGAGGAATATGCAGACCTGGAAGATAGACAGAGTCTACAGATAGTTATCAGACACTTGAGACAGAGCTCCTATTCTGTCGGCATCTGCAGGCTTACTGCATGTTCTCAAGCCATCGTAGTGACATAGAGCTGTGTCACCTAGGGTGGAGAGAGGCTTCTAACAGTGGGTAGCCAAATCTGTACCTACTATGCCAACAGAGTGCAATTCAAATCCAAAAGAATTTAATCAAGCTGATTTAATCAAGGATCCACATTACATTGGCTTAAACCCTCAGGCAACCCCCAGGTATTTCACACTAGGAACATTTCCTGTACCTAGACAGGCACCAGGCCCTGCAGGGAGTTACACACCTGGTAAAAAGAAGAACAGGAGTACTTGTGGCACCTTAGAGACTAACAAATTTATTAGAGCATAAGCTTTCGTGGACTACAGCCCACTTCTTCGGATGCATATAGAATGGAACATATATTGAGGAGATATATATACACACATACAGAGAGCATAAACAGGTGGGAGTTGTCTTACCAACTCTGAGAGGCCAATTAATTAAGAGAAAAAAAAAATTTGACTCTCAGAGTTGGTAAGACAACTCCCACCTGTTTATGCTCTCTGTATGTGTGTATATATATCTCCTCAATATATGTTCCATTCTATATGCATCCGAAGAAGTGGGCTGTAGTCCACGAAAGCTTATGCTCTAATAAATTTGTTAGTCTCTAAGGTGCCACAAGTACTCCTGTTCTTCTTTTTGCGGATACAGACTAACACGGCTGCTACTCTGACACCTGGTAAACTAACATTTACATACAAAGTTAAAAACACAGGGCCAGATCCTCAGCTGGTATAAATTGGCATAGCTGATCTAACAGAGGGTCTGGCCCTGTATATCTATTGTTATCAAAGCTGGTGTAGTGCTTGTGTGTGGAGAAACAATCTTTGCTCACCTGGGCCCCAGTCCTACAATTGCATCCATGTTATTAGACCATCCATGTGGTCTGCCACCATGTGGATCCAATTGCAAGATGTGGGACAAATGTAATGGCACGCTCCAGCCATTAGCGATGCAAAGTAACTGAAACTGACTTGACTAAGCAGGTGAGTAGGCAGAGAATAGTGGTGAATCTACCCCACCATATACCTGTAGCTTTTGCTTTTTCTCTTACAATATATCTATTGTCTCTAGGTGTGCTGTCTCAGAAAAATAAAACATCAAAACTAGGCACAGCTGACATGATTTCTAGTTATTTTTACGATTTCAAATCACATGTGAGTCTTGAAGAATTTATCAAAACCCTGCTACCGCCCTCTTCAATTATTTACTTCCAAGTTGTACATCTTTGCTATATTTTTATCCTTTGCTTTCTAGTCTCCCCTCCCCTCATCCTTTTGAAACTGTTCTTATGTTCATAAAGGTAACTGAAAAATAGGAATGCAGGACTTCAACCATTCAGGATCTGAGTATCTAGGACTATTTCATTTAGACTCTCCCCCACCCCTGATGGTGGTCTGCTACTTCTGAGGAAGTTGGAAAATAAAAAGCTAATTGATTTAGTTATGGCTTAGTGCTGCATATTGGGCTAACTATTTCTTCCTTTGGAAATGGTCACCAGCTTATGTGCTGAAGCATGAGATTTAGTATTAGCACAGCTTGCTTGTGGAGACGATTGAACATTCCCAGGACAAGCAAGACAAGCCCCCATCATATATATATATTTGCAATTTCCAATGTTTAACGTAAAACTGAACCAAAATTTTTGAAGAGTCAGAGAGTTTCTCCCCCTGACGCGATCTAGCCCCCACTCCTCTTTCCTTCACTTACTTCCATTGTAGGTGCTCTTCAGAAGGAGAGAAGGTTGGGTGTCCTTCTCACAAGAGCATCTGGATTGTGGGACACAGTCATTTCTTGCTGGGTCCATCTGAAGCCTTTTTCCAATGTTAGGAACACTCTTGGGGTTGCTGGTGTTCATGTCCCACAGAATGTGTCCACATGCTTCTCAGTCCCTGGAGCCACATCTCAAGGACTTCAGCATGGAGTTGTGGAATGGAAATAAGTGGTGTATTTTGGGTGACCCTCAAAGGAACCGCTGCTGACAGAGTGTCTGTGTATAGGAGAAGGGGAACCAGTGGGGCAAGAGGGGAGGGCAGGCCAATTTTCATAAGAAAACTTTCTGTATGGAAAGGAAGTGCCATCGCACCTCCATCGGAAGACTATCTGCACCTTTGTGGACATCAGAAGTGAGATCCGGGGTCTGGCATGTGTCTGGGGAGCAGGAGGGCTGATGGGATGTTCTGGGAGATGGAAGAGAGCCTGGAGAGTCATGGAGGGAGGCAGGATCAAAATGTTTGGAGGTTTAGGTAAGAATTGGACCAACCTTGGAAAAGTTGGTCAAAATCAGCCTAACTTAAAGCTCCTCATTTAGGCTCCTAAACAAGCAAACAGCTTCAGCCAGACAGGTAAATACATGCCTGTCCTTGAGTACACAAGCTGCCCTGTTAACATCAGAGGGACTGCTCATGTGTTGAAATGCTGTACCTGGCAAAGTCAGGAGCTAAGCAAACTGAGCATCCAACAGCTCCCAACTATGTGCTCAGTACTTCTGAAGGCAGGCCACTGATTTTAGTACCTAAATAAGGATTTAGGGGCTTAAAGTCAGGCTCCTAGTTTTTAACAAATCTTTCCCCTAGACTTTTGAATAATTGCTTTTTAATTCCCCTCTGTCTATTTTGTTTACCAAAAAGAAGAAGATGTTTTAGTACAGCCAGCACTGCAGAGCATTACAGAAGAATTTTTTTTTTCTGGAGGACTTCCTGGAGGACTGGAATATGGACTGTCTCATGGTGCCACAAGATTGCGCCGGGCAAACTGACAAGAGAAGGGCTGTGCAGTCAGATTGTTTCAAGCTTTCTGGGCCTGATTCTGCTCTGACTCACACTGATAACTGGAATCGCTCCTGATTTACAAGTCAGTGGATTTGCACTGGTGTGATCATCAGCACCAGGCCCTTTACATTTTATGTTTGTTTCTATCAGGGCAAATTCGTGACAAAAGCTTGGGGGAGTAGTAGGAGGGAAGCTTCCTCTTTCTTGATATTTCCTGATACCAAGTCAAAATTAAGCAGAAAAATACCACCCACCCCCCTACACACACCATCTTTTTAATTGGGGGAAATCTTCATGAGGTCCCCTTTGTGTTGAGTACTGCCACAAACTGTCTCTGTGACTTTGGGAAAGTTACTTAAACATTGTGCCTCAGTTTTCCCATCTGTAAAATGGGGATGATAATCCTTCCTAGGTCTTGTATATGTAGATTGTTGTTAAGGGCAGAGGTTCTCTATCACTTTGTGTCTATACAACGCCTAGCACGATGGAGCCTTGATTTCAATTGGAGCTCTGGGTACTACTGTAATATAAATAATAATAAAGCATAAAGGAGCAGTTAAGGGCATTTTATATTTTCTTTTGCAGCTCCCCTGTTAAAGTGGAGGCTCCTTGGGCACAGAACAAGCTGTATATGCTGGTGAATGTGTTCTGTGGTTATCAATACCCTATTGATAGAAAGTAGTAAATGTACTGCAGTAACTTGCATCCACTTCAGATTTACATGAATAGTGCTTTGATGGAGTGATTAGGACAGGTTCTGTTCCCAGAGTACATGCCTTCCCACTCCAAACGCTAGATCCTGGAGGGATTGCTGTATGTGCACTCCCATTCAATATTGCTAGTAGCCACCAGGTGAAAGTTAGGAATGATAACACTAAAGCAGAGAGGTGCCATTTTTTTTGCCAACATATGGCATTTTATACTTACCTGGTAGCACCGCCCTTCTGCTGAATGCAATCCTTAACTATGCATACATGCAGGACTTTTTTTTCTTAATCAACTAATTTTTCTTAGTGAGAAGCATTCCCAATTAAGTTTACAAGATGACACAAAGAACTGATTTGTTGCCAATGTTAATGCCATAATTTGTGGCAGAGTAAAAGCGGTATATTTAATTCCATGGTGGGGGATCATTAATAGCATGACTAATTCAAACTGTTGCAAATTTATAAATAGCAATAGGATGTTGTTAAGCATGTAAATCATGTACACTAGGCTAAATGGCATGTCGTCTTCTTGCAGTCATATATACCAAAGTTAGGGTTAGCATCACATCATTGCGGTAACTACTGAAGATTCCTACCATTCAATAGGTCTCTTACACCATCTCACATCTCAAGTTGATGTTTTTTTCCCCCTCTAGGGCTCCACAAATCTAATAATATCAGGTGCCTTCTTCTTTACTCTCCACTGCAATTGCCCCTCTGACCAAGCTATGTGGTGCATCATGGGAGTCACATGACTGCTGGTGCATTCTGGGAGACATAGTCCAGCCACAGAGCCCAGTCTATAGGAGAAAATGGGGCAAGAGATACCTGAACTACACTCCCATGAGGCACTACGACACTATTGGAACATGCAGCTTAATGTTGAATTGACTTGAAATGAAATATTTTTACATTTCTGAATTGATTTTTTCTGAAAAAAAAAATGGTATTTCAAGGTTTATTTTAAATATCAGAATTTCTCACATGATGGAAATTGTGCTTTTTTTTTACTTAGCTCTACAAATGAGAGCTTTGTGTGTGCAACTTTATGCAGGATTGGATCGTATTAGTGCACTTTCTCTCTCTAGTCCCCCCTGCCCTCTGCAGAGCCCCATTGCATCTGTCTATTTCACTTATTCAAGATGCGGTGAGTGTGGTTTTAATGGCCCCTTTTCAAAACATGGCTCTTGAGCTCACAGATGCAGTTGAAATATTGAGGCCATAATTTCTCAGAGCATTTTTAGAGGCTACTTTTGAAAATTTTGCCCATGGGTCTTGGGATTTATTTCGTGTTGCAGAATAGCATATACTCTTTATAAGTCCCTCAGAGCTTGCCAGGACCTAACTTGCATTCCCATTCACACGACAGGCTGAAAGGGGGAAAAAATGAAACAAAAGTAAATGTAAACCTTCTTTGCATACAGTCAAAGACAGTTGCTGATATGAAAGGTACAATGGGAGGTAATTCGGGATGCGTTCAGTATGTTACAGTCTTGTTCTGAATTCCCTGTGTGTGCAAGGTTTTGCTTTCTCTCCATTGTTTTTAAATAAACTCAATCACGTAGGTTTAACATCCTGGAAGAAATGTTCTTGTTTTGAACATGCAACATTGTTCTGGACAGTTATGTAACTATGTATCTGAGAATCTGTGCATCCTTGTTTCCTTTCATGTAATTATTTCCCTCCCTCCCCCCCCGAAAAAAATTAAAACAAAGTTTTTATAAAGATGAAGTTAAGGTTGCAATCACATCTTGGTGGTTTGCATGCATATTCTTGTATACGTATGTTAAAAAAAAATAAAGTTAAACACAGGAAATTCAGAGTTCCCGGAGAAGGAACTAACTCACTTAAGTAACAATCACAACCTTCATTCTGCGCTATGAAGTTGAGATGACATAGTGGTTAAAAATGAAGCAGAAAATATGATACTGGTATTTTTATTATTTATTTGTTTTGTTTATAGTTGTGCACAAAGAATTCTATTTGTACATTTTGGTATCTTTGAACAAGGCAATCAATTAATAGAGGGTTGATGCATTTGGACATTGTTGGCTTGTGATCCAATCCAGCTCTGATTAAAATCAATGGAAAGACCCCCAACATCATCAAAAGCAGTTGTATTGGGCCCTTGTCATGAATGAACTGTAAAACTCTTCTTTGCAAATCTCAGGCATTGACTTTACTTGTGGTAAATATGAGCTTAAAGAAGTCTACTTCTGTTAATTGCTAAGCCATGTAGAGGACAACTTTATGATCTAGGATTTCACTCATCGGGAGAATCCACCCTAAAATAGCTTTTTATTTGAAGCAATTAGGCCTTGCCTGAGTACATGAGAATAATAGGCAGGCTTGATGCTAGCAACCCCAGATTCACAGAGCTCTCCAGAGTAAGCAGTGAGGTCACAGAAAGCAGCAATACATGGATACTCTAGTTCAGAAACGTAAGAAATCTCGTGATCTCAGTGGAATGGAGGGATAAGTAAACTGTTATGTAGAAGAAAGATGGAGGCTCCTAAAGAACATAATAAAGGCACTGCAGAATGATGATCCTCTGCAAGAGAATGCAAGGAACAAAGAGGTGACAGTGTGGCTTCCTGAGCCAGGGACTCTTCACATTTCTGGATGTGCGAGGAACTGAACACAAGGTGCAGTCTCAGCAGAGCTGTGCTTGGCAGTGCTATCCCTTCCCCGCCAGGCCTGATCCAAAAGCCATTGAAGTCAATGGCAAGACTCTCACTGACTTAAATTGGGTTTTGATCAGATCCTGTGTGACCCACACACCCCAGTATCTAGGTCAGGGATTGGCAACCTTTCAGAAGTGGTGTGCCGAGTCTTCATTTATTCACTCTAATTTAAGGATTCGTGTGCTAGTAATACATTGTAAAGCTTTTAGAAGGTCTCTTTCTATAAGTCTATAATATAGAACTAAACTATTGTTGTATGTAAAGTAAATAAGGTTTTTAAAATGTTTAAGAAGCTGCATTTAAAATTAAATTAAAAGTCAGAGCCCCCCGGACCGGTGGCCAGGACCCGGGCAGTGTGAGTGCCACTGAAAATCCGCTTGTGTGCCGCCTTTGGCCCGCGTGCCAAAGGTTGCCTACCCCGATCTAGGGTGTGTGCTGCATATTGACTCTGTGTTTCCACGCCTACGGCATAATTGGTAGACAGGGTATATCTCACTTACTTAGATCTGTCTCTGTCTGGACTGTCTCACTTATCATTAGCATCATCCCAGCAGCGGCGAGCTACAGAACCTGCTGCCCTTGTAGCTGACCATTCATGTTGGGGGCATGTCTGTGCAAGGGAGTAGGACCCCTCTTTGCATCCCTATGCAGGCTACCTGAGCCTTGGGTCCAGACGTGCAGGGGTGAGCAGAGCTCTTAGGCCCCTCAGAGCAGTTGGGAAGGGAACGGGCAAACCCTTGCTCCAACTCCTATTCTCTAGCCAGCACAGCTGAGCCGGCATAGGGAAAGGGGCAGAGCAGTAATTTGCTGCTAATATAGGCTAGCGGTAAATCACTAACGACTTTCCTGCCCCACGCACCCCTTCTTGCCAGGCACAAGGGGCCAATAGGTGGGAGAAGGATGGAGAAGCACAGCTATACCCTACTCTGGGCTGGGTCCTTTGGGGCACATTATTATGGGATCTCTGTGTGACAAAATCTAGCCCCTAGCGACTGTGTGAAGGAGGCTGATTATCCTTGAATGCCCCATAGAGAACTATGGTAAGTGGTGTGGAGAGTACAGATGCTGCATGCCCAGCTAACACAGGGATAAATAGCAGTGTAGAAGACGAGGCGTGGGTTAGTGGGTAGAGTAGATTGCCCATCATGCTTGAACCCGCCGGGTGTATGCCCTGCATGCTCTTCACTCACCCAAGCAGCACCTCCCTTGTCTACATTGCTATTTTTAGCAGTATAAGTGTTCTGCTGCCAGAGCCTTTCCCCACCGCAGGGAAAGGCTCTGGCAGTGGGGAAAGGGTCTGGTAGAGAGAGGCAGCAAGAAAGGACTCCAGAATTTTCCTGCTGCCAGAGCCTTTCCCCAGTGCCTCCCTGCTGCCGAAGCCTTTCCTTACAGCGTGTAGCCATGCACTGCGCATGGACGCTGATTGTCTTTGGCTGCAGTGTGTACTTTATGTGCCACCACAAGCATAACCAGTTACTTACACAAAGGGGTGTTTCTTAGGCCAGGTCTACACTACCCCCCTAATTCGAACTAAGGTACGCAACTTCAGCTACGTGAATAACGTAGCTGAAGTTCGAAGTACCTTAGTTCGAATTAGTTCTAACTTACCTTGGTCCACACGCGGCAGGCAGGCTCCCCCGTCGACTCCGCGGTACTCCTCTCGGCGAGCTGGAGTACCGCAGTCGACGGCGAGCACTTCCGGGTTCGACTTATCGCGTCCAGACTAGACGCGATAAGTCGAACCCAGAAGTTCGATTTCCAGCCGTCGAACTAGCGGCTAAGTGTAGCCAAGGCCTTAGTGATCTCCAGCGGTGCAATTCACTGTATACATGCTTCTCCTCTGGCTGTGGCTCCACCCTATGAACTGTGATGGCAAAGGATGAATTCCATAAAACAGGTTCTAGAGCAACCGAATACTGGGGAAAACATTTAAAAAGCCATGCTTACAAAACACACACAGCGGCTGCTCTGACACGGGGTGGAACCCAGCATACAAAATTCATGGCTTCTGAGAAAAGCCTGGCAGAGGCTTGGATTTAAAATGCAGTTACGAAAGAACAGATTTCTTCCCAAAGACTTGAGTCAGGCAAGTGAGCAAGGTTACAGATTTGTAGAAATCAGCATTGTTTGATTGTTGCTCGCACTGATTAAAAGGACTGAGAGTCGGGTGAATGTAAATCTCTGCTTATATATGTGTTTCATAGAAATGCTATGCACATTTAATGAACCTCTACACTCTTGGGCTTAGTAACTGTGCGCTTTCCCTTGAGTTACGGGCATTTCCTTCACTGATGAGTTGAACGGGATACCACAAAGAGACCCACTAGGTTTTCTGCCCAAGGGTTAGGGCGAACTGGATCGGTGGCTCTCTAATAATTAAATAGATTTCCACAAGCTAGCCGGCAGCAAATTGCGTTTTGATACAAGACTGAATGGGATTAATGTGGAGAGTGTCCTCTTAAATGAATAATTTGTTTCCCGTTTTAATCCATGCGAGGGCTATCGGACTGAGGCATTATTTTACAACACATTCGCTCTGACAATATCTGGCGTCCCATTATTTTAAATTTTAAAAACGTACAAAACATCTTGATTAAGGCAAACTTAGTTAAGTGCTTACGAGTGGACCTTGCTTTTCAAGATCATTAGAGTTAAGCCCAGGGTACATTAGCAAGCCAGAGTTGAGGGCACAATGGTCCACCAAGCCACCCACTCACATTCAGGCTATGTCTACTCTACCAGGGTAAATTGACCTGTGTTGTGGAATTTCAGCTACGTGAATAACGTAGCTGGAGTTGACATAGCTTAGGTCTACTTACTGCGGTGTCTACACCACGCTGGGTCGATGGGAGTGTCTCCCTTCGACTTACCTTGCTCCTCCCGTTCCCAGTGGAGTACTGAGGTTGACCGGAGAGCTCTCTGCCATCGATTTAGGGGGTCTTCACTAGACCCGCTAACTAGACCCCTGGTGCTTCGATCGCCGGAGCGTCGATCCCGTGGTAGTGTAGACATAGCCTCAGAAAACAAGCACGACCTTAACTTTGCTCCAGCCAAGACAACAGAATTGCTGGGAGGGGGATAGACCTGTATGGAATAAATTGAAGTGGGGAGCTCAGCACTTCTGAAAATAAATTCATGCTTTTTAAATCTCCATGCCTAGCTTAAGCATGGGCATGTTTTTGCTACATATTTGTGTGCTTTTCATTATAACATCTTTTTGTTAAAGAGCAAAAAAGGAAAGCTTGAAAAAAATCTAATATATTCCATTAAACAAAGGGACCTGAGCTTAAAAATTCATTAATTGAGGTCCCTGAAAGCATAGTAAAGCAAACACAACTTGCTCCTATGAGCATTATGTTGCTTAAATATTAATATGGTATAGAGAATGGACACAGCGCTTTAACAGAGGGGCAGATTTTCAAATGACTGAAGAGCACAACCACGCACCTGATTTGTACATGCAATTACCCAACATGCATGGTCATAGGAATTGAGCATGCAATTTAGAAGTAGACTTAAATAGACTTAAATCGTTTGAAAATCTGACCTAGAGCCAGATACACTCTGTGCCTCACAGAATATGTGGTCTGAATTTCAGAGATACCGACCACCTAAAATCCCCATTCAAGTCAATTGGGCCTTTGGGACAATCAGAGTCTTGCTATCTAAAATCTGCATGTATTATAAAGCATCACTAGCCATTTCTTTTCTCTCTCATGTAATTCTCTCGGATTGTCCTGTCTTACGGCTGGCATGAAACAGAGAGTCGGCCTACACAGACATTGCATACCCAGGACTGAATACATTGGTACACTTTTAAAGACTGACATAGAATGAAAGGTGAACGTGTATATTTTCTCTAATCCTACTTTCACTACCAATGTCCAGGCTTTATGGAGTCATGACAAACCCTCCACAGCCCCATCTCTCTATTGTCATATATCTTTAAATGCCTATCGCACAATGTACATGGGCCAGAACCTCAGCTGGGGTAAGTCAGTGCTGCTCCACCTAAGTCAATGGAGCTTTGCCGGTTTACACCAGGTGGGATCTGGTCTGCTAGACTGGAAAACCAGCAGCTCATTCTTTAAGTGATTTCTTTTCTGTCACTTACACAAAGTGCTTACGATTGCCTCATCTTACTGTAATGTTTCCCACAGCGAGAGTTTCTATTATGCTGCTTTGCATCGCTGTCTGGTAACCAAGTTTGGTGTCAGAGCAGGGCAAGGCTTGAACACATAAATGCTGCTGTTTTAAAGGGATGACTTGAAGGCGGGTTGCCAGATAACTTGGGGTGGCTTCTTTACCGGAGCTGGGTGAAATGTTTCTGGCGAATAGTAAATTTTGCTGAAAAAAAGCATTTTTCACAACACCCAAACTCTTTGCGAATGTGGGTTGAATTTGGCTAATTGTTTCAGCCAACAAACCTCTTTTTATTTCTTAAAAAAAAAAAAAATTGGCAACTGAACTGAAAAATCAATTGTTCACTCAGCTCTGTTCTTTACATCAGCTCTTGGAGGTAAAAATAAGGACCCTAGGAAAGTTAGAACAGGTCTGCAATAGAAACTTATACCTCTGCAGTAATGTCTCTTCGAGGTGTGATTTTTTTAAAGACATTTCTGTACTGGCAAAAGCCTAATCTAGACACAGTTATAGTAGCAATACAGCACTTTTGCTGCTTTAGCTTATTTTGTTCAGAGAACTGGTGTAAACTGTACCTGCAAATGCGTTCTTTTGTCAGCATAATCTGCATCTACATTAGGATTTGCCAGTATAGCTCTACCTGCAAATCTTGTATACTGTAGACTAGGCCTTAGCCATCCAGAGGTTGTTTTTCTACCTAAGGTACTTATCTGGCCCCTATAAGCATAGTATCTGTGCATCTCACAGTCTTGGGACTAGGGGGAAACACGTAGGCAGAATGCAGGTTTTCCCAGATCCTTAACCTGGAGCGAGCAATTAGGTGCGGCATGAAACGGTTAGTTAATCTGGCAAGAGGGAAAGCTGTGAGAAATGCGGGACCTCAAGAATAAAGTTTTAAACGCTACTTTTCTTTTTAACTAGAAGAGGCCTACGAGGCTACTGTATAATGGAAATGGCTGAGACCTACTGCTAGGGATTATCCAGGGGTTATTGAAGCAGCAAAACAGCAAATAATGAGTAGTCCAGCCCAAAGTTTCTGTGAAATGGGAAAGAATGCCTTGAGAAGGGCACCAGATGGGGCTGTCCCTTCCAAAGGAATTATGTATAAAGTACCTTGGAGGCCTGGAAGTCACATGCTTTTCCTGCTTTGCTCCTAGAGAGTTTGAACTCTGATGTTTGCCAATTGCCTTCTCAACCACACATTGGAGGATGGAGTCATGCTTAACTCCCTGGCTGTGTGGGAACTTGATGGTGATGTACTGACTCAACAGGCCACTTTCAAGCACAGATGCAGTATGGGCTGTTGGAACCAGAGTCTTCTCTTCGCCCACCATAAGTCCATTCTACTAAGGAGGAAATAAACAATTGTCCCTAGTGTTTGCAAAAGCTGAATATTCCTGCAGCGAACAGAAGTGCCTCCTCTCTTGTCAAGCCTGACTCCTGAATTCTTCCTACATATCACATGGACTGTAATGGTGACTTTTGTGAGGGCAACACTTATTGCTTGTCACAGACAAGGGGATTTCTGCAGAAGAGATGGAACACGTTATGCTGGCTGCCCACCTCTGATCACTTGACATCTACACCTTAATGCAAGCACCACTCAGCTCGTGGGCAGGCCCAGTGCCCTCCTAACAGATGGGCATGACCGTAAGCCTCCTGAAATACATGCATGTGCACTAGGGAGGGCTAAAAGAGCAGAACAGCTAACTGGGAAATTCAATGGAGCAGTTAGTTTGGCACTTATGGGCTGATAGTGAGAGGTGGTATACACCATTGATAATCCAGCTCGGCACTTCATTTATTTGTACGTGTAAATGAATGGGTTTTTAGTCATATAAGCACAGATTTGGGGTCTGTACGAATTTCCACAACAATGATGTGGGAGGATGGGGAGTGGAGTTTTGACAGTCTTCAGTTTAGCCTGCTCATGTAAAGCCCCAGTGTGAAGTTGCATGAGAATACTTTCTGTTCACTCTCTGTGTAGTTCAGCCAGCGGTAATTGTCACCGTACGATGAAGCTTTATTTTCTAGTGTGTCTTGGGTAAAAAGTAAATCACAAAATGTCTTCCAGAGTTAAACAAATGAATGACATCGCAGAGAGAGACGTATAGGAAAGGGAGAAAGATGTTTTCAACTGAGATTGGAATGAGAGTTGGTCAGGAAGAATGGTTATTCATTGGGAAATACCTTCCCGATAAATCAGTATCTCAGGTCAGGATGGAATTTCTGGTGAAGAACGAGACAGACACTCAATAGCCTAGTGGTTCAAGCCCTCATCTACATTGCAGGAAATGTAGGTTCAAGCCCTTGAATTGGTTCGAGTGGGGATTTGAAGTGGGGGCCCCTGAATCACAGGCATGCTGATCCTCAGGTTGTTTTACTCATACGCTCTCTTGCTTGTTTTTTCATAAAAAACCTTTAAAAGGTCTCGGGTTGATGTGGAAGGGAGATTTATTTCTAAAATCTCAAAAATGTTCACAGGATGGGAAAACCATTTCCCACCCAATGGGAACTGTGAAGGGAGTTGCTGAGACACAGGAAGGTTGTTCCAGATGGCGGCAGGTTGCCCCACAAATGGCAAGATTGTGTGGCAGGAGAGACACAAGGATCTGTCCCATGTGCAGAGAGAGGGGAGAAGTGACTCCAATGGCATGAGGTAGGCTGGGGTGTACCATAGAGGAAGAAGCAGTGTTCCAACACCAAGTGTTCCACAATCCAGGCTACAAAAATAACATTAAAGCCAACCCTGAGATTTTTTTTAACACATGGAACTTTTAAAAAACAATTACAAATATGAGGTCTTTTTGTTTTGACTTTGGGGATTTTGAGCCTTTCAGGGTCTCTGTTTCCAGGCTTTCTTTGCACTCAGGAGAGAGAGAGATGTTTTCTTTTAAAAATAAAAACAGAGACTCTCACATGACCACCTGACTCAGGAGCTGGGCCCTTAAGAAAAAGAAATCAAATATTGTGCAACTCATGATAAAATCATGAGAGTTAGCAAAACTGAGGAGGGCAATTATGAACTCGCTGCAAGTAGTCACTGGACTTGTTGGAGTAGGGCCGTGCTATGGCCATGTTTATAAAACAGGACGTCATACTTAGAGTCTATTCGAGGGGATGTGTAATTCCCATTAGTTGTATAATGGGAATAACATATATATTGCAAGAGATGCCATCATGATTTTTTTTTAATGTTAGGAAGAACAGAGACAAAACTGTAGATGATTAAACAAATACGTTATGTAACCTAATGAATAATCAACAGTGTGAAGTTTGTTTATGCGCCTAGAGCTTCGGTTGGTACCCAAATATTATGCAAATGTCTCTTTCAGCGCGGTGTCTGGCATGACAATGTGTTTTAATTTCACTGTTCTGCTGCTGTGTACACACTGCTTAGGTTCTGCTCTTGCAGTTTAGACTGTCACAAAATCGTTCTTCTGATTACAGCCTGCACTATAATTTAAGCTTTGATTAAAAATGCACTCTGTACCGGAGTTCTCCTTTATAAAATGAGCACCAGTGATAACTAGTATTAAACACCAGATGATCTGATTTTTATTTGTAATAATTCATTTTTACACCTCTCTGGCAGAGTAAATGGGCCTTCAAGCAACCATAAAAGTACATTTGCGCCTCCCCACCACTGCCTCCCTTTAAGGAGCATATACACAGCGCTGTAAAGTGGGCTACGTGTAAATGTGAATCAGGTCGAGTCTCTTCCAGGTTCCTTTATGCGGGGGGCTTGTCTACACAACAGCAGCACAGCTTCAGTGTAGACACTCATTACAGCAATGGGAGGGGCTCTTCCATCACCCCCAGAGGCAGTGGCTAGGTCTTCCATCATCCTGGTGCTGTCTATACCGGGGGCTAGGTTGGCTTAACTACGTCGCTTAGGAGTGTGGATTTTTCACATCCCGGAGCGACATATCTGGGTAAACTGAACTTTGAGTGTAGACTTGGCCTCCGGTCGTACCCTTTTTGGCATCACCAAAAGGGAAATGGTATCATAGAATATCAGGGTTGGAAGGGATCTCTGGAGGTCATCTAGTCCAACCCCCTGCTCAAAGCAGGAACAATCCCCAGACAGATTTTTGTCCCAGATTCCTAAATGGCCCCCTTAAGGATTGAACTCACAACCCTGGGTTTAGCAGGCCAATGCTCAAACCACTGAGCTATCCCTCCCCAAAATAAATTAATGGAGATATTCTATCTCTTAGAACTGGACGGGACCTTGAAAGGTCATCGAGTCCAGTCCCCTGCCTTCACTAAGTAAAATAACAAATTCCTCTTTCCGACACTGCACAGTGTCACACTCGTATAGACTCGGACTCCAAGGGCTCAGTGTTGAGCTGGTTGGGAATTATTTTTCTTGCTGTGGAAAAATAGCAACGAAAGTGAAAATGACTTTGGTTGATGGAAAGTTTTCTTCTGAAGTTTTTGGGTTTTCATGAAAAACCCCAAAACCAAAAAATTTTAATGGAAAAGCAAAATAATTGTGATTTTTTTAAAATAAAAAATCTGAAAACAATATGTAGAAATCAGACTTTCTCCACAGAAATTGCCATTTTGACAAAACTGGAAAAGCTTTCCAAACAAAAAATATTTCACCAACGCTAGGTAGATACTGCAGTTTAAAGCAGTCACTTGACATGGCATGGCTGGTATATAGACTGGTTAACTGGCCTTGTGGCACTAGGGGCTCTTCCACACATGCTCCCAGTTGCTGCATGATAGACAGGATAGCCAGAATTTCCCAGTGCTTGGCTTTGTGTTTTCAGACCACTGGGGCCTTTGCAGCCTGGGGTAAGTTAGAGCAGCCCCCAGCCTGCTCTAACACAGTATAGGGGCATCGGCCTGCACAGAGTAACGCTGGGATTGAATGACTGAAAAAATGATCTTTAAGCCACCTTTGCACATTAACAATGACATGATCTCTGTGCGATTAGGTTGCACTTGTAAGATCTGCCCCAAACACTTACTCCAAAAGCACTTACCACTCAGAAGAAATCTGCAGCAAAGGTTCTTTCAAAGTAGGAGCCTTGAAACTGCACAAGACGGAGCTGGATAAGCATTTGCTAATTCTTCTGGCAATGTATTTATCTCTTATAGTTTGAAATGTGATCCCTGGGAAGGCAGTTGGACTTCACAGATCTTGACACCATGGCTGAGTTCTCTCCTTGTCACACATTAGCACCAATAATGGGGTGTAGTTCCTGCATCTCCAGATGGTTCCCCCAGGGCTCCCCCATTAGATGTCTGTGGGCTTACACAGGTGTCACTTCCTGTAGCTGGATTCCATCCTTTTCCTTCAAACCCACTGATGGAAACTTTATCGCATCTGTCACGCCAATGTGCAATGCAATCAAATAAGCGTAGGTGTAATGCAAGCGTATTGTAATCTATTCTTCCAGCGGCCCACATGAAACTAACCCACTGACTGTGGCAAGCCTGGGGGGTGCTCAGTGATAGCTTAGATATCGGAACGAAATCCTCAACTGGTAAAATCAGCATAGCTCCACTGAAATCAATAGGGCTAATTCACCTCAGCTGAGGATATAGCACATTATTAGCCGATTACCCCTTTACTTGGATATCGTTTCCCTTCCCCTCGTCCAGCTGTTGGTTTGTCTAGATTGGAGAGTGAGTTCTCGAGGGCCAAGCATGTTGTGGGCACTGCTGGGAACCCGTAATGAGTGCGGGAAGGCACGCTGTCTGGCTTGCCCTCTGTTAGTTGTGCTGGCTGAGGAGGGGGAGAGAAGGAGTAAAGACTCCAGCCAGCAGACAGGGTGCTGAACAGACACAAGGAGCAGATCTGCGGAGTAAGAAGGTGCTGCTTTTGCAAAGTCAGAGCAGAACCGCACTCTCCGTGCCAAATGAAATGAAGGTGTATACGAGGGCAGATGGAGCAGGAAGGTACCAGGTGCCCGTGTCTTTGCCCCACTCTTCCTGCAGAGCTCTTTGCACAGCTGACAGTCAAAAGCCCAGTGTACCTGATTCGAATCTACACGTGTCAGAATGGAAACTTGTCCCAGGAAAGGGTTGGATTTGACAAACATTTGGGGGGGGGGGCACACGCAAGGGTAGCCTAGTGGTTAGTGCACTCCCTTGTGATAGGGGAGACTCGCATTCAAGTCCCTGCTCCAAATCAGACAGTGCAGGGATGTGAGCCCGGGTGAATGCCCTGCTTGGTTGGGCTGGGCTGGGCTGGGCTGGGCTGGGGGCCACTCATTCTCTCTGCTTTTTGGTGAAAAGCTTTGAGAGGTCCCAGTGTCCTCCTGATGCAGAACAGGAAAACTTCCAGGTGTGCATGTACTGCGCATGGCTCAGTCGTACCCCCGCAGTGGCTACCAGTGCTTCCGCGGCTTCACCGTTATTTATACTGACGCTGGCTTAATGGGAGCTAGCACCAGGGTGGTCAAAGAGCCGGGGGAGTGCACCTGTATCTCCCCGTGCAGTGGCCCAGCCAGGGCACCCACTCCCAGGCTTCCAGGTCCCCAGCGGTTGCCTCTCTGGGTGGAGACTCACATCTCACTCCCTTCTGACCAGGGTATGTCCAGGCTGCAGGCTGCACAGTTCCCTGCCTTTACCGTGTAATTCCCAGCACAGAGAGTCTGCCTAAACAGATGTGCTTGCACTACAGAGAAAAACGTATGGAACACAGTGAAAGTACCTACACACATGCTATTAAGATTACCAGCGTTCACCCTAGCATGATTCTGGTAGGTCCAGCCCTGCTAGCCTACCCTGCGGATTGGGCCCTCCATAGACCAGAGGTCCTGTCCGTTTGCTGGATCAGCAGGAAGGCCCTGAGCCAGTTTAAAACCAGGCTAGTTATTTTCTTTGTGTGTTGGTCTCTGGAGAATCCAGTCTGAACTAGTATAATTGTAGCCCTCGGAGGGGTGGCTTCAAAGGCTGATAATGGAGGAAGTGCATTAGCATTTCCCTTCCTTCTAGAGCAGGTACATTCACTGCCACAATACCACATGCACAATTGCATTATAATACAATGTACCCCAAAGGCATCAACCATAATGCGATACAGTTTAACTTAATTCAATAAAGTTAATCTTAATTCCATAAGGTTTGTTCAGGACATTACAGGACAGTGTCGGTTTTTCTGTCACAAGTGTGTGTACCCAGGCAGGGAAATCACATCACACCCCTGACTTATAGAGTAGACATAGCCTCTGTTGTTAACTCAAATGGAATTCCAGCCACTTACTCCAGGTCTGAGTTTGGCCCCTATTTCTCATCACATCATCTCTCTCCATAATATTTATTTTCTTTTCCTTTCTTGCCAACCCTCCAGGATTGTACTGGAGTCTCCAGGAATTAAAGATTAAATCTTCAATCAAAGGTGATGTCAGGCGATGAAACCTCCAGGAATATGTCCAATCAAAGTTGGCACCCAACTTTCTATCCCTTTGTGCCTTCCATCAAAAACCACACAGCAATGCACGGGAGAAATGGTTGGGCTGTCAGTGGCATGAAGTTCAACTGGAATTGTCACTCGCTATACTGATTAATCTGGATTTTATGCCCAAGCTGTTTTCCTAAGCAGTTCATACCCTCCCTGGAGAAGAAGAGCGTGTCACTGAGATCTGGAGCCAAGCCTAACATACAAACTGAAAACCTCTATGACATTAAAAGGTCTGGTGGTTCACCTTTGAGAGTGACACTACGGCCTGCTCAGATCATGCCTTCTCAGAATGACCTGCAATAATGAATGGGTCACGGTAACATACTGTCTGTACATGGAAGGACCAAACCATTGATCATCTTTCTGAACTATGCTGCCTGTCTCACTACCTTCAAAGGGCTCATACACTGGCTACATACCCGTGGCAATAGCTGCAGCATTGCCTTCTCTCAGGGTCTTATCACAAGTCTCGTGATATTTGGTTTTCCTTACAACTCCAGGTCCAGGTGTGAAACCTCAGCTTAAAAAAAAAAAAATGTTTGGACCTCATGGCCGCAAAGAAAAATGTTTAAAAGATGACCCATAAAGACTTATACATCAAAGATCAACTAAAAAGACCCCTCCTATATATTTTCAGCTCATAATTTTTAAGCCAAGCCCCTGACTCATGATGTTGGACATTGGGGTTGACAATACTATAGTGGCAGCAACAACAACAACAACAACAAAGAGTCTCTTTGAAAGAACTGTGGTGTGAGTCAAAGCAAATGGGCCAAGCATTTAAAAAGTGACTAGTGATTTTGTGTGTCCGGTGTTCAGGTGTCCAATGAGAGACATTTGAAAGGGGACTGATTTTTCAGAGCAGGAGTGCTCAGCGCTTCATGAAATTTAGGATCCTGTGAGGTGCCAAGTTGGCCCCCCCAAGTAACTAATCACCTTGACCGTTAACTTGATGGCAGCTGTTCTCTCTAATGTGCTTATCTGGCTCCCATAACATCTGAGTACCTCACAATCTTTATTGTATTTAGCCTGGCAATGCCCCTCTGAGGTAAGCACTGCTATTATCTCTGCTTCTGGCGAATCAGAAGCTAAGTGATTTCCCAAGGTCACAGGAGAAGTTTGTGATAGAGCAGGAAAGAGAACCCAGGTCTCCTCAGTCCAAGGTAAATGAGCTAACCACAGGCCCATTGAATTGTAAATGAGTTGAGAAGCTTTTAAATATACAGCACATTGTAGCTTCTCTGTGATGCATTTAATATGTGACACTGAAGTCAAGGAACAACATTGCTGCTCAGAAACACTGAGGTACCACAGGCAGCGGGGGGTGGGGGGGAAAGCGGGAGAGGAAGAGTCTGGTTTTACTGAATTGTTTTGGTTTAAAATAAACAAAAAATCAGACAAACTCAAAACGTTTGGTGTGACATTTTCAAAATGAAATGTTTTTTTTTTCAGTTTAGCACAGCTCTTCATTTCAAAATTTTTATGAAAAACAATTTAATTTTTTTTTTCAAAATTTTTAGAAAATTAAAGTCAAAAATATTTTGTTTTGTTTCAGTTTTGTCCATTTTTTAAAATTATTCCTTTTTAATAGACAGCAATCTGGAAAAAATCCATTCTTTACACAGCTTTCATCAGGACTGGGTCCTTAAGAGCTGTTCAGCTAGCTTTCTCATGCCCCAAACCCTCCATTTTTATGCACTTCTTTACTTCATGCATTTTTACTGTGGCCAGAAGCTGAAGAGCTCTGAGCAAAGCTCTCTTCAGCTTACTTCAAACCTCACTGGAGCCTGGGGGTTCTGGCAGTCTCGCAAGAAAGCCTGTTCTAGCAGTATTTCAAACCTAGTTTCCAGCCAAAGGATGGCATGGCCACATCTTGGAGACATAACTGAACTTTGGGTCCTTCTGAGGTACAACCGTCTCTGAGATAGCCAGCAAACAGGTGTGTAAACAGGATAGGCATCATCCTTTTTTCTACCATAGCGTACGTCGCTCCATGACAATGACGATGACAGTGCAGAAGCATGACTTTAGCGGTTGTACCTGGAATTATTTCCTTTCTGGAACATCCTGCGAAGAATTTTAAAAATGGGAGCTTGATATCAGGCCGCTGGATTCTCTGCGTAGGTACTTAGTCAAGTCACCTGGTCTTCAAAAGTGGCAAGTACTCAACAGCTTCTGGGAGAGCCGCTGGGTACTCAGCTCTACTGACAGCCCATTCCCTTAGTGCCTGTAGATGGATCTAAGAGCTGGAAAATGTTGTCATTGAAGTCTGTGGGCAGGGTTTTCAGTGTTGTTTCAGAGTTAGCCACCCAGCTCCTTTTGAATTTCAGTGGTATTTGGGAGCAGAAATCCCTGGGCTCCATGAAAATCCCAGCCTGTAGCATTCGCGTACAGAAAACTTCTAAGAAGTGCACCCCAGCTCCCTCATGTCAGCTCTTTGCTGCCATTGTACACCTTAAACGGAAGGTACAGACTAATACGGTGCTGAGCATAGGAGATGCATTTATGACCTGGTGGCCCCACAGTACGCCGTCATGATGCCTACACTGCCAAACTCTCCACCTTCAATCCCTGGCACTGTGTTGCCATTGCCTGTCTCTCAGTTATCCTCTAGTGAGCCAAGCAGACCCGTTTTCCTTTCTCCTCCCCCAGAAAAGGGATGGAAAGTTTGGCATGACATTTAGTAATTGCAGGAGTTCCATGGGGACTAATATTCTGTGTACGAGTTCAAGCAAGTAAATCTGGATACAATTATCACAGTCATTTTCCGCTGCACCATAGGCATCCTCAAAAGATGAGGGGTGAATAGATTTATTTATTGCTCTCATCAAAACCTTCAGATTGATGAATAAACCAGTTCACATCCATCTGGGGCTGTCTTCCTTGTTTGAATCTGCACCCGCCCCCCCCCCCAATCCTCATTGTCTAGAAACAGAGGAGAAAACTTGTCTAGCCGAACACAGTCTTCTTTCAAAGCTGAGAGCCTCAACAGCATCTGAACAGCCATAACTAAATGAAAGAAACATACCATGTCAGAACAGCCTGGATAAGCACTCTAATTCTGACTAGACAAGCTCTCCAGTCAGGGTTGCTTAAGGATTTTGGTTAATACATCCTTGGCTTTTAGGGTGAGACAAATGTAAAATATCACTTTAAGAGCCCTACATTGTCATGACTCGGGTTTGCTTGATTGTATTGTATTGCATTAATGTCAAAGGCAGAGGGCCAGATTCTCAGCTGGTGTTGGAGCTGTACTGTCTTACACCCATATTAATTGCATAGACATTTATACATTGTCAAGTGTATTTGCCCAGGCGTTCCATTGTAATTCTGAAATGGTTCCTGGATTTCAGACCAGGTATTACTGAGACTGACTGATACCTGTAAGTGAGAAGTATAGGATTAGCCTATGACAATAAGCCATTTTATACACCTTGAATCATGCTGAGACACACTAGGGTTTGCTGTAATAAAATTTTAGGGCCTGATTCTGCTCTAAAACTATCCAAGCAAGCTAGTGTGAGTATTTGTGAACTGCAAAGAAATGATACGTTCTGTTTCAGAGGAAGTTATTCAAAAGAAACTTACTTTATGCTTTATTTTCCCCTGGTATGTGATTTGATTATATATGGTTTATTTAAAAATGTAAAAGCACCACCTGAGTTTTATTCCCCATTTTTCTCTCTCATCTTTTTTTGACACCCAGCTCCCATTTTACAGGACTGTTTTCACATTTCATCCCTGCAGTCAAAGGTGAGCATGTGAAATGAGTTTCGTGGCAGGTTGTCCAGTTGTCAGCATTCTGGAAGTGACAGACCAAGACAGGATGACTGTAGATCTTCTATTTTACACACTAGAGCTTAAAAATATTCAGCTACGTGAGTGTGCGTGTGTCTGTCTGTCTGTGAGATGGGTTTTTAAATCAAGTCAACCTGGGAATTGCAGTGATAAAGAACTGAACTTTCAGAGATGAAGATATTATATATGTCCTTCAAACTATCATGACAGAGATGGCACACGGATTTTGATACAGTTTTAATTTCTTTAATCTACCATAACAGTGGTTTACATGGCCTTTCAATTTACTATTAAAAAGCAGACACCTGGCAATAAAGGGGTAGTAACGTTATTTGTTGAAAACCAAAAAACAACCCAAACACATTTAAGCCAAAAGTCTGGTTCACTTTTTTTTTTGCTGTGTGATTCATCCCCTAAATCACATGGTGTTTTTTCAACTCCCTGATTGGATGACTGAAGTTTTTTAAACAGGGGAATGAGTGACAAGAAATAGCAAGGAATTTTGCCCTTCCAGCACAGATTTTTATATCATCCACCATCATCTGAAATTTGTGAAATTTTCAAGACTGGTCATGTCTTGAATACCCAGCAGCCATCCAAATCCTCCTGAACAACATATAACAGGAACCACTCAAACATCCATCAAGCAGATGGGCAGCTTTTATTTGTGAAAAATTTTGCAAGTCAATTCCTCTTGCTCTACTAAACAGACTGCTTAACTGGTAATGAAAACCATCCGAGGAGCTTTTTGCAGTTTGCTGACTCCCTCGACATCGCTGGTGGCTCACCTTAGCATGATTGAGAGTGGCTGCTCCGTGTCAATCTCTTTCCTTTATGACGGAACTTCTGCGTTTCATCCCTCTGGCTAGTTAGCTGAACAGCTGTGGTCTGGGAGAACACAGATCTTCCACTCAAGAGAGGTGGTGTTCTTTTTCTTCGTAAATTTAAATTAATATCTTCCTTCTTCCTCCCAAGGGAGATTCTCTTTTCCCCCTGCAGCTTCTTAGATCTGTCCCTTGTGCATGTGTTGTCAGTCATGTCACTGTAATAATTGCACTCAGACTTGTATAAGATTCCTCCGCTGTTTAAATTCCGTTCTTTCAACTGTGGATTAAAAGTCATCAATTGTAATTTGCACAAAACCGAGAACTGGTTAATCAAATAATTATTAAAAGGAACCCAACAAAATATGAAACAAAATATTAAATAACACAAACACAAAGTGTGTTTCAGTGGGAGTGGCTAATGAAGGCCGTGGGTCCCAATTCTGCAAGCAGTTCCACTAGGCTTTCGGTAGCTTAATTTTCATACGTCAGAATTTTTCAGCATACCAGGGCTTTAGTAAAACCAAAGTGCACTGAAAACGTAGACGTGAATGAGTGTCATGTGGTCTTTTTAGAGCTCTATTTTGATGCCTACGTGAGAGGTGATGGCTCTTGACTTAGTATTATGTAGCAGTTTGGAGTTAATAGAGGAAGTGAGTCCAGGATCTCCATGAATTGGTAGTAATCGCTATACAGTGAGATTTGCTATCAGGTGACTCCTTAGGGAAGAAATGTGAACTTTAAGAGGATGTATTTAAAAGTTAAGAGCAGAATGAAGAGCAAAGTAAAAGCAGAAAAAGGAAGCACCTTGTTACTCTCTAGTATTACTGTAAACAAAAATTCACTATTGTAATGATTATCATTTTGTCTCCGCTGTTACATGACAATGATTTGTAAACCCATTAAAACGTCCTAAATAGATAGGTTTTGAAAAAAGGTGGTAGCTATTTTAGAGCACCCCAATGGAAGCGTTCTATACCCCTCTACAAAGCACAGTGCCTTAAAACAGGGAGAGAAACATTTACATGACGAAGGAGAGAAATGGATGGTTTATTAGGCCAAAAGAGCTTCAGTGAACATTTGGAAACTGCCCAATACCAAAAGAAAATTTTGCATTGTGTCCCTAGATGCGATGCAGTGAAGAGACATGATGACGTCATATCTCATCACACAACTGACATCATGCCTCATCACATGCCTGAGACATAATGCCCACAGAATTCAGGATGGTTCAGTGAGCATTGGTGCTTAGTGCTGCTTCTAAAAGATGTGCCATGTCCTCTTCTTGGAACCTGCTCCAATAGTCCAGCAGATAAACAGTTGGGGCTGAGCAGTCAGGCACCCAGTCTTGTGCTGCTGTGACCACGGAGTGCTGCCAGAAGTGTTAGATGAGCATCTACCAAGCACCCTAGAGAATGCTAAGCCAACGTCCAACTTGGGTCCTGCAGGCTGTGCATCGAGAAGAGACTGATTCTGAAGAGACTGCAAAAGCAGTTCTTCTAGTGCTCTGGACAAGGTTACACAGGAACACCATCTATGCCAGCTACAACAGAAACTGGAAATAAAAAGTACAAGGATCATATGAAAAACAGGCAGCCCAAGTTACCCAGATAAACAAAGTGTCTTTAATGTTAAACAAGAGAGCCACCTTCATTCCTGTATGTGATCTAGACCCCGAAGACCTGACGGGAGAATTAAAGAGGGCGGAGATGCAGTCTAGAGGTTGATTTTTTTCCTAGCAATCTTTACTGCAGTTACAATACTGAGCACTTATGTAGTACTGTCCAAGTGCTGTACAAACATGGAAGGATGAATACTCCCAAAACCCATGTGAGGTAGGTGAATATGGTATTCTTATCCTTTTCATGCAAACTGTGAAGCTGATATGCAAAGTGGTTAAGTGACAATCAGGGTCTAGACACTCCAAGGGGAGAATAGAAGGCTTACACCCTCAAAGCTAAGCAGTTAAACCAACTGATTGCATCCTATGTTATTTTACTGAAAGAGTATATCAAGAAAGTTCTATGAAAGTGTGCAATGAACTGAATGGAACAGTCCTTATAAGATCCATATACAGGTTATGGTGATGAAGGTATGTGAGTGTATATATAGAAAATTGTGTCACAACTTCCGCTTTCCTCACAACAGGGCCATGAAGCAATCAGCCAGGGAGGGGCTGCTTCCCCAATCAGAAAAGACTAACTTCAAGTACTTAGCCATTGTCCAGCCCAGGAGAAAGCAGTGAGGAACCATCAAAGCAAATGGGAACAGTTGAAACTGAAAAGAAACCCCCAGTCTTCGAAAACTAAAAAAAAAAAAAAGATGGGTTTTCCCCACTTTGAATATCTGTAATGACTGAAGGAAAAAAGCCTGTAAACCCTTTTAATGAGGAAGAGGTTTGAACTGGAGATCACCTAGAACTTGGGGGATAGTCTCAAGGCGGGAGGCTGTCTATGAATGCTGAACATAAGAACAGCCAAACTGGGTCAAACCAAAAGTCCATCTAGCCCAGTATCCTGTCCTCCGACAGTGGCCAACGCCAGGCACTCCAGAGGGAACAAACAGAACAGGCAACCATCAAGTGATCCATCCCCATATGCTGGGAAAATGATTTAAAGCAAATGGTAACTCTTATTAGAGATGAGATTTTATCTAATATGAAAGCGTAAAGCCTGAGGTTGTGTCTGTTTGTTGTCCATGTAGCTTGTGGGTGTTTGCTTTTGCTATTTCATCTGTGACTGGTGGTTATATTAAATAAACTTTGTTAATTATTTTTATTCCAAGCAGGGCTCGGTTGTGCAAACTTTGTGGAGTGTGTGTGCGCCCAAGTGAATTGGTAACCCAGGGTAGGGGGTAGGTGCTTGTTTCCCACCTTCAGGGGTAATGGACCAAAGGGGAACATTCTAAATGTCTGGTAATGAAGAATTCAGGGAAGACATATTTGGGGGGACCTGTGACTGGAAGTGCTTCTGGTGTCACCCTGCAAAGAGTAACGAGGCTGGGGAGAGCCAGCGTGAGACTTTGTCCTTGTGGGCAGACTGCTGGTTTCAGGAAATTGAACCATAGCTGCAGGGCCAGCTCCAAGCACCAGCGCAGGAAGCAGGTGCTTGGGGCAGCCAATGGGAAGGGGCAGCACGTCTGGGTCTTAGGCAGTGGGTCCCTCTCTCCCTCTCGGCGGGAAGGACCAGCTGCCGAATTGCCACTGAAGAATGAAGAGGCGCAGTAGAGCTGCCGCCAATCGCAGCTTTATCTGTTTTTTTTTTCCCCGCTTCGCTGCTTGGGACGGCAAAAAAGCTGGAGCCAGCCCTGCATAACTGCACAGCACAATAGCCCTGAAGTTACAGGGCAACCAGTTACAGAATCCCTTACTGGTCTGGGTGAACCCCAAACTGTCTGGTTCATCTCAAGAGTTCTGAAACACCTTGCCTCCCTGTGAGCAGAAGCTGTCCCTCCTCCCCCAGCACATCCCTGGAGGCTCTATGGGCTCCTCTCTCTAATAGAAGAACACAGTGATTGAGGTTGGAGGAACTCAACACGTTCGCTGAACTTGGAACCAGCCAAACCCACTCTGTCTGGCAGTGTGAACATGGGTGAATTGCAACGGTGACCCAGCAGCGCCAGCATCCCTGCAGCCCATCCACAAAGTGCAGGTGGCAGGAGCGAGGAAGAAGCCTTGTGGTGTGGGAGTCAGGGCTGGCTGCGATGTGCATGTAGAACAGACAGATACCTAGGGCAACCCAATCTTTAGTAGCTCTGGGTATCTGCCTTCTGCCATGGGCAGACATCTGCCAACTTGCCTACAACAGAAGCATCTGCAGAGTAAGTGGTGCCAGGAGGTCATTGCCAATGTAGATGGCAGTCATTGTGTTATGGTGACCCTGGCAGTGATCCAAATGCCACCTGGTGACACAACATCTAGATGTTATTTCTCCATAGCCCAAACCAGTGATATGTTGATTCAGTCTGGTAGTCTGAATCAGGGTGAGCTTCCATAGGGTCAAAATGGAATTGCTTTTGTAAGGGAAAAATCTTGCCATTCTAGTCTAATGGCATCCCGTGGACACACAGATGATAAAGTAGATCAGTCTGACCCATTGAGCACAATTTGCTTGCATTCTCATGAAGATTTCAATAAGGTCTTTTATAAGAGACAATTAAGGAAAATAAATAGCCGTGAACTAAGGGGGCAGAGTCTTGTCATAGATTAAGAACTGGTCATAAACAGAGATGTATGGCAGTAAACAGCAGTTCCTTATAGAGTAGAGAGGTTAATTACACAGTGTTCCAGAAATCAACCTTGGAAACCAGTGTTATTTAACATGCTTATTAATGATCTGGAAGAGGAACCAGCAGGAAGTTGGTGGAGTTTGCTGATGACACTACCGTGGTTGAGTTAATAAAAATGATGGAGGATTTTTAGCAATTCCAGATCTATTTATACATATTGGGCAATTGCCACTGTACGTTACATTTCACTGGGTAAATAAATGCAAATTCCTTAGCCCTTTCTGAGGCTGGCTCCCAAGTTGACAGGATCACACAAGGCTATACTGTGGATGGGCTTAACAAAGATGTCTGCCCATTGTGCAGCACTAGGCCCAAAACCCAATGGTCTGTGTCCATGCACAAGGAATTAGATAGAAACAGCATATTACAATAGCATCATGGCTAGGGGCCACTGGGCAACAAGGCCTGAATTCTGTGGAATGTTACTTCATTCTGTCACCATGAAATACCCTTCGTTCCCATCTCAAATCAGCAGCCCACACCTCTGGTCTCTCCCCACTCACTGGTTCCAAGGTGGATTCTGTGTCCTCTGGGGCCTGGCTCCATGGAACAATACAGGGAGCATTGCACCCCCTTGTGGGAAAAGCTGCAGGGAGGTCCCAGCACAGCAGGAAGACAGGAACAAAGGTGTGTACCCGACTGCAGCAAAATATTAAATTCTGCTGTGAAAAATAATATAGTGGCAACTTGGATAGAAGTCAAATTCTGTAGCTGTAGGGTCCATGGGGCTTTGACTGAGGTGAATGGGGCTATTCATACCTCTCACACATGTTGATTCAGGCTTTCTGCAGACTCAGGCGGGCAACATTCAATTTATGCTTAGGTGATGTTTTCAAGATGCACCCTTCTGGTTATGGAGATATGAACTTTTTTTAAAAAAGTGGAAGCTGAGATTCTGGAGTACAAATCTGTAAGGAAGTGTTGAATTTGGCAGGGCTTACACAGGGCCCTGATTATTTTTAAAAATGATGTAGCTTAACTGGGAATACTCTGCTTGATTATCCACTTCCTTGCATCTTGCAATGACATTTCTATCTCTGTAACATGAACGCAAAGTGAATGCAAAACTTCACCATGCAGATTGGGTGGCATTTTCCACCTACTCTGTTTAAATGTCTATGAAAAATCAGGGTCGTTGTATCTAGCTCTGCTCCAGTCACATGAAAAAATGAGGCGAATATTGGAAAAAGTCCAGAGAAGGGTACTGCAGATGGTCAGAGAAATGACAGAATTAAAGTATGTTGAAAGTTTTAAAGAAATAATTAGCCTAGAAAAAAGAGTTAAAGGCAACTGGACTGAGACATTTAAAACTAAGTGCACAAGGAAAACTCAGTCCTTCCTTTTGACCCTGCCATGTAATACATGGGCAAGGTGCTTATTAAAAGGAAAGGTCAGTATAGTTAAAAACGAGAGAGAGAGAGAGAGAGAGAGAGAGAGAGAGAGAGCTCCTTTGCACATCATACAATAAACCTGAAGAACCCATTGCTACTCGAAGTCAGATATTCAAATACAAGGGCTGAATTTTAATATGGGATAACTTCATGACCCCCCTAACCCCATTTGTAGTTATTCAAGCCAAGTTGAAGCATAAAAGTTGGAGATACGAAGGGCCAAGTTGTAGATCTTCTCATGAGGGCCAGCAGGGTGAATAATTCATAATAAAACCATTTATTTCACAAATTCCATCTCTCCCTCGGGTTGTGAATGACCCGTGATTGTGATTTTATCAAGTTTGGTCATTATCCAAAATTAATTGCTGAATAATTCCAGTGAATAATTCTTGGGATATGGGTCAAGAATGAGTGTTTTATTGTGAGTACTCTGATAATCTAAATTCAATCTGTTTTGATTGGACATATATGTCACCCAATATGTTTCCACTGCTAATATTCAGAATAATGGTAGAAATTTAGCTTTCTGCAAATGTCCTTCAATCTTCACTTACAATCTGACTCCAGAATCATCCCTGCCAGTAAAAACGTCCATTAGACTGTTCAAGAAAAGGTGATGCAAAAGGAATGTGAAAACACTCAAAGAGAGTTTGTTCTTTGAGGAATTGCGTGACCTAACTTCACTTCACACACCCCCTATCCTACCATACCTTGGAAACACAGAGAAATTTGCCTAGAAGGAGCTGAAAACATCACGAGCTCAGCACCTCTCATGGCAATGTCAGATCTTATCCTCCTAAGGTTTTGTACTGTATCATTCTCATGTTATAATCTATTATTTGTAGCATATTTGCTGAAGATGGTCGAAAACCAACTCCACCTTTCTCCACACCCAAACACTCAGAAACATATTTGGGGCATTTTGGCCCTTGATCCAAATGGTGCGCAGTATTCACTCTTAGCAGCATGGGTTAGGCCAAAGGCAGGTTTTCTTGGCAACTCTCCCTTTGGGTTGGGATTTTCAAAATCACATGAATGTTGGCCTTACTCCGCTCTGCCTTCACTGGGAGCAGACTTAGACCAATACATAACACTATTAAAAATCCACTCCAGCAATGCCTGTTATGCCAGAGAGCCATGTACCTCTGCCTTGCAGCGGAGGTACAGAAGAATCCATACAACAATTTATATTCAGCTCCAATTAAAATACAGGGCTAGACTTTGGGCTTGTGTTCACCAGCTCGGAATTGTTTGAAAATGCTCTCACGAGATTTTGGACTCACATGGTAGGAATTGTATAAAATGAGCTGTATTCCTGAGATTTTCATTAAAGCCAAAAAAAAGGGGACGCTTTTGTCCTTAACTGAAAGCTAAACATATATGGGCTGGTTCAGATCCAGTAATTCAAACCTGAGCCCTTTGCAAATTCATGGAGGTTTACATATGTCATTCCAGTTCTGTACAGTCTCAGGTTGCAATACCCTGAAAAAAGTATGATGATTTTACTACAAGACCAAACAGGAGGAAAACCGGATAGGGATACTCCATTGTAAACATCCAAGCTGGGCTTAAAAAGTGCATTGACTTTTGATAGAAGTTGGGTGTCTTATTCTCTTAGGTGCCCTTTGGGAATCGCACCTAAATATGTTTGGTATTAGACTCATAGCAAGAAAAGTTGCAAAACTCACTTACCTTTCTGATATGGAAGCTGAAGTTCTTAGAGTCAGAGCTTATATTAAAACATTTGTCTTGGTATTAAAAAGATCTTTAACCTTTTATTTAAACTTAATGACCTTTATTGTACTGTATATGAAACTTCCATTTACTCCAAAATAAACACTCAGGAAGATGGCTAAGCTGTTACCATAGACTGGCTGACCTATTCCATCCCCTTTAACCTGACACCCACAGAAATAAACAAAAATCAAACAATTACCTTCATTGGAAGGTGTGATAGGAAAGTTGAGAAAGAGTGAAAAAGAGTATCTGAACAGGAGAAACGTATGATGTCATGCTAAATTAATTTCAATTTTCATACCTCTTAATGATTGGATGGGCCTTGGAGAATAACTCACCTAGAGATCCTATTTGTCTCTTGTTCAGCAGATGAAAATGCTGAGCTTTGCATGTGAAATGAACTCTGATTTGTATGTAAAGTACAAAGTGCATGCTGTTATAAAATTATTGATACTAAAAATAAATGAGCAGTTACCAAAGGGAAAAGGCTAGTTCAGAAAAAAATAAAATAAAGAGCCAGAGGTGTTGCCCATCCAACCTTGTTCAGGAGTGTTTAAATAAATTACATCCTTCTTTTCCCCACATCAAGCTCATGACCACACCATCCTCTTGCTCCTTGTCCCACATTGATCCCCCCAAGGCCTCTGGCTTTTCCTTCCCCCCGCCCTAGCCTCTGCTATGTTTCGAGCCCCACCTCGTCTCCATCCTTCAATGCCATAGATTGGGTATCACAGGTACCAACACATTAACACAGGTGGGGAGTCCAGCAAGGAGAGCTATTGAGATCTGTGTTTCTGAGGAGATGTCTGCAGGGCAGTAGAAGGTTGGGTTGGATGCACCTGACCTCAGGTGAGTGCACCTATGGGGAGATTGGTTGGTCACTCACTGAATGGTAACAAATTTGGAGGGAAGGAGTAAGGTCTTTTAACATGATCCTGAACCAAAAGGAGCAGCCAGCAAGTTATTGGAAAGATGGGAAGGCTGAAAGGTTTGCTTTGGATAAGAATCCCAGACAGTGGATGCTAATGGAGTCTGTGTGAACACTTGCGGGCGCTCTTTGGATAAGTCTACACTTCACTCTAAGCCCAGGCTCTGATTCAGGTTTGAACCCACACCCCCTTCCATCCATACCCAAATCAGTCTGACTTGGGTCAGCAAGCACTCAGGACTGGGGTCCTAGGAGCCTGCTGGGGAGGAGGGGGTCAGAGCCCGAGTGCCACTGAGACTTGGGTCCAAGCCCTGTCCTTTTGCAGTGTGGATGCAGCTCAAGCTGCAGACCCGAGTCAGGAAGTCAGCATAGTGCAGTGTGGACGCCGTAGCAGGGCTGCAAGACTCCAGGTCAGCAACTGCAAGCCCAGGTTTACAGTGCAGTGCGGACGCTCACATGCAGACATGGCAACACTGCGTCAGCAAGCCCGGGTCCCACAGACCCAGGTTTACAAAGCAGTGTAGGCATATCCTCTGAGACTAGGGCTGGCCACGGCATGGCTCTGCCCTCTCTGTGCTCTTCCCATGGAAAGGGTAGGGGTCAGCAGTAGCAGGGCCCTCACCCAGCACTTGTGCTTCCTGAATGCAAAGATGGCTGGGGGTGTCTGACTCCACGATTAGCTACAGAGTTGGCTGGAAGAAGTGCCAGCATGGTACTTGCCAGAGCCTATGGAACCACTGGGAGCAGGACTCATCAACTCCCTGTTGCCTGGTTAACCAGAGGGACAGTAAGGAAGGTGTGTCTGGAGGTACTGACAGAACCAACTTTGTTATGAAATTTCCAGTACTTCCTACTCTCAGTCATCCTATCAGCGAGCAGATACTATGCTGTGCAACCTAGCGAATAAAAACCAGTGAATCATCCAAACGAACTGTCCATAAACAATCCATTGGCTGGGAATTATTTGTTCAAACTGTGATGGGAAGCTTTTAAAATCATGAAGAAATTAGAAGAAAATCAGGAGCAATTTGGGAGCTACTCAGTAATGGATAGTACAGCCACTTTTAATTATTGAAGGTGCTTTGTACAGAAGGTGATAGTATCTTTCTATAGGTACTGAGACTACCTTCAACAACCATTTAGCTGGTTTCCATAGCAACCTAACTGTGACCTAACAAAACTCTTATTTAAAGCCCTCAATACATTTTATGTGTCAATTCCTGCATTTCATATTGGTAAGATATTTGTTCATTTCTCTGAAGAGGATGATACTTAGACTGGTGAAATGTCAGGAATAATTAGGTCAAACAATGGAGTAAATCCTACAACAGAGAATGCATCCATTATTAAAACATCAGGTAATGGATCCAAAACCTCTGTCCCGCAGATATATTGACAACAAATGGAAGCTGAGAATTCAAATGCATTCTCTTTGTTTTGTTCTTAAAGTATGAAGGTACCATCCATTTTTCCAGCTCCTGAGGGAAAAGTATTAAGGAATACATATTTTTGTCATTACACTTCTTTAGCAATGACACATCTATAGCTACATGCACACATCTAATTTAAATTACCAGAATCAAATACAAAAGGCATATAATGGATAATAAGGGAGGAAATGTAACACATAAAAGAAACTGCATTTAAATCTTATTTAAAAGGACTCACTGTCTAGAACTTTAGGATAGAGATTTGACCTCTAAACCTCTTCAGAGTTTTGGGTTGTTGTTGTTTTTTTTTTTTTACCCTATTACTAGCAACTGTGGCTGTTCTAACGAGGTCTAAGCTAACTATATTGATAATGACGGGGCACAAACAAGGAAAGAAACTAACTAATTTTGAGTGGTTGACTTTGCAATTCTTTCAATGTTTTTTCTGGATATGATACTCAAAAAACTGACGGGAAGATTTTTGTTTGTTCGTTTGTTTTATATTCTAAATAGGTATTACAAACAACAGGGAGTACAAATAAAATTAAAACTCAGGAAAGTAACTGACAGTAGTCATAAACTTTTTGAGATGCAATTAAACCTTTCCTGGGAAATCCATAATGGATTCCATTACAAAAGCGTAATGGGAGCATTGGCTTAATTTGAATTTCCAGCTGGATGTTTACTGGAAATCTCTATATTTCCTCACCTATTTTTTCTGTTCTCCTCTGTCTTCATAATAATGTCTCAGGAACTTGAGAATGGATTCTATTTTATTATTTAAATGGATTCTTCCCTCAGCTTTTGCACGCACACACTTGCTCATTATTACAGCATTGCTCAATATTATAGCATTGCTGTGCTAGGCAGCGGGCTGGCGCTTGGTTGGATTTTGGAGGGAGGTCATTAAGAACAGGTTTGGAAGCATGTAAAAAATTGCAGTTGAAGGAAATCTCAAACAGATGAGAAAAAATTACGCCATTTTTTCGGCCTTACTGTAAAGTGAGAAATAAAAACAAGTCCTACTCTGGCAAGCTTAAGAAAAAGGGCTCTGGTCCTGTGAGAGACTCCATCTGCAGAGCCTGTGTGTCACCACAGGACATAGAATATCAGGGATGGAAGGGACCTCAGGAAGTCATCTAGTCCAACCTCCTGCTCAAAGCAGGGCCACTCCCCAGACAGATTTTTGTCCCAGATCCCTAAGTGGTCCCCTCAAGGATTGAGCTCTCAACACTGGGTTTAGCAGGCCAATGCTCAAACCACTGAGCTATCCCTCCCCCCATGGTTCTGTCATGCTGTATTTCTTACTGTGAACTGTCCTCATGCACACCAATGGGCAAGATCTACAACATGGGACATATTTACAATGCGCTTTTCAAGTCTTTGTTCCCTACAGCATTAAGCTTTTCCCCAACCCTTTAGCTAGTACCAAAGCCCAGGGCAGGAGTGGGAGAGAGAGTGCCTCTCACTGAGATCCTAAACTCCTTTGCCCAGCCTTTCCCTCACCCACCTGTCTCTCTTTAAACAGTGCTCACTTTAGCTCAGGTAGAGTCACTTACTAAGCGCACAGAGTGGTGAGTCAGACGTAGGCTGTTCTCACTCTGTTACACAGGGCATGGAAGAATCTAGACCTATGTAACCAAATTTTTCCAAACAATATTATTTTTTCTCTTTATTTTTTAAAACCCCCAAAATTAAACAAATATATTTGGAAAGATTGTAAAATGTGCATTATTTGCCAGAGACCCCTGTGAAATAATTTTCAATAGTGAACAGGCAGAGAAATTCATAGAAATCTTCTCCTTTGGGTAAATACACTATCAAATATCAAGATGCATTATTTAAATCCATATTATTCTCTGAATATTATTTACCCAAGAAAGAGCAGCAACTCCTCCTTTGTTACACTGTCTTTGCAGATCCTCACAGTGGGTTTTGCGTGCTCTGTTATATGACCATGGAATCCTTTCAGAATTGTAAACTGTTACCCGCACATTCCGTAGACCAAACTTTCTGGAACTAAGGATACAAAATCCACCACCTTCTAATCATTCTCTATTCCCTCTTTCCACCAGCCATTGTGGACACAGGCGTACCGTCTTGTCTACACTGGATGAGTAGTAGACTTCAAACAGGTTTTGTTATTTTTTTTTCTACTACAGTTTTAGGTTTTACAGTCTGACTACAGCTGTACAGAAAATGATAATTATTTTCCACAAAAATACTTTGAAGGAAAAAAATTGAAATTATCTTTCTTTTTTCTTCCCTTTTTTTCCTCCTAAATGTCTAGTGGAAAATTTATATATATATATATATATGATACTATTGAAAATTCTTCAGATTTGGAAAACGAAAACAAATATTTTTGGTTTTTCATCAAAAATGGATAATTTTGAAATAAATTATAATTTTCTATTAAACTATTTGTAAAGGCCATTTTTCTTTGATTAAAAAAAATCAGATGAAAATGGTGACTGGCTCTAGTGTAAGCAGCTGGTGGTGGTAGAGATTAAAGTTGGTTATTTGTTGTACTTTGCAGACGTTGTCTACAAAGCACTTGTGGACACCAAAAGGAACACTGGATCTGAGAGGTGTTCATGTCCCTTCTAAAATTTCAGTTTTGGACCAGTGTCCTCACTGCTTGGGCAAAGGGTACTTGTGGAAGGGAAGTGTGGAGGAAAAATAGTCTAAGGCCTAAACTTTGGTCAAATGAACTGTATGTAGGGTCAGGTGAACTGTATGTGTGGCCTGGAGGAAGGAGAAAAGGTGGGGGGAGTAAAAGGAGAAGGATAGACAGAAATCATAAAAGCAGAACTAACTGTAGACATTATGAAAGTAGAATTAACTTTTGTAACAGATTATGATTAATAGATGTCAGGTGATAGAGCAAGAAACCGCAAAGGGCAAAACTAAGAAAAACAGGAAAACTTGTTTTGTTTTATTCCTTATATGCATGTAAAACTTTAAGGAAGTATATGTAATTTTTGTGGTTTTATCCTATATAATCTCTCACATTTTATCTGTCGGGGGGGTTCGGCTGCCTTGGCTGACTCCCCCATGCATGCATGTTTGATTGATCAATAAAGGAGCCTCAGGCTGTCTAATCCAAAATCAACCATGTGGTAAATTTTCCACAACAGATGACAATGGGGTTACACTGGTGGGCTAGAGAGAAGAATGTGGAGAGAGTTGGTGACAAGCTGTTGATGGCAGGGGGTTGATGGTTAAAATCCAAGTAAACCCCTGGAATTAGCACTTTCATATAGAATGAAGTTTTAGGCTTTATTGTTAGTCTCACACAGTGGGTTTTCATGTCTCTCTTCAAATACCTTAAATTATCCTATATGCAGCTCTGCAAACCTAGGGCCAAATTCTGACCCCCTACCCAACCAAGACATCCCACTGTTGTTGATGGCCAGATTGTCAGGTGCTCCAAATAAATGAGACGCCAATCACTTCAATATAGCCCTTACTCACCTTACTCACATGAGTAAGGTGTTCATAATTTGTCCAGTAAATTGCTGTATTGGACAGACTATTGGACCTGCTAGATGGTTGGTATTCTTCATCTGACAGAGGCCTATACAAAATGCATAGGAAGAGATCAAAGATCCCACCTTTCTGTAATGTCTCAAGACAGTTGTATAATATTATTCCTTCAGGGGAAAATATGGCCCTATTAGGACAACTAACGGAGCTAAT
Organism: Trachemys scripta elegans; assembly: GCF_013100865.1. NCBI lineage: Eukaryota > Metazoa > Chordata > Testudines > Emydidae > Trachemys > Trachemys scripta. Next base: position 3,787,078 of record NC_048302.1, read on the forward strand.
CTTATACCTTGAAACATGCATTTTTATAATCCTTTTAAATATTCCAACTAACTGGGATTTAAGGGTGTGGTATGCCTTGTGTGGGCCTTCTGTCCAGGGGTGAATTCCACCCACATGGTTCTGATCTTTTTTGACTCTTGCTAAATTCTTTGCCTTTATCTGAGCGGTGCCCAGGTTACTGTTGTTCACTGACTCTCACAGTTGCACTTTAATTCAATGCAAATCCTGATGTGTGGGATCTGTGTCTTGTTGTCAAGAGAAAATGGGGGGCCCACAGCACATGAGTGGTTTCATACAATATTATCATTTATAAATATAAAGGCTTTGCAGTTCACTGGAGACAGAATGACATTAAGGTGGTGATGGATGTCCTAAAGCCACATATTTAGTAATTGTGGTTCATTTGAATGTGCTTGTTTCAGGGCATAATAGACAAGATTGGATTTTTTTCCCTCAGCTGAGCAGAATGTTTGTTTGGCTCTGAACTCCCAGAATATCTTCTTTGCTTTGTCTGGAAGAGGTACTGCCAGACTGTGGTGAATGGTTGTGGTGAAAGGGGAAGACCATTCCATTTGTATAGAGTACAGCTGGGAGGGGGTACTTTGTGGATTATCCTAATATCAAAGGGACAGATCTTACCCACCTCCCTTCAACAACCTACTCCTTATACATGCATGAAAGGCCCTTAAATAGTAGACCTGACATACTTGGCGAGAGCGACCTAGGACCCTCGACCCCATCACAATTAAATGCCCTTCATTGGTTCTCTCCATAGCCCCCAATGGGGTTGGGATGGGACAGAGGGTGTCAAGAGAGGCACATCCACCAGGTTATTATTGATTTGTAATATAGCAGTAGCACCTCGAGGCCCCAGCTGTGCTAGGTGCTGTACAAATACATAGCAAGAGATACTCCTTGACCCCAACAGCTTGCAAACTAAACCCCAAGATGAATGAAGGGAGAGCGAAAGGAAGCACAATCCCTATTTTACTGATGGAGAACTATGTGACTTGCCAAGTGTTAGAGAGTGGCTGGCTTCTTTCAGGGGAAATGGAGCCTCAGTCTCCAAAATCAGCTCCCGACCCTGTGGGTCATAATGAGCAAGGAAGTGAGGTCATGTGATTGATTTAGGCCCAGGCTGGGGATATAACGAGGGGAGGGACAGACTCCTGGTGTAGTGAGCTTGGCTAGGAGTTTAACACTCCGGCTTGCAGTGCCAGGCAGGAGAGAATCCTGGAAATCTGCAGCTGGCATGAGGAAGTGCCTGCAGGGAATTAAGGGGCTGTTTGAACTGAACCCAGCTCTGGGAAGGAAGGCTGGGGACTCCCGATTCAAGGAGAGAAACTGACCTGGGTTAGGCTTGGAGGGCCAGTGTGCAGAAGGACTAAATAAATTGGACCCCAGATGGGGAGGGTTTTTTATTTTGTTTTAATTAGTTAAGAAATGGGAGGTACTTGTCCCCCTCAGCACTGGAGAGGCCTCACCTGGAGTACTGACTCCAGTTCTGGTTGTCACACTTTAGGAAATATGTGGATTAATTGGAGAGAGTCCAGAGAGCAACAAAAATGATAAAAGGTTTAGAAAACCTGCCCTATGAGGAAAGTTACAAAAATTGAGCATGTTTAGTCTAGAGAAGACTAAGGGTGTGGAGGGAGATGCGGGGGCAAGGGACTGGTTACAGTCTTCAACTATATCAAGAGCTGTTACAAAGGTGACAGTGATCAATTGTTCTCCATGTCCACTGAAAGTAGGACAAGAAGAAGTAATCTGCCCCAAAGGAGATTATGCTAGTTATTAGAAAATACTTCTCACTGTAAGGGTAGTTGAGCTCTGGAACAGGCTTCCAAGGAAGGTTGTGGAATCCCCGTCACTGGGTGTTTCTAAGAACAGGTTGGACACACACCTGTCAGGGATGGTCTAGCTTTACTTGGTCCTGCTTTAGCACTGGGGAATGGACTTGATGACCTCTTGAGGTCTCTTCCAGCCCTACACGTCTATGATTATATGTTCCAGGCCTCTCCCTGTTCCAACCCATGAACAATAAGACCCCCTTCATAGGTGGGGATCAAAAGAGAATTAATTCCCCTGCTGGGGACATGTTTGAATTACTGTTGGACATTTATGGGCCCTGTGCAGAAGATGAACCTAAGTGGCACTGCAGAGCCACTCCAGGCTGCTAGCGAGCGTTAGAGAGATGGACGACCCTGTTACAACCTGCATCCCACAGGAAGGCCATAGCAGAGCTGGGTGGAACCCAGATGAGTGACAGTGCAGTGCCTGCAGTGTGAGGTGATCATGTCCGCAACTATCTGGCCAACCCCATCCCCAATTCATGCAGGGTTGGGAGAGGTAGTTAGTAGCTGTTACAACAGCCCCTATTAGCAGCAATAGCAAGATGGTGCTGCCAGATTATGTTCTGCAATCGGATTCTGGTTCCCTCCCATTCCTTTTTACTCAAGCTTTGTGCAGGGCTCTGGGCATTGTCCCAATGTTGTGAATTGGCACCTGCTTGTGTTTCTTTGTACCAATGCGTGCGCTGGGAATTTTTCTAGAGTAAAGTGTCATTACAGCTGATGATGATTTATTGTCGTAACCCAGGCAAGAGAACAACCGAAAGCCATGGGCTCCAAAGCACATGGAAATGTGCTTTCCCTGGAATTGTTTCCTTCCTTACAACAGCTTCTCAGCACAACAAAGGACACTGTGCAAAAGAAAAGGCAAATAAATAAAAGGTTTCCTGTCAGTTTTTCCATAGTGCCCACTCTTTATGGTGGACTCGTGTAATTAAATATCTCAAATCACTGGGGCTATGGCACCCAAGCGTATGAATAAAACATAATCCTGAGTGAAGTAATTCTTCTGTGAAAGTACGAGAGTATAAAAGATAAATTGTGGTACTGGGCCAATTACTTCATTCACATTATTTCATTCAGTTGTGAAGCCCCCTGTGTATTCCAGATTAATTGAATATTTACATCCTTAATTAGAGGCACTATTAGGGAGATTAAATGGAAATGATTTTCACAAAGGACAATGCCATGTAAACCTGCCTTTGAAACCTCCCTCTTATTCCTGACCTGAGGGTGGCAGGGGGCAGGGAGATAAATACATATATAATCCATACACTATCAGTGATATACTCAGGGGACAAGATTGCATGGCGCAAATGGATCAGTGCCGTGAGGGTGTGGTGCAAGAGTCTTCGTAGGGTGAGGAGGCAGGGGTCCCATACCCACTCGATACTGGGTTGCAAAGCTGTCCCAGCAGAGAGGGGAGTGCATGCCACTCCTTTAGAAGCAAGCTAGCCAGAGGTTCCCCTGCAGCATGCCCTTCTGCACCAATCATATTGCAGGTCATGGCTTAAAAGTGAGAGACTGACCCATTCTATAGGACAATGGCAGTTTTCTCTTCCCTGCTTAACGAGGGAATGAGCCCGAATCCCTTCTCCCTTCTGACCTAGAGGAGCTCTCAAGGAAGCTGTGGTGTTGACTGTAAGGATTTTATCATGAAATCCTGCACTATTTGGAGTTTTTCTTGAAGCCCCCAGCTCCTGGAGTCCGGTTAGAATGGTAGGTTTCATTTCTTTTTTACAAAGTAAGTTTCTAGCCCCCACGGTTGTGGAGAAAAAGCTTGAAAAGGTGATGCAAGTGCCCCCTAAAGGCTCCAAGAATAGGACCCAAAGAAAAGGGACCCAACATTTATTACTTTTAAAATATCATGATTTTGAGGGAACCTCGCTCCTGATGGTTCAACATTTGGACTTGGTGACATGGGGAATAGACTGCTGATTCTGCAGTTGAAGTCTACAAGGTCTGTTTTCCAATGTTGCACAGAAAGGCTAAATAAACAGGCATGAGACACAGTTGTATTTTGGCTCATCCCCATGTGTCTGCAAGTGATTTTAAGCACATTTGCAGCTGTGAGTCTTACACGCACAATCTGTTGTGTCCTAACCCAGAGTAAAGAAGTAGGCTTCTCCTGTCATCACTGGACTGTGAAGGCTGGGGCTAAGAACTAATGAAAACCTCCTAGAGAAACTTCTCTCTGCAGTAGCACTTCTCTGCTTGAAAATATTTTCATTTTCTTCTTTTCCATTGAACGTGTTGTATATTAGGTCTGTCTTCATCACATGATATTAGCTCAGTAAGAAGGAACAAGGGAAAATAGCCCGACAGACCAAAACTCAGATGTGTATCATGTCTTGTAGAATGATTTGCCTCTGGAATTTATTTGTGTGGGGGTTAGAGCAGACTGTGAAATATTAGCTTTATTTGGGTTTGGGGGCTAGCTTTACTGTTTAGTGAATGAGGGATATTTGTTTTCGGGTGGAGTCTAATTCCGTTTATTTAGTTGTGTACGGACTGCATTGTATTCAGACGGATTTGTGTCCAAGAACAAAATAACCGGACATTTGTTTGCATATGTGCACGGTTGAAACTGATTGAGAGGGCGGAGAAAGGGAGAAGAACGTGAGCTGGAAGATTGATCCAGAGGTATCGTTGTAAAGCAGCGTTTCTGCTCACAAACGTGGTTTCTTGCTTCTCAATAACTAAGGGGTCAGAAGGCTGAATCATTGAATTCTGGTTTGAATATGTACTGCAATAGAGCACAGTAATAACGATCCAGTTTCTTTCAATTTCCCTACTCAGGCCAGAAATGGCAGCTCTGAATTCCTAGTGACTTTGAGAACAGTATTACTGTTAACACACGTTACAAGGAAATGTGAGCAAGTTCCCACATGTCAGCACAAATTATCTCATTCTGATAACCCAAGCTGTCGGCAAGGGCACATTAGATCAGCTAAGAAAATAGCATGCGTCTCTGCTGCGCTTTCCTTTCCCCACCTCACCCCGCCAACAGACGCCAGCGACTAACTCACGGTATCAGCTCCTCGGCTGGTATAAACCACCACAGCCAAAAGAGGTCTGCAGAGGTACACAAGTACAGAATCTGGCTTGGCACTGCAAGTTGTCTCCTTCAGCAAATGTCTTGCAAAAGGGCTTCACTGCACTGGGTCGCAATTTTATAGTTATATTTTTTTAAAAAATTAAAAACTCACTTTTTTTGTTAAAAAGGATTTTCAGGGGGAAATGTTTGGTTCTTATTGGGAAAAAAAGGAAGAGAGCTTTTTGGCTGCCGAAAGCCAAAGACTTTCCGTTTTCATCCAGAATGTTGCCATTTTCAGTATCTTTCAACAGAAACCCCAAAACTTCTGCAGAATATTTTAGATGAAAACAAAAAACATTCATTTTCATCTCTGTTTTGTTTTTTGTTTTTTCAGGATTAAATACCATTTCCCAACTGGTTCTACATTTCATATTTTGACAGGTCAGTCTGAGGTTTTCTTGCAACACTTTTAAATTACAAGGTAGAGCTTGTGAGTTTCTTTAACATTTTGTCTACCACTCTTTTAATACATAAGGCCCTGGGTGCATCATACTTATGTATCCAAATAAATGGACACACAATCTACATTATCTAGCTGCTAAATAAGGGCCCAGTACAGCAAAGCACTTAAGCACAACTAATGTTAAACATGTGCATTCCCATTGAAGTCAGAGGGGCAAATCACATGCCTAAAATTAAAGCACATGCTTGTGGTTTAGGATGGATTGGGGCCTAAATCTCTGTCTGTGCCATCCAAATCATGAACATATTCAGCCACCATTTTGCTTTACAAGATCTTATTTTGTTCTGTGGTTTCCTTAGAGGGAAAATTCAGTGGAATTCTTAAAATGTGCGCATGAAATGAGGCCAGATTCACCAGTACACTCCAGCTGCTTTTCACCACAATGGCAAGGCAAAGCAATATAAATCTAGCTTAGCTGGAGAGTTAAACCAGGTTCACTGCTGCTTTGCATTGCCAGAGCTGTGCAAACCTTCTGGAGCATACTGGTGCATCTGGCCCTTCAGAGGGAACAGCAAGATGGAGTATCCAGCCCTAGCACATTGTGGGACTTTGCCTTTCTATAGTGGCTTGATTAAGTAAGAGACAAGAGCCTACTACGCCTAGCAGCTAGAGGAGTTGCTCCTTTAATTCAGGAGATAATGGCTCATACTTTTACTGGTTCAGACCCCACTAACAAGCTAGGCAGGGATGATTATAGTAGCACTTTATTTCTCCACATGATTATCACTGCAACTCTACACCCCTCTTTGTGCACTTCATTGAAACAAAGGCATGAATCATCCCAAAATGTTCATCTACCAGCTTTGCAAATGAAGTAAGTGGCACAGAAGGTGGGAGAGGCAGACCTGAGGATATGGGGCAGGAGGAGAGAGAAAAGGAAGTGTGGATACAGCTGATGTCACAATTCTAACAGCATATGTAGTAATCCACAGGTACCAGATGGGTGACTTGAAAATCTGATGTTATTTTACCCAGTGCTAGAATTAGAAAATCTAGGTTCAGCGCCAGCGGAGAGGTAAATGGTGCATCCCGCTACCACAAGTATTCCTCAAACATCACAGAGAAAAACTAATTCAAATAAAATTGGGAAAGGAACTGAAATATACTTTTGGGGTTTTTTTTATATTTAGATTTTTTCACAAACATACCAAAATACCAGGTTCATCATAATACACAAAGTAAAGTGGGTTAGGATACAGGGAGAGTGAGGGCAAGCAACATATCGATCTTAACAGTCTATATAAATCATAGACCTCTAAAATTATATTATATTAATAATATATTATTATATTATTTTTATAATAATTATAATATTATATTATTTTATATTATTATAATATTATATTAATCACAGACCTTTAAAAAGTCATTGCTTTGAATTTTTCGGGCATTCCCCATCTGTGGAATGCTGTTGTTCTTTAGCTGTGAGATCAGCTATATCATTGAGCCAGGCATCAATGTTTGGCAGGGAGCAACTTTTCCATTTTTGTGGGATTAATTTTTTAGCAATCAAAGCTTCCCCTGCCTTGTTACCAGGTGACCTCCAGGTATCAGGAATATATCCAAGAACAAAATGTAAGGGGGAGGGCTCCAACTTTGCTTTGATCTTTAAAATTGCAACAGCCCATGAACCCATAAAGAGTTCTGTCATTTCTTACCCAGGAGAGATCAAATCAGGTGTGTGTGTGGCGGGGGACGACGACACGTGTGATGAAAGATTTATAATACATTTTAACAAGCCATTTAAAATATATCTAGGTATAGATATATTGGCTCATTTGTTCTTTGAAGTAATGAGCACTGAAAAAGAAGCATAGTATTTATTCATGGATATACCTACTGTCTCCACACCTATCACTTCAGCTTTAATGAAGTGTTACAGATGGGGCTGTGGCATTATATGAAAAAGGAAGCGCAAAGGAGATCCATGCTGGTGCAGTGCATAGGGTAATTCTCCTTTAAGAGCAATAGTGTCCCTATTACACAGTCTGGGATGGTGTGTTTCAAAAGCTTCAAAAGAAAATGACTAGGATAATCTGTATCAAAAGGAGAAAGACTCTCTCAGATAGACAGGGGCCCAAGAGGCAGGACTTATTCTGATCAATTTGGAGCTCACCTTCCTACGTCCTTTCTCTCAATCCCTTTTACTCACTCTTAGTTCTCTTACAAACATCTGTACCCTTTCATGCAATAAGCTTTTCTGCCACACGCTTCCCTGACTTTGTCACCCTGGCAGTGTAACTGGTATAACATGAATTCCAGGCACCTCACTTCCTTCTGGCCTGCTAGCTTTTCATGTAGCACCACTGGTTTTTGAGTCAATTTTTCTACAGCAGCGGTGCTTGACTTTTTCCCATACCAGTCATTCGCTGGCACCAACTTCCCTACATAGCCAGGATGCCATCCCCATAAGGGAAGGCAGGAGGGGAATTGCAGTTTTTGCAAAAAACTACAAAGCAACCCAAGTTCTTATGATTTTCACATCATGCCATGAGATAATGAGTTAAGGAATCCTAGACTGATTGATATCCAGGTTGCTGTTTGTCAAGGGGAGTACTTCTACGTCACTTGTATGAGGAGACATAGAATCATAGAATTGTAGGACTGCAAGGGACCACAAGAAGTCATCTAGTCCAGTCCCCTTTAAGATAAGAGCTAACTAGCTTTGTCTCCATGTCTTAAAAATAAGGGATAAGTTATCATTCTTCCAGTTATATATTTTAAAACGTACATAATGCAAGACAGACATACGTTTCGTCCTCTCTAACTGGGATATATATTCTGATTAAGTTTTGCTTTTAAATGAGTTATAGTAAAAAGACATTTTTCCCTCTTGTATGGGAGTAGGAACAGTGAAAAGGGGGAGTTTTATTTTACAGTTTTATGTTTTTAAAATTTAAGACATATGGAAAGTTGTCATTATAGTGCTCCTCTAAAGTTTTAACAGTAAGGATTTCTATTGAATACACTTGGAAAAATTAGATTCCTTTTTAAGGGATTTTGAAACTTTTTAGTGAGTTGATTGATTTTTAAAAGATACTGCTTTTGTAAAAGTCACCAGTTGAAGGGAATCACTGTATTGCATTTTCAGGTTTAGTTTTAAACATTTAATAAAAATTTTATATATTGATTATTAATAGAAAGACAAAGTCCTGGCTGGGATGATTTAGTTGGGGATTGGTCCTGCTTTGAGCAGGGGGTTGGACTAGATGACCTCCTGAGCTCTCTTCCAACCCTGATATTCTATGATTCTATGATTATATAACGCATTGTGAGTCTAAAGAGAAAACTGCTTAAACTTTGATCTTAAGTTGGGATATATTGACTTTTATGAAACTTGGACAAGGTAAAAAGCAACAGAGGGTCCTGTGGCACCTTTAAGACTAACAGAAGCATTGGGAGCATAAGCTTTCGTGGGTAAGATGTTGCATCTGAAGAAGTGAGGTTCTTACCCACGAAAGCTTATGCTCCCAATACTTCTGTTAGTCTTAAAGGTGCCACAGGACCCTCTGTTGCTTTTTACAGATTCAGACTAACACGGCTACCCCTCTGATAGTTGGACAAGGTAGATTAGGCTGTGAACAAATACAAAGCTTTAGGAGGCAGTTTTGCAAATGAATGTTAGGAGACAGATTTTCAAAAGTGCCCAGCACCCAACAGCGCCCACTGTAAAATGTGCTGATCCCTTTTGAAAATCTGGCTGTTTAAACTAAATGGGGGCTGAGCAACAGGGATGCTTTGTGGCGGTTAATTAATATTTGCAAAGCTCTTTTGGATGCTTTTATGGAAGAAAATATAGAAATGCAAAATATTATCTCTAGAAAGGACTTGTTCAATTAGAGAAGATAGCCCTGCCCATCAAAAGTTACTGGGATACTTTATTATTATCATTATCATTATTTGTATTACTGTAAAAAGAACAGGAGTACTTGTGGCACCTTAGAGACTAACACATTTATTAGAGCATAAGCTTTCATGGACTACAGCCCACTTCTTCGGATGCATATAGAATGGAATAAATATTGAGATCTATATACACACATACAGAGAGCATAAACAGGTGGGAGTTGTCTTACCAACTCTGAGAGGCCAATTAAGTAAGAGGAAAAAAAACTTTTGAAGTGATAATCAAGCTAGCCCAGGACAGACAGTTTGATAAGAAGTGTGAGAATACTTACAAGGGGAGATAGATTTAATGTTTGTAATGGCTCAGCCATTCCCAATCCTTATTCAATCCAGAGTTGATTGTGTCTAGTTTGCATATCAATTCCAGCTCAGCAGTCTCTCGTTGGATTCTGTTTTTGAAGATTTTCTGTTGTAAGATAGCCACCCGCAGGTCTGTCACTGAATGACCATACAGGTTAAAGTGTTCTCCCACTGGTTTTTGAGTATTATGATTCCTGATGTCAGATTTGTGTCCATTAATTCTTTTGCGTAGAGACTGTCCGGTTTGGCCAATGTACATGATTGAATAAGGACTGGGAATGGCTGAGCCATTACAAACATTGAATCTGTCTCCCCACATGCCTGCTTGGGCTGGCGCTCTGTCCCCCTCTAGTGGCGCCTAGCCCAGATACAGATTACTGACTCTGCTAAGCCTTGGCTAATAGCCATGTGGCTTTTAGCTCATGCAGTAGAAGTTCCTGCACTAAGCTTCAGAAGTCTCAGGTTCAATCCCTCCCCCTGATGATCAGGGTTTTTAGCCATTGCAGTAGCACCCAGGATCCTTAGTCATGGACCAGTCATGTCCTAGGCACTGTACGCGGTGTGGCAGGTGAAGAATGAGTATCCTTTTCTACCCAAAAAGTGGCTGCACTTGAGTGGTGAAGTGAGTGATCCCTGTAACACAAAACATTTGGGATGCACTGACATAGTTCTCACTTGGCCATGGGCCAAACGGGGGCCATAATATGCAACAAAGATCCGGCATGTTGGACACAAACAAATGAAAGATGGTGACCTTTAAAATGCCGTGGGATCCCTTTCTTTAGGGAAAATAAGTCTTCCTATAACTTCAGCTTCATGCTTCTTTCTTGCTGAGATCAAAGATTTTTATTGGTGCAGGTGAGGTGGATGTCCAATTATGTGGAGCGTGGGGATCTTTGGGGCTAAACCAAGAGCGAGACATTGGAGAGATGGGATAGTTGGGATAACGGATCCTATGTAAACATGGGGCCAGATTTCCAAGAGAGCTCAGCACCCCACAACTCATTGGCAAGGACCCGTTGCAAGGGGCAGTCCAGCAGTCACCCTGGCCTCAGTTATTTTCACAGACAAACTCACATGCACCTGTGCATTTCAAATAATGTTCCCTCTCTTGGGGTTCGGCTTACGGAGCCAGCACACAGAATAAACACATGGCTCCTTTGGTCTTTCCAGGCTCAAACAATCCCTTCTACTCCCTTCTCCACAGCTCCCCTTCTAGGAGCTGCACTTGAATCCTGATATGCTTCCTCCCGCCAGCTGTCACCCCAACTCTCCCCGGCATGACCCTGTCTAATCCCTGGCAGGCCTCTCACGCTGCATGGGCTGGCAGCCCACCTCAGAGAAGGTGTGGAGTCCAGGCTGCTAACACGTAACACTTGCCCACCTAACCCCTCCTAGCAAACAGCTTGGGCCTTAGCCCCTGACAGACCCAGCTCACCCTGGAACTGAAATGAAGTGGCCAGATTTTCCAAAGAGCTGAAATCAATGGAAGTCACCTGGAACCTGATCACCTTTGAAGCACCGTAGGGTACTATTACCAGCCTCCAGCCGTTCAAATGGTCACTTCTAGCCTGAGTCCTCACATGCTCTTTTCTTTAGGGCCCAAAATCTAACCTAAAACTGCTGGCTGTGCAGAGGGAACTGGTGCTGAATCTTCTTTACCTCCTTCCTGCCGATCAATCCAGACTCAAGGAGAGGAGGAGTATGGCTCTTGGCCCAGGGATGCAAAAATGCTGTATGTACCTGTGTGCACTGGAGTATTGTATGTTCCTGCCCTGCTGATCCTACACCGATTGGGAGCTGGAAATCGGGGCAGGTAATGAAATGATCGCACAGAAGGCAGAGGAGAAAGAGCTGGTCAGAGAACAGGGGAGTAACCAGCACAATGGAAAAAAAAGTGAAACATTCCTCGTTCAGCGAAGAACAGGCCTGCAAGCGTGACCCACGCCATTACAGACTGCAGGCCGAGGCCTGGTCCTCCGGAGGGTAATAACAGTTTTGCCATGGGGGCCAGGAGTTCACTCTCCAGGTCTTTGTCTATCGTGAGCTTCATTTCAATAACTAATTTTTAAAAATGCAACACTTTTCTTTCTTAGAGCTGTTTTAAACCAAGGCGATTGTTTATGCAGGTTTTCTGCCTCTTCATGGCTTACTGCACTTGCCATTATATTTACTTCAGAGGAAAACATTATCATAAAGAGTAGGCTCTGGGTATGAATTCTGAACCATGTTATCTGCCTACGCTTCTACTGCTGACTTCTGTCAAAACACGGCCTCTCAGCTGGCTGCGGGTGGGGGTGGTGTATCACAGCTTTCATTTTGCACCAGATAATTAGGCTACACTGAATTTTATCAGAAGCCCTGGTCACTGGGGGGCTGGGGCATGTCTGACACTGTTCTATCTATATCCCCCTCAGAGGGGTTGGGAGCAGAGAAAAAAGGAAACTTTATTAGGTTTAGGAGCATCCGTGCCACCAGCCAAAGCAATATGCAGCAAGGCCTGCTTCTGATAAATCACAACCGTAACTCCTGGTGGGGTTGCTAACAATTTATCAGGAATGTCCTGTCTGTGTGTTTACTTCTGGGAGGTTGGTGGTGAAGCCTCCTGCCTGCCTGAGAGGCTGGTGACAATAGAGTCCCCTGAGCACGATGAAGTGTGTGTTCTGGTGTCAGCCTCGTTAGGCCTTTTGTTTGACTGGGTAAATTCTATCTGGGTACCGCGTGTTGCCTTTATTACAGTGAGCATGTTGCAAGCTAACTGGCATGTTCTGGATGCAGTAATTGCTAGATGAGGTAATTAAAGCTGGTAATGAACTTCTTTTTCACAAGCTCTTATAATGAGATGCTAGTGAAGAGACTTTAAATGAGAAAAGAATAAGAGGGAGAAGGGGGTGGGGGGAAAGACAATTGATGAAGGACAAAGAGTAGGAAGGCAGAATCAAAAAGAAAATGGAGCCTGTGAGGAAGGAAATGGAGGCTAGATTTCAAATAAAGAAGGAGCTGATGAAAGGAACTGTTGATGAACAAAAAGAGAGTTTCTCCATAGAGCAGAAGTAAAGGTCAAAAATAACTCACCACTGCTCACTTTCTCCCTCCCTTTCACCAAATTCCATAGCATAGAGCACATACGAAAATCTTGGGATAAGACTCCATTTAATTGCCCTATAAACCAAACTATCCTGATTGAATGATTAGGAGTTAGGTCCTCAGTGAATAGGAATGAGGGATGAATTATTCATGATATTTGAATGGAATTATTTAACTGACTATAATTATACAACAAATTAGAAATTTGTTTAATGTAAATTTGCCCAAGGCAACATTTCACAAATTTCTTGCAAATCTGGTTACTGTTAAACTTTAATTGCTGTGACAATATAAAACAGTTCTTTATGCTCTCAACTTTTTTCCTAGTTGTTGGGTGCTCTCAGTGAGATTTGTTAACAAAAACATAAAATGAATTAAAAGCCATGAGAAAACCATCTATCAAGGCCCATTTGCATAGATGTAAGAAACATAAATCATAGTGTATCTAGATCAACATAAGCCCTAGAATCTAGGGAGTGGCTATATTTCCTGACATGTCTACAGTACTTCCAGTCTGAATATATATTCACTTCTAATGCTGACTTTAGCAACTTACTCCATATCCCAAGATGGCTTTGGATAAAGGTATTGTTATAGGCTGGGCTAAACCCTGTTGTTCAGAGTCAGGTGTAACTGCTCTTCAGGATACATGTAAAGAAGCAATTGTAAAGAAGAGGCTGAACTAATAGCAACAGCAGCCAAAACACTTGAGAGGAATCCTAACCCTGTGGCCAAGGGATTTCACATGCAGGGGCTTGGGTTTGGTTTGGTGGAGCAGTTTTTGGCTCTGTGTGTATGATGGGATGTGTTGGGCTTGCTGTCAGGTGGTGAGGGAACAGCTGGGAACAAGACAACTCAGGAAACTACTGGCCTAGCAGAGAATACACCTCCTAGCATTGCTTTCTGAGGGAAAAGCCTTAAGGATCTCTCCCAACGCTGTTGATGGCCAGAGTTTCTCTGGCAGAAGGTAGGCCTGTCCCAGGCCTGAGGAGCGTAATGCAGCTGTGGGTAACCCCTGCCTGGGGTGAAAACAGTGCTTCTATATCGTGATGCCAACTTTTCCCAACCTAGTGCTAAAAATTTCCCAAATCTGGTGAAAAATTCCCAGATAAAGTTGTTTACAGTGCATTCATTCAAAACAGTTTACTCAAAAATTCCCAGATTTTGGGAAATTTCCCAGGATATAGAAGCACTATTCCCGGCTGCTGGGGAGAGCAGAGCTGCAGTGGGCTCGCCGCCCTACCCCCAGCGCTCTGGTTGCCAGGGAGAGCGGCGCTCCGGCCGGGCTCTCTGCCCTCCTCCCGGGGCTCCGGCCGCCAGCGGAGCCGCGGCGGGCTCGCCACCCTCCCCCCGGGGCTCCGGCTGGTTGGGGAAAGCGGCCTGTGGCTGGGCTCGGCGCCCTCCCCTGCCACACTGGGGGTGGAGGGATGGGCGGCAGGAGGCTTTTTTGCCTGGGGCGGCAAAAAAGCCAGAGCCGGCCCTGGTTCCCAGCAATTTGTCCTGGACCCTAGAGAGAGCAATCGCAGTGTGAGAGACACAGATGCAGAAGGGGCAGAGATACTTGGAGACAGGGAGCAGAAGGGGAGGCCCAGACTGAACAAGCAGCTGATAGTACAACCCAGAGGAAATTCTGGGGGTATCGGGTTGACAGAGGTTTGGTGCTGTGAGCAGGGATGCTGTATCCTGTAGTTGGGTTCCTCCAGTTCTCAGGGAAAGAGGGGTTTTTACCTTCTTTGTAAATGAACAATTTGCCTCAAAGAAATACCTGGGGTCAGTATTCTCACTGAATCTATAATCCCTTGTTTTTAAATTGGATACTCTCTGGAGCACTTCTCTTTCCAAATTAAACTCTCTCCTCCATCCTTTGCATTGTATACACCTCCTGGCCCAAACTTTCAAGAGAGACTGTTGTGTGTGTTGATTTTTTTGGAATGCCTGACTTGAGACACCTTAAAGGGCCCTGATTCTTACAAGGTGAGATTTCTGCAAATCAGGCCTTGTTTAAGGGGTCCCCACATTGGGCACCCAAAATTACTGAATCTATAATCTTTACAATTTGTTTTTCTTCATAACATGTTCCACCCCCTACATGGGGAGAAACGCATTGCATAGTTTAAAAGTGATTTTTTTCTAGCCCAAATTTTAAGTGCATTTCTTAGAGCTGAACTCATAAAATGCTCCATGCATACAAGTTGGGGTTGCAGAATTATGTACGTGTTTAAATGCTTGAGTTTGAATGCATGTATCAGGCATTTAGTTATAGATACATATAATGTACACATTTTTTAAAAAATTGTGCCTTACTTGTTTTTAATAAAATTGGTCCTGCTTTGAGCAGGGGGTTGGATTAGATGACCTTCTGAGGTCTCTTCCAGCCCTAATATTCTTTGATCTGCTGATGTTTTCTATCTCTTCATATGAACAATATACCTCAAAGTTCTTTTTGCAATTTCTTAAGACTATCAAGCTTTGTGCACACAGTTTTATAGCCAAAGTCTGTTCATGGACAGGTGATCACTTTGAAATCAATGGGAGTTATCAGGGCCGGTGCAACCTATTAGGCAACCTAGGCGGTCACCTAGGGTGCTAGGATTTGGGGGGCAGCATTTTCTTCGGTGGCGACCACGGCGGCCGGATCTTCGGCTGCCCCAATCGTCATCATCATTTCGGCGGAGGGAGCTGGGGCGGGGGGTGCGGGGAGGGCCGCCTGCAGCAAGTAAGAGGGGTGGCGGGTGGCACGCAGGGGAACTACCCGCTCCAGCTCACCTCTGCTCCGCCTCCTCCCCTGAGCACGCCGCCCTGCTCTGCTTCTCTACCTCCCAGGCTTGCGGCGCCAAACAGCTGATTGGTGCCGCAAGCCTGGGAGGCGGGAGAAGTGGAGCAGCAACGGGCAGAGGGCAGAGAAGGGGCGGGGAGCTGCCGCAGGGCTCGAGGAGGGGGGCGGGCACAAGGTGGAAGTTTTGCCTAGGGCGCGAAACATCCTTGCACTGGCCCTGGGGAGTTATACATACATACCCTTTGTTTCATAGTTTGCATTCTGTCTATTAAGCTTAATTCATTGGCTTACAGTGATTGTAACTACTGTTGCCTGGTTTCACATTCTCTAGTTTACTGCATGAGCCCCTGATCTTTCAGCCTGAATCTTAATCTAGCTGCATCTTTTCCCAAACTCAAGAGTTTCGCATGGAGAATGATTATTTCTCATGACTTAGAGAGGGCTGAGTGCCTTAGGGAATTTTTGAAATATGGTTGAGTCCTTAACCATTAGGCTATTGGCTGGAATTTGTCCTAGCTCACTAATGACCAAAAGTGATGGCTGTTTGTTTGGTGGCCTTTATGAAAGGAATTGTTGATAGTAGACTCTTTTCTAAAGGACAAAACCCACCAAAAGTGGCACTAATCGGTATCTTCATTGGCAATAATTACCAAAAGTGCAAGAATGTCACAAAAAGGAGAAAGCCCTGCACCTAGGGATGAGAAACTAATTCTAAGTGGGTGCAAGGGCAGGGCTAACAAACTGTGTGGCACAGCATGGAAGCTTGCACTGTTATGATCCATGCTTTACTGTTTGTAGATAAGCAGTAGAGCTGTGTGATAAATGTTTTTTTTTTCATTTTTTGGGGGGGGGAAGAGTTCTCAATTTTGAAATTTGTTCCATTCTGGAACAGAACGAAAACAGAATTTTCCCCCCACAAATTGAAGTTCTCCATGAAATTGCATTTGGGCTCAAGTGAAAGGTTTTGTTTCAATAAAATCTAAACATACTGTTCCAGTTTTGACTTTTTTCCTATTTTATACTTTATAATATAAAATTTAAAAAATGGAAAAAAATTGTTTCAAAATGGAAAATCAAAATGTTCTGTTCTGAAAAGGTTAAAATGGAACCTTATCAAAAATTCTTTTTGTCCAGTTTTTGTTTAGAAATGAATTTCCATCAAAGGTGACCCATCTTCATGAAACATTATGATATCACCAAATCATTATTTTCCGATGGAAAAACATTCCAGTTGAGAATTTTTGACCAGTTCTAATAAACAAAGAAATACAATTTCCAATGCTGTGAACCTGGGAGATTTTTTTCTTAAACACTACATTTTAAAAAAAAAATGTTGGGGACCATTTTCTATGCAAAACACATTCAATATATTTTCTGACAGAGATCCTCACTTGTGACTAGAAAAGCTGAAAACTATTTTGGGAAGTTATAGAAAAGCTGATATTGAAATTACTGAAAGAGAATGTATACAAAAGGGACACACACCTGCCAGTACTATATTATGCATGCAGCATTTTGCTTTCTGGACTGGAGACCATGCTAAGCAAGAGAACCAACTGACATAGCCGTTTTGATGTGGAAAATGTTCATAGCACAACTGAATTCTTTCAAAGTCTATGAATGTCGTGTTTGTTTTTACTTCTGCAAAAACTACAAGATAGCTTCATGTTTTTTCAAAACTTTAAAATCTCTCCCCTGCCCCCAACACCACCACTGCTCCTCATTTCTGGGAACAGGCCTAGGGTGGTGGGGAGGTCGACAAGCAAATAAATCAATATGTATGTTAAAGGAAAATGTTACTATCTTCTCCACTGCACAAACACCTCTCTCTCATTATTTTGTGTTAACCATGAGATTATTAATCCCAGTGGGGCTCTGTATGGGTGCTGGAATCCAACTGTGTGGCAGATCCTGGGGGGGACCAAATGACGATCTTTGAAAATACTTTTCAAATGTCTTCTTCCCTTCAGCAATAAAAGACAGACAAACACGGCACAAAGATCTTAGAATGCTCTTGCTGGGTTTTCGTTCACCTCTGTGCAGCGGCGAAGTCGTCCATGGGAAAAAATCATTTTAAAAAATACTAATAAACCCAAATAGTTGAGCCAAAGATTCGGTGGTTGCTTGTGAGGTCTAGGATATGTACCAGCATAGCCTCCCCCACCGGACCCCTTCTCATCCTTGGCACGGCTGAGTAGTCTGTGCGAAGGTGCATGCCGGCCCCTTGGACTGCTTCGATGAGAGTATCAGTAAAGTTTGTTTTGATTGTTTGTATATATTTAAAGAAAAAATGTCTCACTTTCTTCTTGTTTTGTGTATAATCGTCCTAACTGCACATCTCAAGCTTCCTAATCTTAACTGACTGGAGGCAGTGTGAGCTAGAGATTAGAGCACTGGACTGGGACTCAGGAGAACTGGGATTTAGTCCTGATTCTGTAAACAGTTCTGCTGGGTGATCTTGGACAAGTCACTTCCACTCTCTCTCTGCCTCAGTTTCCCCACCTGTGCACTGAGGATAATGATTGTGCCCTCCTTTGTAAAGCACTTTGAGATCTATTGTTGAAAGTGTTAGATAAGAGCCAAGGATTACTAATTACTGTTAATAGCATTTCTTGAGAGCACAGATAAGTCCCTCTTACCCTCAACTACTAACCGGTGTTACCAGCCCTGAGTGTCCAAATACCACAAGTCTGAATTCAAAACACATCCTGATCTCTTTAAAAAAAGATAAATCCAATTGCTTTTTGGCCTGCCATCTGTCATTAGAGCCATGAGGGTGAGGCTGTCCAGCCTAAACTTGTATGTGATTGTGTAAGGGTCAGACTTCAACGTTAGTTCCACCCAGTGCACCTTTAAAAGTGTGGGTCTCCCTTCTGATGCTAGAAAGGTGACTTCAGGTCTGTCCCCAAATTCCTGGGGAGAGCTGCTGTTTGTTCTCTTGTGTACTCCTCTTCTTTGGGGTACAGAGGAGAGTAAATCTCCCACCCCACTCTTTCTCCTTTTATGCTCCCACGCTGCCTCCTGCCTCTCATATTTCCCTCCCTGTCTCTTCAGTCTTGTACTCCTTGTATTTGCTATTTCTAGGGTCCTCTGTCTGCCCCTCCACATTCCCCTGCCTCCCTTCTCAGTCTCCCTGCTGGCCTTCCTGGCTTCTAGTCTGAGTTGCACACCACAGGGGCAATCCACTTCACTGAGGGCAGGTTGAGTTTCTCTGGTTAGAAACGTGGGAGAATGTTTGGGGAGGGACAGGCTGGAATTGGCAACAATTTTACATGAGGGCAGCCTGTGTGATGAGAACTGTGACCAGATGTTGGTCAGATGTGCTGTGCAACCATTAGGCTACCATGGCAATGCAGGAGTTTGTTCTGCAGCCAGATGAGATGGAAGAAAACTGGTGGAGAAGATAAGAGTACGTAAGGGTTGCGATTAGCATTGTGATGACTCAAATTTACAATGGAAGCAGTGCCGGGGCTGTTGATAGGTCTTGAAAATGATGCTGTTTGTTTGCAGCTCTGCCTTCTCCTGGCAGACCTCTATGCAAACCAACAGTTTGCTTTCTCAGCTGAAAATATATCCGTATCTATGCATTTTTATTAGAGTTGGCATTTTGTCATTCCAGTGCATTGTTCTGTTACAGCGCATTATGCAGCGCAACAAGGAGGCATGCTGAAATGAAATGTCAGCCCCACACCAGAATATTTAAAAGATGATTCGTGTCCAGCAGGGAAAACAGCTATTAGCTAAGATAGTCATTTTGCTAGATGAAATGAAGATACACGTTGCCATGAATCACTCATTTGCCAACCACAGCTAGACTTATCGTAACAGAAGACTCCCCCATGTCATTCAATTTCAGCACCATGAAATCAACGTGAAACAATTATTAGAGAATTTCACATTTGTTCATCATTTTGTCACCTGTGAAAATTAATAGATGCAGGGTCCTGTGTTTGAAAGTTGCATAATGTGTATATGAATTTAGCCAGACAGTAAATTAGATTGCATTGCATAATTCCCAGAATTTTTATTAGGAAGCTGAAGTGAGACTGACATCTTCATGTTGCCATTGCTGGGTATATTTCAGTCACTAAAGGGAACTATAAAGTTCTGTAAGCAGCATGGTCTAGTGGCTAAGCACTGGGCTGGAACTCAGCAGACCCGTTGTCTAGTCCCAGTTCTGACCCTGTTTCCCTTCCTGTTGCCTGAATCTGGCTGTAACTCTTCAAATGAAACTTTTCTACTGAAAAATGTGGCATCGTTGCAATAGAAATGTTTCACAAAAGCAATTGGATTTTGATGGAAATTTTCAAATTTCATCAAACTTTTTTCCATTTTAAATTTTCATTTCACTTCAATTTTTTTTTTTTAATAAAAAACTGCCACATTTCACAAAACTGGGTTTTTCAACCACATCTGTCTGGTGTGTAAGCTCCTTGGGGTAGGCACTCTCTCATTGTTTGCACAATTTTCTGTATAATGGGGCCCTGATATGCTGTAGGAATTATTTGGGGGGGGGCAGTTTTCTGACCTTTTTCATGCAGGAGATCAGATTAGATGATCACAATGGTCCCTTCCGGCTTTGGAATTTATGATGTCAAGTGGGTCTCTCTTTTTTTTTTTTTTTTAAAGGCAAACTTCCCTGGTTTTCAATCAGCCAAAAGGGGGGGGGGGAAGTCCTTTTAAGATCCCGAGGTTTGTGCTTCTGGTTCAAAATGATCCCACCACTCTGCCACCATGTCAGAGTTCACTCCCCATTCTGAACTCTAGGACCTGCATGAAAGACTCCCTAAGCTTATTTCTACCAGCTTAGGTTAAAAACTTCCCCAAGGCACAAATGCCCTTCCTTGTCCTTGGACGGTATTCCTGCCACCACCAAGTGAGTTAGACAAAGATTCAAGAAAAGGACCACTTGGAGTTTGTTTCCCTAAAATATCCCCCCAAATCCCTTCACCCCCCTTCCTGGGGAGGCTTGAGAATAATATACCAACCAAATGGGTAAACAAGGTGAGCACAGACCAGACCCTTGGGTTTTTAGGACACTAAACCCCAATCAGATTCTTAAAAAAACAGAACTTTATTATAAAGAAAAAAGTAAAAGAAACACCTCTGTAAAATCAGGATGGAAGGTAATTTTACAGCATAATCAGATTTAAAACACAGAGGATTCCCCTCTAGGCAAAACTTTAAAGTTACAAAAAAACAGGAATAAACCTCCCTCTTAGCATAGGGACAATTCACAAGCTAAAACAAAAGATAATCTAACACATTTCTTTGCTATTACTTACAATTTGTAATCTTAGAGGCTTAGTTCAGGTCTGGCTTTGGGAGATGTATTTTCCCTGCCCTGATTCCTCACTGACCAGGAGAGAACACAGAGAGAGACAAAAGAAAAACCTTCCCCCACAGATTTGAAAGTATCTTCTCCCTTTATTGGTCGTTTTGGTCAGGTGCCAACCAGGTTATTTGAGTTTCTTAACCCTTTACAGGGAAAGGAGGGATTTTATGCTACCCTTAGCTGTATGTTCATGACAGGCTCCTAGGTGCTAACTGTAAGATCTGGTCTATACTACCCGCCTGAATCGGCGGGTAGAAATCGACCTCTCGGGGATCGATTTATCGCATCCCGTCGGGACGCGACAATCGATCCCCGAATCGGCGCTCTAACTCTACCAGCAGAGGTGGTAGTAAGCGCCGCCGACAAAAAGCGGCAGAAGTCGATTTTGCCGCCGTCCTCACAACAGGGTAAGTCGGCTGCAATACGTCGAATTCAGCTACGCTATTCACGTAGCTGAATTTGCGTATCTTAAATCGACTCCCCGCTGTAGTGTAGATGTACCCTAAGACAAATAATCGCAATAAAAGGTGTATGGAAGAATACTCAACACTATAATGCAATTGAAACAACCTGTCCAACTGAGACTGCAAGACACTCCTCTTGCTCACCAGACATTTGAAGGCCTCCAGAAAAATTAAGGTCAGGACCCTCTGTTCTGTGGGGCAAGCTTGATAGTCATTTTGTGGCAAGACCTGACTTTCAAGTCCCCACCTCCCACAATTCCGGCTAGATGCTCAAAAGAGCCCAGCTCTCATTTAGACGCCTAAATGAAGTGCCCTGATGCTATCAGTGGGAGCTGATGGGTGCTGACCCCCTTTGAACAGCTAGCCATGTTATTTAGATGCCTAAACGAGAGCTGGGTGCTTCTTAAAATCCAGCCAGCTATTTAGGTGTGCAAAGGGGAGCCACTGGGTGCTGAACTCTTTTGAACCTTGGGTTCTTGTGTCTATCAGACTGCCCCAGGTGTCAGCAGCAGGTTGGTAAGTCTACCGCAGTTTAAAATAACTCTCAGCATGTGAGTCTCTCATTGGATTAAATACTAGTGTGAATAAGACAATCCCCACAATACCTCTTGTATTGCTTGGTTTGATATTAAATTCAGTTTAAACAAGGTCGCCCTTTAGTTTTCAATATTCAGCCTGCTGCAGAAGTTTGTAGTGAAAATCCATAACCACACTGTAGAATGTGACGGGGAAGCTCAGTCGTGGCCAATGGGAAAGGGGACAGTCGGCTGGGCCTTGTCCTGTGTGAATGTACAGGTCAGACTTTGGGAACGTGACGTAAGCACGTTAACTGTGTCCTTGCTGATCATTTTACCAGACGCATCCGGCTAATATGGATATTTAAGTTGTTGTTAGATGTCACAATTAACACAGGTGATGATTGGGGCAGGTCTCGCCCCCCTCAAAGCTATTGTTTCAGTGAGGGAAAACAGCCCCACACACTTCATATTTGGAAGGGTTTCTTTGCAAAAATAAAGACTAGAAACTTCCTTTTAATGAATGCTTAGATTCTGCAGCACAGTTCTGTGGCAAGGAGACCATGCAGCTGATTCGGTGGCAGTGAAATTGTAGAATACACAGGGGCCTGCTTAAGGTAGTACTTAGGAGTGTAGCGCCAAAGCTTCCGGATGTGATTTTTTTTATATATATATATATACATACACACACACACACACACACACACACACCTCTCTTTCTCAACCTAACCCTGTCAGTGAATGAGCAATGAAGTCTGTATAGAACACATCATGGTGGTTTTTTTGGTGGTTGTTTTGCAACATCTGAAATCTTGAGGAAAAACAACATTTTGGGTAGCTTATTGCAGCATGGTTGTAAGATGATCAACCTTCAGCTAAGTGGTTGTTTCAGATAACCAGAGGCCAGATTAACATTTATATTGTATACAGGCATCCCCTGCATTCCTGTTTTATTGGCCAGATACTCACTGTGTACATCAGTGTGGATCTACTCACCTCAAAGGATCTATGTAACTGACAGCAGCTGATGAACTACCTGTATATTTGTAGATGAAACAATATGTCCACTTCCTGCCAGTGCTGAGAAGAGATTCATGGACCCTGTGCATTATTATTAATTTTCCGTCACTTTGCACTGTTATGCAGGATTTCTCTTGTCAGGAAGCAGCAGCAAAGGGATATGTGTTACAGTTTGCACTTCAGGATGTCTGAATGGGAGTTTCACAGCAGCTGCCCATCTGCCAAGGAAGCCAAGTCCCATGTTTTTGACCATTATTCCCAGCTGACCAATTGGAGAGGAAAAAGAAAAAGGCAGCAGGACTCCACCAAGCTTCACTTACAAACCCAGTTCTGCCCTCTAGAGATGCCACAATAGGACACCGTCCAAAATAGATTTTGCAGATGTTCAAAATGCAAGTGCTCCTGTTCATAGGCGCAGACTTCCTATGTTCCCGGGGGCTGCTCAACCCCCATCCCGCCTCTTCCCACCCCTGCTCCGCCTCAGGCCCTGCCTCTACTCCACCCCTTCCCCCAAGCCGCCACCCTGCCTCTTCCTGCCCCTACTCCACTCATTCCCCCAAGCCCCTTCCCCACTCCTTCCCCCCCACCTCTTCCTGACCCCGCTCCTCCCCCTCCCCCCTGAACAGCTGATCTGTGGCACATGGGAGGCGTGAGGAGCTGATCCGCGGTGGGGCTGTGGGTCAGTGCTGAGCACCCACGGAGTCGGTGTCTATGCTCCTGTTCCACTGGGCTCCTTGGGCAACAAGCGCAGGTGCATTGTGCAGATCTTTATGACCGGATTGCCCCTCTCCTTTCGGATACGCTTTGTGCAGTAGAGACACGGTTAACAATGCTGACTTAAATTCTTAACACTGAGATTCTGCACTAATACCTCACTATCGTGATCGGGGCAGGTCATAGAACCTCTGAGCTATTGCTTCAGGCTCTCTGCAAACATAGGCAGACATTGCTGCATTACCTACACTCACTTCCTGTTTTTTCAGGTTTTCACAGCAATCATGAAAATGAAAGCTGAGCTCCAGAAGCATGAGAAGGCATACTTTGAACAGCGAACAATGCACACCCATATGCTTGCCCCTTGCTCCAATTTAAGCTTTCGTTATTCCAGAGGTTATCTAATGTGGCTGGTTTGGGTCATGGCAACAGAAAAAGAAGAGATCCTTGCAACAGCCATTGCTCGGTGCATTGAGGGACCTGGAGATGAGGATCAAGGATTTAAATTAGATCCGGCATCTGCCTTTATGACTGGAGGGCAATCAGTGGGATTACTCCTACGAGCAGCAGTTTGGTGTTTGCAGGATTGTAGATTGGCCTGGATTACAGCCAGGGATTGTCATTCTGTATGGGTATTGTGCGGCACTGAACACAAATCACAGTAATACCTAGCTCTTACCTCGCACTTTTCATTGGCAGATGTCCAAGCACTCTACAAAGGAGGTCAGTACCATTGCCCCTGTTTTTATAGATGGGGAAACTGAGGCACAGGGGAGGTGAAATAACGTGACCAAGGTGAGCCAGCAGGGCCATGGCAGAGCCAGGAACAGCGCTCAGATCTCCTGAGTAAAGCTGAGCAAATAATGGATTTTTCAGTTCATTGACTTTTTTAAATTGCAAGAAATTTCATGTTGGAACAAAACCAAAATTGTTTTGAAATTTCTGACAAATTGAAAAGTTTGTATTTTTTGTAAAGGGGGAGGTGGTGAACAAAATGTTTTGTTTTCAATTTTTAACCATTTTAATGTATAACATTCAAAGTATTTTTGAAACAAAATGTCATTTCAAACCAAAAAATTGAAATGTTTCATTTGAAACGTTTCTCGATTTTTTTTTTTTAAGAAATAAGTGGGTTAAACCAAAATGAATTTGTCAAAACCCTTTGGTACTGCCAAATCTGTATCTTTCGCTGGAAGGGGTGGTGGTGTAGTTTTGTGCAAAATATTTCAACCGGCTCTCGTCTGGAGTCTCCAGCCAATGCTCTACTGTGTATGAGGTGGTGCCGTCCTGTACGCTTTGTAAAAGAGAGTTTTAAAGTTATGAGGGTTTTTTTCCCCTAAACATCCATTTCGTTTACTTTCTGGAACATTGCCATCTGCTCCCTAGGAGTAACTGATAGGTTTTGACACACACAAAATTTAGAGAAATGTATCCAGAATGAATTCTCATTATCCTTTGTCATTGAATTGTTCTCCTTGGCATTTCATAGCTCCAGTACCTTTCCTTCTACTAGAGTAACAAAAACAAACATTGTTTAAATTAGATGTGGGCAGAAACATCAATACTTGACAAACCTGCCCTGTTTCTTCTCCCTTGCTAACTGTTGCTTCTGTTTCATGTCTGGCATATTTTGTTCTTAAAAATCTTCTCCCTTAGGGCCTGATATGAAGTCAATAGAAAGACTCCCATTAATTTATGCTCTGGAGTGTCCTCTTCCCCCAGCATACATAGTATGCCTATGATACACATCAAAACCAGAAGCATAAAAGATCTGTAGAGATGCCAGTTCTGTAAAGCCTGTAACATACGTGCTCAGATCTATGGATTTGTGTGTGTGTGTGTAATTCTTACTGTATGCAAAGAACAAACTTAGATTTAGTCAAAATGACTTACTTTACATTAAGGCAACCCAGGGAAATTCTACTTTCCAGGAGCAAGTCAGATTTGGATGGGTGTATAAAACAATTTTTTTCATTGTCATAGGCATCAGATGGTAAAAGATGGGTGTGACAGAATGTACCATGTCCACACCCTGCACACTATTGTAATAATCTTTGTGCAAACTATGCCTTGTGAGGTATCATTTGAAAACACAATTTGCTGGTCATTATTGTTCTGATAAAATATATGTGGCAATGCTGTATGTGAAGTTAAGATTCCACTATATAGTGTTCTAAATACATGTTCCAAACTAGGGTTGGGAAAAGGTCTGTCTCAAAGAAAGGAATGTGTGCTCTGCTTAATTTGCATTTAAGCAGTAAACAGTCATCAAGCAGGAAGGGAAACCAAAGGATGCTCAAACAGGTGAGGGAAAAAACAGCAGGGGACATCCTTCCATATAGGGTCTTTGTCTCCTGAATCTCAGCTGGAAACAGCTTTCAAGCAGGGGATTGACACTATGAAAAGGATGATGAACACCGCTAGGTACTCCCCCCTCCTCATCACACTTGTGGCACCAGAAGCAACAAAGGAAGCATTCATTGAACTCGGGGGGAGAAGTCCTGACGTAAGACTGTTGAGAGAACGTTGCTTGAATCTGATATTGTTTGTTAGCCACCAGTAGCATTTTAACTTTTTCTTGTAACCATTTTGATTCTCCTGCTTTATTACCTGTACTCGTTTAAGATCTCTTTGTAGTTAATAGATTTGCTTTATTGTGTAATCTAATTCAGTGTGCTTACATTGAAATGTTTGGGGAACTTCATTTAGGATGTCAAATTGTGTGCATATTATTTCTATTAAAGAAATAATAGATTTCATATAAACTTTTATTGGCCGTGAGAGGGCTGGGCAGTACAGGACATACACTTCTGGGGAAACTCTAGGACTGGGAGTGTGTTGGGGTCACCCTGCAGTATAATCAAGGCTGGCAAGAGCCCAGATGTTGGTGGCTGACTACAGCGCGTGCACACGTGTGCGCACACACACACACACGGCTGGGAGGGTGTGGAATGCTGGACACTGTTCGTGAGCAGTCCAAGCTGGAGGCTACAACAGCAAGGTGGTGGAAAGGACACCAGGTTACAGGGCAGAGATGATACAGCTTCTCATTGGTCTGGATTACCCAGTTATGTCACAGTGGGTGAGTATGTTTTCTGGCTGGGGTGGTAAATTTTCATTAAATGATTAAACAAAG
Organism: Trachemys scripta elegans; assembly: GCF_013100865.1. Taxonomy (NCBI): domain Eukaryota; kingdom Metazoa; phylum Chordata; order Testudines; family Emydidae; genus Trachemys; species Trachemys scripta. The sequence continues at coordinate 3,813,741 of NC_048302.1, forward strand.
AAGCAAAGTCCATGACTGACACGGGTGTGTCTGACTCCTCTGTCCAAGCGCCATGTGATCAGTTCACACACAGAGCAACAGCTGCTTCCAACAGGCTCCTAGAAATTTAAAGGTGCAATATATTTTTCTTTTCCAGGAAAGTAACTGTTACATGGAAATGTGCAGCTAGCTCTTAAGACAAGTAGGGGGAGTCAAGCCATCTGGCATGGCTCACAGCTGTGAGTGCCCACCTCAGGGCAAACACCCCAAACTGGTGGTGTGTTGTAGAATTAGATGTCACCAGGTGAGTACCAAATGTGAACTCCTGGATCGCTATCCCAATCTTACCATGCAGTTACAGACAGTCCCCTTTGACGCTCTTTTATCTTGCCACCCAGACCAACTGGATTTAGTGATAAATGGTCACTTACGTCAAAGATCACATCACATTAGGTGGCTCCTGGTCCCAGGAGACCACTCACCCCAGATTGTAGGATATCAGGGATGGAAGGGACCTCAAGAGGTCAATGAGTCCAACACCCAATTGGTCAGGTTGTACTCTAGGTCTTACCCCAAAGACAACACTTGTAGCCAATTCCATAGTAAACTAACTAAAGGTTTATTAGTGAAGAAAAAGAAAAGATGTTATTGAGAGGTTCAATCAGGTAAAATATATGTACAGGTGAGTCAGTCTATAATTCCAAAAGGTAGCAGAGATGTAGAAATCCACCAGTTTCCCAAAAGTCTCTCAGGGCTACCCAGAATAACTCTGGGGAATCTGTCTTTTCATTCAGTTATTCTGCCCTGTTATGATCAGTCAAGAGATCCAGGATCTTTCTTGAATCCATTACTTATTATTATTTTATTAATGGAGATATCCCATCTCCTAGAACTGGACAGGACCTTGAAAGGTCATTGAGTCCAGCCCCCTGCCTTCACTAGCAGGACCAAGTACTGATTTTGCCCCAGATCCCCAAGTGGCCCCCTCAAGGATTGAGCTCACAACCATGGGTTTAGCAGGCCAATGCTCAAACCACTGAGCTATCCCTCCCCTCATTTTAGCTACTTCTCACATAAAACAAGCTTCCAGGGTCACTACCCACAGGCACTCTTCTTTCCCTGACAGAGTGAGGAATGCATTCAGAGTTTTTAACCTCCAATGATCATCCAATACCACTTGCTTTGAAATTAGCACTTTTCTATTAAGTTCTTCATCGGCTTTCCACAAGGCCTCTTTCTTCTTTGATGGGTTACTTAGTTACAGGGATTCACACAATGTAAATGTTTGCTATTACATTCTAACAGGATACAGGTAAGTGAAACAATGCATGATAACATCCCTTTAGTTGTCATGAATTTAAATACCAAATACACTCTTATCCATTTAACAATTACTTTAATCTATATTAAGACAAGTGAATTGACCTGGAGCTTTGGCATAAGCGGTTACTAGGTCTGCCAGCATCACAGTGGGCCTTTGAGGAAACCAAGGGCAGAAGTGGGTACCGTAGCAGAGCTCCTTCTCCGCCTTGGTGGGTTCCATGCTTCCTCTGAGCAGTGGACTGGAGGGTTCCTCTCTCCCTGGGAATTTCCCTGCACCACCAGGCAGGGGTTTCTCCTGGCTTCCCTGACAGAGAAGGGGAGCCTCTTCTCCTCTGGGCATAGTAGCAGCAGGCCAGAGACCCCATTCAGTCTCTCCCCTCTGGCAGGTCTCTTCTCCTAAAACCTCTGGTGCCCAGAAGGGCTATATGCCCTGTTAGGCAGGATTTCCCCTGTTTTTCATCTCTGTGCCTGTGAGGTATCTCCTGCATTTGTCAGTATCTGCACTATCTGGCTCTCCAGGAGCACACCTGTTCCCCACAGCTCCTATAGCGTGTGCCTCACTGGCTGGAGGGGAGGCTTTTAACAGGTTTGGGCAGGCCTTTGATTGGCCCCAGGTGTCCTATTTAACCTGGAGTAACCCCTGTTCAATTACCAGTGGAAAGGGGACCTGCTTAGCTGAGGGCTGATATCCCTGTCTGCTAATCCACACTGCTCTCTTGTGGGTGTGGAGCTGCTGCTGGGCCCACAGCCCTTTTGCTTCAGCTTCTCCTCTCGGCTAGGCCAGATCCCCCTCCCCCAGCTACTTTGCTGGCAGGTGGACTCCCTGTTTGCTGCTGCTCCTTGGGGGGGGCTGCTGGCCTGCTCCCTGGAGGGGGAGTGAGGGACCCCGCCCCTGCTGTTGCCACTGCTATCATCTGAGGGGTCCCTCCTGGCTGGTTACCAGACTTCCAGCTGGTGCTGCTGCTGCCTTGGGGAGGAAGGAGGAGACCTTTGCTGCTGGGGGACTGTGCAGGGACCCCGCAAGACACAGTGGAGGGGGCCTCCTGAGGGACTGAATAACTTTTCTCTAGTGGTGGGGGTATCGACTGTTGCTGTGGGGAGACCGGGGGTGTGGTATGGAGCCTGGTCCATCTGTCCCTACCTCCACCACCACCACCACCCCCGTTGTCCCCTCCACCACCCCAACTTATCATCTGCCTCCAGTCCTTATTCTGGGACTCAGCTGCTTGCCTCGTCCCACCCTCCAACGCCTGGGCCTGTAGCAGCAGCAAACACAGACTGAGCTTTTGCAAGCGCACGTGGGTGCACGTACCTCCTCCATTCCCCTTGGAGTGGCCTTTACCTCCCCTGCTGCCTTCGGCTGGTGGACTGTCCCATCCTCTGCTTTGCCCGCAGTCTCCCTGTAGCAGTTCACCCCCTTTCCCTTGCCGCCTGCCTCGCCCGCCCCCTGCTGCCCTAGCCTCCAGTAGCTTCAGTTTGTTTACTTGCCCCGTCCTTCACCCATGGGAGTTTAGCTTGTTTGCCTGCCCCGCCCCGGTCCCTGGGTGATTGTTAGTTTGAATGTCCACTGTGTGCAGTCTGGCGGGGCCCTGGGAGGAGAGTGTGGCGGCTTTACCGCCAGGTGTGGGAGAGGGCCCATCCCAGGGGGAGCTTTCCCTTCCCCATGCTGCCCCCCACTACCCCACCAACATCTCATACCATCACCCTTGCCCCCTTGCAAGCCAGCTCTCTGATGACATCTTAGAGGGCTGGGTCCTTGTTCGGGGGAAGTGGGGCAAGCAAAAGGCACAGGCTCAACTCCTCCCCACGTGATGCAGAGGGGGCAGAGGCCCCCTGTAAGACTAGGAAGGGAGCCGCTGGGGCCAAGCCTTCTGTCTTGCCCCCAGATAAGCTCCAACCACCGGAGCTGGCTGGGGAAGTCGTGGCAGCAACGCGGGGCAGTACTTCCCCTCTTCTGGAGTCCTTCCTGATGGGGGCCTCTGATGGAGCCCCCCTTGCCATGCGTGCCCCCCAGGCGAGTGTTGCCTCAGATGCTGGTGGGAAGGCCGCCGGGGTAGTGGGTGGAGACTTCTCCTCCATTTCCAAGAGATCAAAGCCCCCAGTCACCCCAGGGGAGGATGAACCTCTGTCAGCAGGCCTTGATCTGGGCGGCTTCACACCATCACCCCCTTCCCTCTCCTCAGTTCCCCCAGCCGCTGCTCCACTCTTGCTCTCGGGGAGCTCCCGGAATCATCCAACTGCTAGTCCACAGCCGGCACCCCACTAGTGGCTGCCGAGTCCGCTGTGGCGACGGCCAGGGCTGTGCGGCGGGGCCCTGAGCCGTCGGGAGTACCCCCTGTTGGAGTGGGGCAACTGACTTCCTTCCCAGGTGGGGGTCCCACTATTGAACTTCCATCCCCTGAGGCTGTGACTGTGGGTGCGAAATCTGCTATGGTGCCCAAGCCTGGCATCGCTGATGGCCCCCCTCCTGCTCCTTTTCCCCTCCCCCTGAGCCCGGCTGAGAGGTGTCACACCCCGGTAGCTTGGCTGCTGGGGCCCTCAATTCCAGGCCCGCCCCTCTCCTGCCCCGATCCCAGTCCCATCCCTGTTCCTGATGTCGTTCCCATCTCTCCCCCCTCTACCTCCCATGCTGACGCCACCCCTCGAGTTGTCTCATTCCCCTTCCCAATCGACTATCCTCCGGGAGCAGCCTTCATGTTCCCCTGTCCCGACTCCTTTCCCTCCACTACCCCATCCTGAGCTGGGGTCTGAGATGGGGTGTGCTGTGCTGGCAAAAGGGTGCCTTGCTGGGGGTCTGCCCCCTGCCTGCCCGTCTCAGTAGGCCATGGGGCTGTTGTGGGGACCCCACTGGAGGACAGCCAGGGGCTAGTGATCCCATCCCCCGATACTCTGCGAGAGGAGCTGCATGTTTTTTCTCCAGGACATTCGTGGGTCCCAGAATAAGGCGCAGCTCGCTCTCCAGCACTGGGGGGATTTTCATCAAGTCCTCCGGGATGAGAGGGCCACTTTGGGGGAGGGTAAAGGGACCGGGAGCCAGGAGGTTTCAGCTTATCAGTGGGCCCGCAGCTTCCGTGACTCCCTACTGACCTTCAGGGCCGGTCACGGATTGCTGCGAGGTCCAACAGGAACCACAAGCATCCCTGCCAGTGAGTGTCACCTGCACAGCCCTCACTCTGGCCCCAGTCACCTTCACCACATTAAACACCCAGGGCTCTAAGATGGGTCTCCACAGGTGCCAGGTGGGGGAGGGGACTACTCTGTTGCCTTCCTTCAGGAGATCCATACGGATCCAGCCACCGAAGCTAGCTGGCGGATGGAGTGGGGTGACAGGGTATATTTTATCCATCTCACAGCTCATATGGCTGGAGTCACCTCCTGTTCTCCCCCGACCTCTGGCTCGAGGTGCTGGTGGTAGCTGAGGTCGTGCCAGGCGACCTGCTGCACCTCTGGGTCTGTATGGAGGGGATGGCGGTAAATCTTGTCAATGTCTATGCTGCCACAACATCGGGCCCAGAGCATGCACTTTCTCCAGCAGGCGTCCTCCTTCCTCGGCTCCTTGGATCCTCGAGAGTGCCTGGGCGTGGACTTTAACACCACCCTCAAAGAGCATGACTGCTCAGGGACTGAGCAGTGCCCGGCTGCCGCAGACGTCCTCTGGGAGATTGTTAACCATCACTCCCTGGTGGACATCTGGTGTGACCACCACCTGGACGACGTGTCCACGTTCACCTATGCCCGGGTAGACACACATCGGTCACGCTACTCCCAGTTGCACTGCATCTACTAACTCGCCATCATCTTTCACGGGCACACTCCTCCAGCATCCAGTGGTCCCCATTCTCGGATCACCATTTGGTGACCACGATGGCCTCTCTCACCTCAGAGAGGCTGGGCTGGCCTCCTGGCTTTTTAATAACAGCTTGCTGGAGGATGTGGGCTTTGTGGTGTCCTTCTGGGAGTTCTGGCTGGCCTGGCGAGGGCAGAGGTGTGTCTTTCCCTTGGCTCAGGGGTGGTGGGATGTGGGGAAGTGTGCACCTGGCTCTTCTGCCCTGACTACACCCAGGGAGCCAGCCGGCGGAAGGATGCGGCGATAGAGCAGTTGGAATGGGAGGTCTTGGAGCTGGAGAGGCATCTGGCTGCCAGCCCCCGGGATCCATACCTCTGCTGAGCATGCTGGGAGAAATGGGAGGAGGGCCGGGTCCTAGAGGACCATCGGGCCCGGGGCACATTCGTTCGATCCCGCATCCATCTCCTTCGGGAGATGGATCCCGGATCCCACTTCTTCTATGTCCCGGAGAAAAAGAGGGGGGCTAAGAAGCATGTCACCTGCCTTTTGGCAGAGGATGGCACCCTCTCTTCATGGATCCAGAGGAGATGCATGGGAGGGCCATGGTCTTCTATGCTAGCCTTTTCTCCCCTAATCTGACCGAAATCAACACCTGGAGAGCAGGGCTGGCTCCAGGTTTTCTGCTGCCCCAAGAGGTGGGGAAAGAAAAAAAAAAAAGCCGATCGGCAGCACTTCGGCGGCGGCACTTCAGCAGCAGCTCAATCGCGCCGCTCCACTCTTCGGTGGCAGTTCAGCGGCGGGTCCCTCCCTCCCTCCCTTCCTCTTTGGCAGGACTTTGGCGGTAGCTCAAAGAGGAAGAGAGGGACTGAGGGATCCGCTGCCGAATTCCCGCCAAAGACCCAATACCCGAGGGAGTGCCACTCCTTTGTATTTGCCATCCCAAACACTTGCTTCCTTAGCTGGTGCCTGGAGCCGGCCCTGCTGCGGAGTGCTCTGGGATGGACTCCCGATGGTCAGAATGGGCGACTGGGACCGGCTAGACCTACCTCTCACTCTGGCCGAGTTCTCAGAAGCCTTCCATTTCACGTCCACTAATAAATCCCTGGGCATGGATGGGCTGACCATGGAGTTCTACCACGTGTATTGGGATGTCCTCGACCCGGACCCTGTCATTGTCTGGGCTGAGTCCTTGGGGAACAGGGTATTCCCTCTGCCATGCAGGCGAGCTGTGCTTGCCTTGCTTCTGAAGAAGGGGGACCTCTGCAACCTTCGGAATTGGTGTCCCTTCTCGCTCCTTAGTACAGACTACAAGGTCGTAGCGAAGGCCATCTCGCTGCGGATGGAGACCGTGCTGGTGGATATGGTCCACCTTGACCAGACCTACACCGTCCTGAGCCGCTCAATCTTTGACAATCTGTATTTGGTCCGGGATCTCCTGGAGCTCGGGTGTGGGAATGGTCTGTTGTTCTGCCTCCTGTCCCTGGACCAGGAGAAAGAGTTCAACAGGGTGAACTCTGCGGGCATTTGGTTTCGGGTCCCAGTTTGTGGGTTTTCTCCAGATGCGGTACACTTCCGCAGAGTGTCTGGTCAGGCTCAACTGGACCCTGACTGAACCAGTCAGCCTCGGGCACAGGGTACGTCCGGGGTATTCACTGTACTCTCTGGCTATTGAGCCCCTCCTCTGTCTCCTCCGTCGGAGGTTGACGGGGTTGGTGCTCCAAGAGACAGAGTTGCAGCTGGTCCTGTTGAAGGATGTCAATGATGTGCTCCTTGTGGTCCAGGACCGGGTGACCTGGTGTGGGGGGAGGCCTGCCAGGCCATCTACTCAGCAGCCTCTTCTGCCTGGGTCAACTAAGTCAAGCGCTCTGGCCTGGTGGTCGGGGATGGGTGGCAGGCGAGCTCCCTCCCACCCCTGCTTCAGGCCATTTGATGGAGCGTGGGTCCACTGCTCCATCTCAGCTTTTATCTTTCTGCCACGCATCTGTCTGTGCCGGAAAAATGGCATGGTTTAGAGGACAGGGTGTCAGAGCAGTTATGGAGGTGCACGGGACTACTCCGGTGCCTCTCACTATGGCGGAGGGCACTGGTGCTCAATCAGTTAGTTCTGTCCATGCTCTGGCACTGGCTCAACACCCCGGTCCTGGCCCCAGGTTTCCTGGCCAACCTCCAGAAGTTGGTTCTGGAGTTAGAGTCATAGAATATCAGGGTTGGACGGGACCTCAGAAGGTCATCTAGTCCAACCCCCTGCTCAAAGCAGGACCAATTCCCAACTAAATCATCCCAGCCAGGGCTTTGTCAAGCCGGGCCTTAAAAACCTCTAAGGAAGGAGATTCCACCACCTCCCTAGGTAACCCATTCCAGTGCTTCACCACCCTCCTAGTGAAATAGTGTTTCCTAATATCCAAACTAGACCTCCCGCACTGCAACTTGAGACCATTACTCCTTGTTCTGTCATCTGCTACCACTGAGAACAGCCGAGCTCCATCCTCTTTGGAACCCCCCTTCAGGTAGTTGAAAGCAACTATTAAATCCCCCCTCATTCTTCTCTTCTGCAGACTAAATAATTCCAGTTCCCTCAGCCTCTCCTTGTAAATCATGTGTTCTTTTGGCCAGGACTGCACTGGGTCTCTGCAGGGGTCCTCCACCTGCCCCCGGAGGAGTGAGGACAGGGCCTGAAGTATCTGCGCACTTAGGTCCATGTCTTCCATCTCCAGGTCCTGCAGAGGCTCCTTTATGGTGCAGGTAGTCCGGCATGAAGCACATTGGTGCACGCCTTCCTCCACCTCCTCCGAGGGCTCCGATACAACTGCAGCTCTTTTTTCTTCACCCGAGGGGTCTTCTGCGAGACCTGTCCAAGCTGCCGGTCTTCTACTAGGACCTCCTCCAGCTGGTTTCAGCGAGCAGGTCCGTTGTGGCCACCCAGGGGGCGGACCTTCTCGCAGAGCCCGTGCTACACAACCCCCAGCTCTATGTGTAGGTGGCGGAGTCCCCCTCGGTGCACCAGAGGTTAGTCCTGGCAGAAGTCACCAGACTCTGAGATCTCCTGGACTATGACTGGGGAGACTGGCCGGATCCCCTGGCGCTCGCTCAGCACATGGGGCTCTCCAGCCCTTGTACTCCGCAGTGCATACTTCAGGAGGTGAGGGCAGCATTACTGCCCATTGCTCGGGTTTACCTCGACCAAGTCCTATGGGAGGGTACTCCCCGCCCACCTTGCACTCTGGGCCCTCCAGACCTTTTCATCAGGCCTCTGCCCCATGAGCCCCACCCTGGCCGTCCCACCCGTACACCACAAGCTGTCTGCACAACTTGCAGCCAGTTTGCTTCTGAACCGTGCTGAGGAAACATCTGTACATGCCCTTCATTTCCTCACCCTCATGTCCTGCCCCAATACGAAGTGGCAGGACCTATTACCACCTCTTGAGGGTGAAGAACCCCGGTGGGCCAGCCTATACTCCGCCATGGTCCCTGTGGATATCAGTTGGCAGCTCCTCCATGGAGCTGTGAGCATGAGCGTGTACTTGGCATGGTTCACCCCCATCCCTGATGCCTGTCCCTTTTGCGGCGTGAGGGAGACCCTGGTGCACATATACCTGGAGTGCACCAGGTTGCAGCCCCTGTTCCAGCTCCTCCTAGACATCCTTTTACGTTTCTGGCTGCACTTTTCCCCTCAACTTGTTATCTACGCACACCCTATCTGAGGCCCCACAAAGTCGCGGGATCTCCTTGTCAACCTCCTCCTAGTGCTGGCCAAAGAAGCCATCTATAAGACCAGGGAGAGGAGGTTGACTGAAGGGGTTTCCTGCGACTGTGGGGCCTATTTCCGGTCCTCCCTCCATTCACGCATCTGGGCGGAGTTCCCTTGGGCAGCGTCCCCTGGCCCCCTTGACACCTTTGAGGAGCAGTGGGTGGTGTCCGGTGTTCTCTACTCTGTTTCCCCTTCCGGTTCCCTATTTTTGACCCTTTGACCACATTTGTCCTTGTTATATTTTTCTCTTGTCCCCCATAATTATTTGAGTTCCCAGACCTAGTGGATTCTCCCCATAGGCTGGGGGATGGTTCTTTAGCCATGGGCAGGCTTGTGCCCGCCCACTTCCCCTGAACCCAACAGGACCACTCTTCTATAGCCGTCTGGCCTGACCCCGTCACAGTACTTATCCAAAATCATGTGAACCTATAGAAAAGGCTGGGGCAGAGTTTGAAGATTGGACTGTAGTGTGGTCTACATTTTCTGAACCAGTTTGCCCAGTAGCGGTCAGGAAGACTTAGCCATTTTTGCTTTATATGCAAAAAATGTCATGCATCTCATTGTACGTGTGCATACTATCCCTGTGAACTCTGCAGTAGTAGTTCTAAGAACATTTTTTGCATCTTTTTCATAGATGAAAGGTCCTTTTCTAAAGTCATTCATCTTGACTTCTTCAAAGAAAATCATAGTTATTATACAATAGTCAAAGCCACTATAAAAAGAATTAGACAAAGTACATTTAAAAGTAATTGTATTCAGAAAGATAAAACTATGGAATAGAGAACTTCCAGCTTTCTAAAGAGTGCCTCAAATTCTGACATTAATCAGCTTTTCAGCTTTGCTACAATGTAGGTGCTTTTCAAATTTATATGTATAAAAAAGAAGTGTTCTTGCTGGGGCTTTTTCTCCCCCTTTTGGTTTTATGCAAAACTAGTAAGATAACGCCGGTTAACCTACAAACAAGATGTTTACATCCCAGATTGATTATTTTTTTTACACACACACACTCTCTCACTCACTCACTCTCAGACATCTCTCAAACAAGTTTACTTCTGTTTTGGCCTTAGTCTAAGCTGGTGTCAGCTCTTGGAAGTGTGTGATAAATCCTGCAAGGTTGGGCTGGACTACAGTGACATGAGATTCTGTCAAGTATCCGAGGGGTAGCCGAGTTAGTCTGGATCTGTAAAAAGCAACAGAGAGTCCTGTGGCACCTTTAAGACTAACAGATGTATTGGAGCATAAGCTTTCGTGGGTGAATACCCACTTCGCAAGACATGCATCTGACGAAGTGGGTATTCACCCACGAAAGCTTATGCTCCAATACATCTGTTGGTCTTAAAGGTGCCACAGGACTCTATGAGATTCTGTGTAACTACAAAAATATTTTGAAACCCCACAAGGCTCTACATAAAATAGAAGAAAGTGACTCAGATGGTTTCTCTCTTTCTAGTCCAGATTCACACTGCTTGCCCTCACTACTACTTCTCTCCGGGCAGCAATGGGTGAAGAACAATGCTTACTTTGTATCTAACTGATGGCAATCTTACCAACTAAGAGGGAGGAGGGATTGTGGTTAAATTCACCCAGATTTGAAAGAGAATTGCGTTTGAGCCAATGTTCACAACTCTTCCATGTTCATGTCCTGTAAACATGTAAGACTCGGGCTTTGCTAGCATATAATACTAGTGAAAAGCAAATACTGAGCTTGGAATGCTCCAGTATTCACCAAAAGCAATTTCAAATTGTATGTGGGTCTGCAACATTTCCATTTCATACTGTGTTGATTAATTACATAATGTAACCAGTCAAGGAGCCAGAAATAATACCCTATGACATGGAACTAATGATCTTAAGCAAGAATTGTTAATATTTGCAAAGACCTTTTGTCATTCTATCTGTAGACCAGGAATCATTCCCTGAAGAAATGTATGAATAGCTTCTAATACATTAACTGAGAATGTTACAGTATGTCTGCAATTAGTGGAGGGGGAAAAAACCAAAAACTTCACCAAATAGGCTATTCACCGTTAAATTTGTATATTTCTACTCATAACATGGAATGGGAGTTCCTGCACTGAGCTGTTTCAGAATCAGAAGAGAGGCAATTTTCAAGTCATTCCAGTTTTGCACTTTTACTCTCCTTTTGCCATGATGCTTGCACAAAACTTGACAGTGGTTTGGCTGCTAATTTGCAAAAAAATTACTGCTCATCATGCAGACAGATATTGTCTCATTGTTTCCTTGTCCTTCCCTGTAAGTCTGGTGCTCTCCATCTGTTGTCTTGTATCATACTTAGATTGTAAGTCCTTTGGGGCAAGGACCAATTTTTTTGTTTTGGGTTTGTACAGCACCTAGCACAACGGGGTCCTGCTCCATGACTGGGGCTCCTAGGTGCCATGGTAATACAAAGAATACAAGGAAATGTGCTTCTACACAAAGATTTTCAAAATAGCATAAAGGAGTTAGTTTCTCTAGCCGTTGTAAGGCCCCTTGGTAACCATAGCTCCAACATTTTGTTGTTAAATTTCAGGTGCTTAGTGCCTTCTGTTAATTTCATGTGGCCAGAAAAAGGAACACAGATAAGAACAGAAGAATGGCTATACTGGGTCAGACCAACACTCCAGCTAGCCCAATATCCTGTCTTCGACAGTGACCCGTGCCAGGTGCTTCCGACGTAATAAACAGAACAGGGCAATTATCAAGTGTTCCATCCCCTGTCATCCAGTCCCAGAATCTGGCAATCAGAGTCTTAGGAACACCCAGAGTATGGATTTGTGTCCCTGAGTATCTTGGGTATTAGCCATTGATGGACCTATTCTCCATGACCTTATCTAATTCTTGTTTTGAACCCAGTTATATGTTTGACCTTCACAACATCCCCTGGCAACAAGCTACACAGGCTGACTGTGCAGTGTGAAGAAGTACTTCCTTTTGTTTGTTTTTTAAACCTGCTGCCTATTAATTTCATTGAGTGACCCTGGTTCTTGTGAAGAGGTAAATAACTTTCTCCATACCATTCATGACCTCTCTCAAATTCCCCCTTAGGCTGTTTATCTTAGAAAAGAAACAACTATCTTTTTAATCTCTGCTTGTATGGAAGTTGTTCCATACCCTTAATCACTTTTGCTGCTTTTCTAATGTATCTTTTTTTTTGAGATGGGGTGATCAGAATTGCCTGCAGTATTCAAGTTGTGGGCATACCATGGATTTCATATAGTGGCATATATTTTATATTTTATTATCTATCATTTTCTAATGGTTCCGAACATTGTTAGTGTGTTTTGTGGGTTTTTTGACTGCCATTGCCCACCATGACTCCAAGATCTCTTTCTTCAGTGGTAACAGCTAATTTAGACCCCCATCATTTTGTATGTATAGTTGGGACTATGGTTTCCAATGTGTATTACTTTGCATTTATCAACATTGGATTGTATCTGCCATTTTGTCACCCAGTTTGTGAGATCTCTTTGCAGTCTGCCCTGGACTTAACTATCTTGAGTAATTTTGTATTTATTTATTTATTATGTCCCTTCTTAATATGTGATGATGGGCCTTAAAACTGGAGTCTGCATTAGTTCAATGTACATAAAATTCTGTTTTACAATACTATGGTACCAGGGAAACGCAGCTGTCAACCTGAAATGATTATTCTTATATCTGCTCTCTAGGAAAATAAGTGTACCCTCTCCCAAGAGCAGCTTTCCCTCTCCTTGGGCACATCTAAACTAGGAAAACAAGTTGAGTTTGAAATCATGTTACTATAGTTTTACCAACCCTGTGTTCAAAAATCAAGAGTCAGACACAAAGCAATCTCATGATTTAAAAAAAATAATAAATCTGAGCATTTCTTTTTCTTTGCTTTCTAATTTCTATGCCCTTAGAGTGCACTCAGGTCACATTGTATAGTTTTTCTCTATACTCATGAAGGCTAGAAACTTCATTTTCATTTTTAATGAAAGTTCAGCTTCTCCTACAGTCTCTTTATTTCAGCAGCTGGGGCTTTAAGAAAAACGCCAAATAATGTGAAACTTGTGATAAGCTCATGAGAAGTGGCAACACTGTAGATAACACATTTTATCTACCAGTTTTAAATAGGACTTTACATCTCATGTAGACAGGACAAGTTCTGTTTAAAAATGGGTTGGCTGATAGGGTTGACCATGTCCAGCTAACATGGTGTTAATTGCTAGGCGTAGAGTCCTACTTAAAACCATGATAGTTAAAATATTTTAGCTAATGCTTTAAAAAACAGCCTGTTTTTTCAACTTTAGTCCCATCCTTTATTGTTTACAGATGTCTTTCCCCTTCCCATATTTACCCCAACCCATCACAGTCTCCTATCATTTTTGTTATGTTCTTGACTTCAATAGGACTTCAGTGTAGGAAGCTCTATACTTAATAGCATGTTTTTGCAGGGTTGGACCTTTAGACTGTAAACTAAATTCCAAGGGTTAGGGTCTTTGGGTCAAGATCTAATCTGTTACATTCTTTAACTGCAGACTAACTGCACTGGTTTTAGTGGAGTTACACCAACATACCTCAGAGCAGAATTCTGGCCCTTTGACATTTTATCTGCTTGTCATATGTCATATACAGGATGACAGTTGTCCAACTAACTCCTCACGGGAGCGCTAATTTCATATCCCATTTTTACAGTCAAAAAGCAAGAGATAACGTGATTCCACCCTAGGAATCCTCAGAGGATGCTTTTTTGGCCATCAGCACCTCCTCCCACCCATCTTCTTCTCCTCTGCCATTGTGAAGCTTCACTCCGCCAAAGGCGGAATCTCAGCAGAGAGGAATTGGGTTCTGTGAAGTGTGCACCATCCCTTTCTCATAGCCCCGAGGCAGACCTGACATGCTCATGCTTTAGCACGGGGTGGGGAGTGAAATCAGCACAAGTTCTATTACTAGCAAAGGTGAAGTCAAGGAATAAAGTATTTTGCAACCTGGACTTAATATAGAATCAAGCAGTGTTCATGTGCCCTGCTGCTGTAGTAGGAGCTTCAGTTATACACTTAGTTCAGTTGGAGACAGAGGTCGTTGCTGTCAGAATCACAGAGCCGCTGCTCTAGACTGCTGGACTCATTCAGACCCTACTCTTGCTCTTGTTGAAAAGCACCATGAACGTGTGGCCTTTGAAAACATGCTGGGCAGAGTTGTGCAGCTGGCACCCACAAGGCGAAAAGCTTAGCATAAAGCAGGTGAATCTGCTAATTGATTAAAAATTGCTTGTAAGCCCTGTAGCCTGAAGACCAAGAGTGCAGGGAGCCGGCTCTGGACACCTCTTGGTGAAAGGGGAAAAGAGCAGCCCAGGAGCTGTGCAAGACGTCCAGAGGGGCAGCAGTTCTGTGGGTGAGGGAGCTCTTTGTGGGCGAGCAAGGGGCAGTGACTGCATGGGCCAAGCCTCATTTGCATTTCAGTTATGGGACAGTTTGTTTTTAAACCAAAATGCCCCAATTATGCTTTGAGATTGGGGGCAACAAAATGTCACTGATCCTGTTGGGAAATGAAGGAACAAGAGAATTACCCCAAATGTGTCCAGGATGAAGGGTCACTCGGCCCATGATGGCAGTCAGGCACAGTTGGGTAAGAGACCATGGACAAGACTAAAGGACTGGGGGGGTCTCCTACCTTCTTTTCCGAGTGCCTGTGTGGTGGTAGGGATTCTGTTAAGGGTTCTAGGTACTATTGATCCCTCTCTGAAGACCCAGCACTGAGGTGGGTTTAAGGCAGCAGATAGAGCTATGCTGAGGAAGGTGACAGCCCTGAGGTACTGTGAGCTGAAGCTGTAGAAAGCAGCAGCCGACCTGAGAGTCTCTGGTGTGGGCCCCCGGGCCCAGCAATCCAAGCAGAAATCCCCTCGCTGACTCAGGTGGGAGACCCCATGAGCAGCCCAGTCAGCACTTCCCTTGGGGGCTGGAGACCGACCGACCAGAACCCTTGGACTCCACCCGCCCTGGACAGCAAACTGTGAGCGGGGAACAGGGATGGGGGAAGTGGCTAGAACGCATCAGCCACACACAGCTACCAGAGGAGGTTTGTGGTTGGGGACTATTGTTAAGACACCCAGGGGTGGGGGACTGGGGGAGAAGCCTTATCTAATACGGTTAATTTCTGGGTTTCCTGAGTGTATTCTGTTGTCCCCCTTCCTAGGGGGTTCTTTGTTCTCAGCCTCTGGATTCAGTGCTTGTGAGTGGGGAATTATTGCCCACCACGGGCACCCAAGGTGGTATATATTGGTTTCCAGGTTTCTGGGAGGGGGCTCAAGACAGTGCTTTAAGTTTTCAGGGAGAACCCTGAGAAAACTGAACACAGCCTCTTTTGTTTCTGACAATACATGGCAGAAGATTTACATGTGTTTCATAGAAATGCATCTGCTGTTAGCATAATGCTTTATGGTGGTTTTAAAGGCACTGCATTATCTGCCCTCAGGCTTTGCATGAATAATAAAGCTTACAATGTTAGGATTGAAACCATAGCATGTATCTATGCTTCTAAAGTACACCAGTGAAGGATTCAGACCGGTATGTATACTGTTATTTTACAATGATCTACACACAATGAAAGAGCATCCCTTCAATTTTGCTCTTGAATAGAATGGCCCAAAATTGAGTCCCCTAAAATTAGTAGCTGCTTTGGAAAATGGGAATGTGAAAACCTAAGTGCTATGGAGTGCATGTGCTTGTATCAAGATGTTAAACCAGTCTCTTTAATGTGTTTAAATAATTAAATCTTTGTTTACTTGCTAATCTAAATGTTAATCTATAAACCTGACATTTTCACACTCCTTTACAGAACAGTACTTGCTGAGAAAGCAGGGAAAGGCATCACTGTGTAAATTACATGGGACTTTTAAACTGTGCAGAATCATTTGCACATTGACAGCACATAGGTAAAGTGGAATGTAACATCACATTGTTCCTACATCCCTTATAGCAGTGCAGTTGCAATGCAGCCTCGTTACTTGTGACTTCCCCTCACCTGCTATGGCTGTGGTGTGGGGAGAAAAAGTGATTGTGGGCATAGGTTCATTTTTGAACTGGGAATAAATGGAAAGGACAAGAGTAGCAAGAGACCATTTGGTAGGAGAAAGGAAAGTGATCTGGAGAAAACAGTGCCCATTCCTAGCCATACTTCCACACCTATAATTGTGTTGGACCAGCACTGATTGCCACTGGATGAAAACCTTCATTTCAATTAAGTGTAAAATCTATATTATTTTAACAGTCTAAAAATAGTTCCTCCCCCAAAGAAGCTCTTCTCTGCCCAGCAGTCCAGAAGAGTAACACATCTGGTGTGATGTGACAGCTTCCAGGAAGAAGGGGGGAAAGCCTCTGTTTCTTGTCACTGGAAGACTAATTTTGTGCTATGGTGCAATTGGTTACATGGCATGAGGCATTAACCACTTCACTGCCTGTGAGTGAGTGAAGGTGCTATCCTGCTCTGAACCAAGGATACGCAGAGGGTCAGATCCTTAGCTGGTATGGGTCACAGCAGTCCCATCGATGTCTCAGTGGCTAATTGCTGACCCGAGTGCTGAGATTCAGACTTATCTGCTGCTATGCAGACAGACAAGGGTCTGGGATTGAGGGCACAGCAAAATTTGCTCTGATAGAGTTTTGGATGGTTTCAGTTATTGAGGATATGCTTAGAGATCTTGCAAACTGGACCCTTTTGCTCATGGATGACACAATATTGTGGGGAAACAATGGGCCTAGTGTTTGTGGATGTTGCTAACACTTCTCTTTCAAAGGGCAAGGTGCCAGCATCATTCACAGGAGTGACTCCTAATCTTATCTTCAAGAAGCCATCTCTTGATGCCTATATCCTCCCCAACTATCACCATGTCACGTAATTTCTCTCTCTTAGGGCCTGATCCAGGTCCTTTTAAAATCATTGTGAAGAGTCCCGCTGAATTTTGCTGGGTATTGGATCAGGCTATCAGGGGCAATTATTGAGAAGTTTGAGGCAAAGCAGCTTTGGCAATAAACAAAATTCTGAGGACTCTGGATATGTCTAGCCTGGTGTTCGGCCTGTGAGTGGCACGGGTTCTCCCTGTAGGAACGGATCACAGACAGCTCTCAGAGGGTCAGAACCTCCCTGACCTTCCCATTTTTCTCTATGGAAGGGGAGTCTTGGCAAGACTGGAGGGGGCTCATGGTATGGAAAGCTGTTAGTTTAGAGCAGAGGATCGGTTGGTCAATGGACTCTTTTGGGAGGTAGACAAAGATTAGGTCTCCATGCTAATTCTTTCACATCTACATGCAAGCTTTGAAACTGCGGCTTTTGTTTTATTATTTGCATTACAATAGCATCCAGGGCCCCATAGTGCTGGGAACTGTACCAATAAATAAATAAAAACAAAAAAACCCCACACATAAGAGTCCCGGCCCCAGAGGATTTACTGTTGACCACGACATGGTGTTGAGGTATCTACAGACCCTGGCAGGATGAGCAGGAGTCTAAGAAACCAACTCCCCTCTCACAAGTTTCCGCCACTCTTGAGATCAGCTGGGCCATTTGCACTCTCAGCCCCCAGCTGTGTATATGAGGCTACTGGAAGCAGAACGTTTTCAGTGGAGGATTCTGGAACTGGGCTCCCCCTTTGATCGAACAGACTCCAAATGTGCTGATCCTCTGGACACGCTGCCAGGCTCATTTGTCTGGTTGATGGAGCAGGGAGGGATTGATGCAGTCTGTTTGAGGGTTGTGGGGGGGAGAAGCTTATTACCACCACAACACGCTTGTATTTTTAATTTGGTTAATGCACCTAGAGCATTGTGATAAATGCTCTATAAACCAGGGGAAGGGAACATAAGGTTGTTTTTTTGCTATTAATTAGTCCTCTCAAAGATTATGGCAGCCCTGTATCCCGTCCAACCAAGTCTACTTCCTTCTTTTCGTGGCACAAGCCTTGGCCAACAAATTGAGTTAGCCTATAAACCAAAGGGGGTTCATACCATGTGCCTTAAAACAGCAAGTGCCAGCCTGCAATGTGCACAGTGCTGAAAGAAATGGGGTCTGACAGCACCATCCCGTAAATAATATTTACAGTCACACTGAAAAATAAGGTGAGTCCACCCTTCGAGAGTTTCATTAAGCGAGCTGCTGTTAAAGACTGCTGTGCTCTGAGTGAGCTGTACTAGACACCCTAAGGCTCCATTTTCTCTTGTATTCAACCACAATCCAAATTATAGTTAATATTGGCAGAAAGTAAGAAATTAAGAACAGGGCTGGTGGTTTATTTTCTAGTCTATGGATTTTGAAGGCACACTTTCAAGTACACTGGGTAACATGCCATGATAGGAGAGATGTGCAACTCCTTACGGGAACCTGCTGCTTTTCTAATATGTTTCCAGCTTCTGTTTTAGGATTTTCCCTTTTTTGTTAATATGTATCCTTGGGCTGTTTGAAGTTCAGTTCTCAAGAGCATCTGCTTTCATTAGAGGTCAGTTGTTTTCTGAGGTACCTAGAGTGATGATTTTCAAACTAGAAAGAGCCCTGAACCAAAATCTCAGATCCAAATATCTCCAGACTAAAGTGAAGGTTTACCACCCAGATTCCAGTTCTGCAAATGGATCCCTCTCTTTACGATGGGTTGAAAGAAAAACCTCAATCCAAGGGCATTGTGAATTCAAGGATATTTCTACATGCCAGCTTCCTGGGTTCTATTTGTCAAAGAATTGCCATCTATCTACTTTGGCACATTAAATAATACAATCGAAATTGCTGGCACAAAGCACAGGATGTGGAGCTCTGATCCCACTAAAGGGTGAATTTGAAGGAGCATTAAAATTTGCAAATAGCAGCTCTTGACACACTGTTCTGTATGCTTTTGCTTGGTGCTCTTGGATTATGGAACTCCATATGTCAAAGGCACAGTATGAATGGCAGTAAATAAAGGCTCTTTTTGTAAAAAGGCCATATTCTGTAATGCTAGGAGCTAGCAAAAAGTGTGCTTGCTCTCTCTTTCTCGCTCTCCAGATAAATCTATAAAATGTACATTGTCTAGACTTTATTTTTATTGATTTTTCAGTGTATGAAACATGTATCTCTTGCAGAACTGCATAAAGTTTTTACATATTAAAACATAATTTATTAATAGATACTTACCAGCTAAAAGCCACAAACCTACAGCCCCTCCATATTACCGAGTGACACTCAAACATAAACAAAAATGAAGGGTAAGAGATTTTATAGTGGAAACCCGCTGCTGCATAAGGACAAGCTGACTGTCAGTGGGATATGCCAGTTTGGGAGCATTATTTGGTGGAAGTCAGTTTTCAACACCAGGGGTTTCCCTGTAAGCTAAAAGCTCCCGTCTGTCTTCTTGACAAAGTGTAAATTTTCAACTGAAAATTGTACCAGCTCCAGCTCCCTGTGTTCGAGAGAGTTCTGCTTTGTCGTGAGGTCATGTGATCATCTCAGCAACTAACAGAGCAGCCATCTTGAGGATGCCAGGGCAGTTGTAACTGGGAGCATTGTTTGTCTGTAGCAGCGACTGAACCTCTGACCTCTCGATCTAAAACCATTAGCCTCTACTGCCTGAGCTAAAATAGCCAGCTCTGGGTAGGACCGGGGCATGGGCGGTCAGGCCTAGTGGTCAAAAGCCACGAATTGGAGTCAGGATCACGTCGAGAGTCAGGGCACGCATTGGGGTCAGGAGGCACATCAAGAATTGGTGTCAAGGGTTAAGCCGAGGGTCATGACTGAAGTCAGAGTCACACAGCTGTGCGAAGGGTCCAGCCGGAACCAGGAAACAGTGCTGGGTCAACCTGAAGTCCGAGTGGGATAACAGTACCAAAGGTCAAACTGGAGTCAGGAGCTAGGGTGTAGCACAGAAGCAGATCAGGAGTTCAGATAGCTTCCTGTGCTGTTGCCTGGCTTAAGTAGTGTGTCTGGCCCAATCGGTGGGGCTGCATGTCAGCTCCAATCAGGAGATTCATGGGTGGAGACTCCGGTGGGCCAGAGTTCCCCTCCCCTGCTGGTTCTGGAGAGTTGTCAGGTGTCAGTCGTGGTCTGGGCACCACTTGGGGACTTGCAGGCCTGGATTTGAGACCTGTCACTCCTCACACTCTGCTAGACAAGGCTGTAACAGGCTCATCAACCTCAGTATGGCCCAGCAACTGCTCTTGTGGTACACAACACCACATTGTGTAGGAGACACAGTTTTCTCAGGTTTTGTACATTCCGTCCCTCAAATTCGAATTCAATGTTCAGATCAGCCCCAGCCACCTCCTAGTGGATAGCGAGGAATATGGTATGGAAGCCTTACAGACCGGTCAGAGAACGCATCTGTTCTGTGTGCGTTGGGGAGTGTTCTATTTAGCATCTCCCCATAACATAAGCCACATAGCTTGTTGACCATGATGCAAGAAACTGATCAATTCTGGTTCTGGTCCCTTCGACAGCGGGATGAGGAATAGGACAAAAGATGAGTGAGCTCCGTTCTAATGGAACAAGCAGATTTTCCCCTTGGAATGTCAGCCATGCTATGAAGGCTGGTGTGGAGCAGGAAGTGGAGGCATGAACCCCCCACCCCTTTTTTTAGTGTATTGCTCCATGGAAGGAAGCAAGACTAAGCAATGTGGCTCCTCTACAAATGGGAAAGAGGCTGCCTTCTTCTGGACCTTTTCACTGCTGCAATTTTGCAAAAGCTTCTCAAGGTCTAGTTCCATGTGATGAATACACACACACACACACACACACACACACACACACACATTTGAAAGGGCTCTTTTCCTGAATGGTGGTATATTGTTTTTTATTTTGAAATGGCTTGTGAGAGGACAGTATTTATTCTGTGTCAGGGTATGTCTACACTACGAAATTAGTTCGAATTTATAGAAGCCGGTTTTATTGAAATCGGTTGTATACAGCCGATTGTGTATGTCCACACAATAAAATGCTCTAGGTGCTCTAGTCGGCAGACCTCGTCCACAGTACGAGGCTAGCGTCGACTTCCGGAGCATTGCACTATGGGTAGCTATCCCACAGCTATCCCACAGTTCCCGCAGTCTCTGCTGCCCCTTGGAATTCTGGGTTGAGATCCCAATGCCCGGATGATGCAAAACAGTGTCGCGGGCGGTTCTGGGTACATGTCGTCAGGCCCCTCCCTCCCCCGTCACAGCAACGGCAGACAATAGATTCGCGCCTTTTTATCTGGGTTACCTGGGTTACCTGTGCAGACAACATGGAGCCCGCTCAGCACAGCTGAGCTCACCATCACCATATGTCCTCTGGGTGCCGGCAGACGTGGGACTGCATTGCTACACAGCAGCAGCTGCTAACTGCCTTTTGGCGGTAGACGGTGCAGTAGACTGGTAGCCTTCATCGGCGATCTGGGTGCTGGCAGCCGTGGGGCTTGCCTTTTGGCAGTAAATGGTGTATTATGACTGTTAGCCGGCCTATTACAAGTCGGGTCATCGCACGTTAGCAGAGTCTTCCCTGAGCAGCAGCTCGTGCAATAGGCCTGAAGACCATCGTCATACACCGCCCAGTATTTGCTGCCAAGCACCCAGAAAGATGCCGAGGGCTATCAGTCACGCTGCACCGTCGTCTTAAGATGTAAAAAATAGATTTTCTCTGTATTCATTTGCTTCCCCCTCCCTCCGTCAACAGGGTTTTCAGTTTAATCTTTGGGGGGGACCAGTCTGTGACAGTTGTTTGTGTCTCTCCCTGATGCACAGCCACCGTTCTTTATTTTAATTCCCTGTGCCTGTACGCCATGTCGTCACTCGGCCCCCCTCCCTCCTTCCCCTAGGCCGTCAGATACTACGTTTGCGCCACAGCTCGAGCCGAGAAGCGGTTCGCGCCTTTTCTTTGAATTCTGGGTTGAGATCCCAATGCCCGGATGATGCAAAACAGTGTCGCGGGCGGTTCTGGGTACATGTCGTCAGGCCCCTCCCCCCTCGTCACAGCAACGGCAGACAATAGATTCGCGCCTTTTTACCTGGGTTACCTGTGCAGACAACATACCACGGCAAGCATGGAGCCCGCTCAGCTCAGCTGAGCTCACCGTCACCATATGTCCTCTGGGTGCCGGCAGACGTGGGACTGCATTGCTACACAGCAGCAGCTGCTAACTGCCTTTTGGCGGTAGACGGTGTAGCATGAGTGATAGCCGTGGGGCTGGCAGCCGTAGTGCTGCATTGCACCAGCCCCTTGCAGGCGATGGTATATTATGACTGGTACCCGTCGTCGTCGTACTGGTATGGCTGTCAATCATGGCCACCTGGGCAGACATGCTACTGTTTCGATGATGACGGTTACCAGTCATAATATACTATTTTCTGCCAATTGCCCAATATTGTCTGCTAAGCACCCAGAAGAGGCCGAGGGCGATGCTGGGTGCTGGCGGACGTGGGGCTGGCAGACGTGGGGCTGCATTGCTACACAGCAGCAGCCCCTTGCCTTTTGGCAGATGATGGCATATTATGATTGGTATCCGTCATCGTCATACTGGTATGGCTGTCACTCATGCTGCAGCGTCGGCTGCCACCTTAAGATGTAAAAAATAGATTTGTTCTGTGTTCATTTGCTTCCCCTTCCTCCGTGAAATCAACGGCCTGCTAAGCCCAGGGTTTCCAGTTTAATCTTTGGGGGGACCATTCTGTGTGACAGTTGTTTGTGTTTCTCCCGGTTCCTGTACCTGTACGCCATGTCGTCACTCGGCCCTCCCTCCCTCCCGCCCTCCTTCTCCTGGTCCATCAGATACTACTTTCGCGCCTTTTTTCTGACCAGGCGCCATAGCTAGCACTGGGATCATGGAGCCCGCTCAGATCACCGCGGCAATTATGAGCACTATGAACACCACGCGCATTGTCCTGGAGTACATGCAGAGCCAGAACATGCCAAGGCGAAACCCGGACCAGGCGAGGAGGCGATTGCAGCGCGGCGACGAGAGTGATGAGGAAATTGACATGGCCATAGACCTCTCACAAGGCACAGGCCCCAGCAATGTGGAAATCATGGTGTTACTGGGGCAGGTTGATACCGTGGAACGCCGATTCTGGGCCCGGGAAACAAGCACAGACTGGTGGGACTGCATCGTGCTGCAGGTATGGGACAATTCCCAGTGGCTGCGAAACTTTCGCATGCGTAAGGGCACTTTCATGGAACTTTGTGACTTGCTTTCCCCTGCCCTGAAACGCCAGGATACCAAGATGAGAGCAGCCCTCACAGTTGAGAAGCGAGTGGCAATAGCCCTGTGGAAGCTTGCAACGCCAGACAGCTACCGGTCAGTCGGGAATCAATTTGGAGTGGGCAAATCTACTGTGGGGGCTGCTGTGATCCAATTTGCCAGGGCAATGAAAGACCTGGTGATAGCAAGGGTAGTGACTCTGGGCAACGTGCAGTCAATAGTGGATGGTTTTGCTGAAATGGGATTCCCAAACTGTGGCGGGGCCATAGACGGAACCCATATCCCTATCTTGTCACCGGAGCACCAAGCCACCGACTACATAAACCGCAAGGGGTACTTTTCAATGCTGCTGCAAGCCCTGGTGGATCACAAGGGACGTTTCACCAACATCAACGTGGGATGGCCGGGAAAGGTACATGATGCTCGCGTCTTCAGGAACTCTGCTCTGTTTCGAAAGCTGGAGGAAGGGACTTTCTTCCCGGACCAGAAAGTGACCATTGGGGATGTTGAAATGCCTATCGTGATCCTTGGGGACCCAGCCTACCCCTTAATGCCATGGCTCATGAAGCCATACACAGGCAGCCTGGACAGGAGTCAGGACCTGTTCAACTACAGGCTGAGCAAGTGCCGAATGGTGGTGGAATGTGCATTTGGACGTTTAAAAGCGCGCTGGCGCAGCTTACTGACTCGCTCAGACCTCAGCGAAAAGAATATCCCCATTGTTATTGCTGCTTGCTGTGCGCTCCACAATATCTGTGAGAGTAAGGGGGAGACATTTATGGCGGGGTGGGAGGTTGAGGCAACTCGCCTGGCCGCTGATTACGCGCAGCCAGACACCAGGGCGGTTAGAGGAGCACAGCAGGGCGCGGTGCGCATCAGAGAAGCTTTGAAAACGAGTTTTGTGACTGGCCAGGCTACTGTGTGAAACTTCTGTTTGTTTCTCCTTGATGAACCCTCCAACCCCCCCCCCGACCCGGTTCACTCTACTTCCCTGTAAACCAACCACTCCACCCCACCCTCCCCTCCCCTCCCGCTTGCAGAGGCAATAAAGTCATTGTTTTTTCACATTCATGCATTCTTTATTAGTTCCTTACAGAGGTAGGGGGATAATTGCCAAGGTAGCAGGGATGGGTGGGGGAGGAGGGATGGAAAAGGACACACTGCATTTTAAAACTTTAACTCTTATTGAAGCCCAGCCTTCTGATGCTTGGGCGATCATCTGGGGTGGAGTGACTGGGTGGACGGAGGCCCCCCCACCGTGTTCTTGGGCGTCTGGGTGACGAGGCTATGGAACTTGGGGAGGAGGGCTGTTGGTTACACAGGGGCTGTAGCGGCGGTCTCTGCTCCTGCTGCCTTTCCTGCAACTCAACCATACGCTCGAGCATATCACTTTGATGCTCCAGCAGACGGAGCATTGCCTCTTGCCGTCTGTCTGCAAGCTGACGCCACCTATCGTCTTCAGCCCGCCACCTCTCCTCTCGTTCATGTTGGACTTTTCTCATCTCCGACATTGACTGCCTCCACGCATTCTGCTGTGCTCTATCAGCGTGGGAGGACATCTGCAGCTCCGTGAACATCTCGTCCCTCGTCTTACGTTTTCTCTTTCTAATGTTCACGAGCCTCTGCGAAGGAGAAACATTTGCAGCTGGTGGAGGAGAAGGGAGAGGTGGTTAAAAAAGACACATTTTAGGGAACAATGGGTACACTCTTTCATTACAAGGTCGCATATTTCGGCTTGCAGGCAGCCATCGTAGGCCACAGTGTTTTGGCTTATTTAACCTTCTTAACATGCGGGAAAGGTTGCAAACAGCAGCGCATTTCCCATCTCAAGGATGAATTGGGTTGTCCATTTAAAATGGGGTTTCAATGTAAAAGGAGGGGGCTGCAGTTTCCCGGTTAACATGCGGCACAAACACAAGTAAACCACCCCCCACACACACACACACACACGATTCTCTGGGATGATCACTTCACCCCTCCCCTCCACCGCATGGTTAACAGCGGGGAACATTTCTGTTCAGAAGAGCAGGAACGGGCGCCTCTGAATGTCCCCTTAATAAAATCACCCCATTTCAACCAGGTGACCGTGAATGATATCACTCTCCTGAGGATAACAAAGAGAGACAAGGAATGGATATTGTCTGCATGCCAGCAAACACCGGGACCATACGCTGCCATGCTTTGTTATGCAATGATTCCAGACTACGTGCTACTGGCCTGGCGTGGTAAAGTGTCCTACCATGGCGGACGGGATAAGGCAGCCCTCCCCAGAAACCTTTTGCAAAGGCTTTGGGAGTACATAAAGGAGAGCTTTCTGGAGATGTCCCTGGAGGATTTCCGCTCCATCCCCATACACGTTAACAGACTTTTCCAGTAGATGTACTGGCCGCGATTGCCAGGGCAAATTAATCATTAAACACGCTTGCTTTTAAACCATGTGTAATGTTTACAAATATTTACAAAGGTACACTCACCAGAGGTCTCCTGTGTGCCCTGAGGGTCTTGGGTGAGTTCGGAGGTTACTGGTTCCAGGTCCAGGGTAACAAACAGATCCTGGCTGTTGGGGAAACCGGTTTCTCCGCTTCCTTGCTGCTGTGAGCTACCTACAGTACCTCCATCGTCATCTTCCTCGTTCCCCGAACCGTCTTCCCTGTGTGTTTCTCCAGTGAGAGAGTCATAGCACACGGTTGGGGTAGTGGTGGCTGCACCCCCTAGGATCGCATGCAGCTCCGCGTAGTAGCGGCAAGTTTGCGGCTCTGCCCCGGACCTTCCGTTTGCTTCTCTGGCTTTGTGGTAGGCTTGCCTTAGCTCCTTAATTTTCACGCGGCACTGCTGTGTGTCCCTGTTATGGCCTCGGTCCTTCATGGCCTTGGAGATCTTTTCTAATACTTTTCCATTTCTTTTACTGCTACGGAGTTCAGCTATCACTGCTTCATCTCCCCATATGGCGAGCAGATCTCGTACCTCCCGTTCGGTCCATGCTGGAGCTCTTTTGCGATCCTGGGAGGACTCCATGACGGTTACCTGTGCTGATGAGCTCTGCGTGGTCACCTGTGCTCTCCACGCTGGGCAAACAGGAAATGAAATTCAAACCTTCGCGGGTCTTTTCCTGTCTACCTGGTCAGTGCATCTGAGTTGAGAGCGCTGTCCAGAGCGGTCACAATGAAGCACTGTGGGATAGCTCCCGGAGGCCAATAACATCGAATTCCGTCCACACTACCCCAATTCCGACCCGCAAAGGCCGGTTTTATCGCTAATCCCCTCGTCGGAGGTGGTGTAAAGAAACCGGTTTAAAGGGCCCTTTAAGTCGAAAGAAAGGGCCTCGTTGTGTGGACGTGTCCAGGCTTAATTCGGTTTAACGCTGCTAAAGTCGACCTAAACCCGTAGTGTAGACTAGGCCTCAGAGATAATGTTGTAGTGGAGAAATATGCATTTCATTGCATGTGATGAGGCTGTGTATGTGTGGCAGTCTGTACAAAATGTAACATAGTTCTGTAAAAGGGCTGACCATAGGGGTACAAAGTATGCCATGTGAGATATCATTTGAAAGTTCATAATTTGCTGATCATTATTGTCCTGCTAAAATGTGTGGCAACATTGTATGTAAAGTTATACAATATATATATATATATATAGAAGTATATAAATACAGCTAAGCAGTGTAAAAGGCACCTCAGGTTGGGGAACTCAGGGGACAAAGCTGTTCATCAGTCCAGATTGTACCCCGAGTAATGTCACAATATGTCTTTGGATTTATGACCTCCTTAATTATTCATTTACTTCATCATAAGTGCTTGGGTTTGTAAATGATTCATAGATTCCAAAGCTAGAAAGGACCATTGTGATCATGTAGTCTGACTTCCTGCCAAACACAAGCCAGAGAACTTCCCCAAAATAGATCCCAGAGAATGTTTTTTTAGAAACAGATCCAATCTGGATTCCAAAATTTGCTAGTGATGGAGAATCGGAGAATCCACCACAGCCCTTGGTGAATTGTTCCAGTGATTAATTACCTTCAATGTTAAAATGTACACTTTATTTCCAGTCTGAATTTGTCCAGCTTCAGCTTGCAGCCGTTGGATTAAATTATACACTTCTCTGCTAGACTGAAGAGCCTACTATTAAATATCCGTTCCCCATCTAGGATACAGGATGAAATAGGTGGATATTGTGCTGTTTCTTAGTGATTTCAATTGCTTATTTTTTTTAATTTCCCAAGGTTTTTTATTGTACCTCTCTGATTGTTTCTTGTGTGTAGGTGGGTGAAGATATAGTTTTAAATCAATAGGTGGATGTGTCACAGATGAGTGAGGTAAAGCTGTGAAGGGCATTGGCCAACTTAATAATAGCGCCTGTAACGAAATCTGCTTTGTTCAGTGTTCGTTATGGAGCTGCATTCAGTTTAGGCTCTGACGCTACAGCCTCACCCTGGTATGTGAGCACCTATCTCTCTGGTATCTCAGTCGCATGTGCAGCATACCCTAACTTCACGCTGAGTATTGGTAAAAGTGCTACAAAGCCAGAGCAAAATGAGTGCTCGATCCAAGCCCAGTAGTCAGGATTCTGCTCCACATTCAGTGCTGACCCGACTAGGCCAGAGTTCTCCGAGCTAAGTTGCTGAAAACTCTTTGTATCTTAGTTACACTTCAGTGGGGGTATGTCTTGTCTAGTAATATTTTGCGCTTCAAAAGTGCTTTTCCACCTGTAGAGCTCAGAGCACTTTACAAAAGTGGGTTAGTGTTAGTTGTTGGATTTTACAGTCGGTGTATGAACAGAGAGATTTGAAGCACTTTGTACGAAATCTGCTGAAGTCTAGCAGACAAGATCTGTCTATTAAATCGGAGATCAAGGTTTCGTTACCAGCTTTGTCACCAATTTCTTCTGTCACTTTTGACAAGACACTTGGGGCCACCTTTTTCAGAAGAGCTCAGTTCCCCTAACTGATGTGGCCAGATGTCCAAAAATGCTCAAAGCAGCTCCAACTGTTCTGTGAAAATCTGCCCATGTCATTTAGGTTCCTAAGTAGGCTTGTGGAAACCTGACCTTCCAACTTTCTGTGCTTTAGTTATCCCCCATGAAATATCTCTCCCGGTGAGGAGGACGATGAGTTTTCTACCTCTTCAGGCGTCCTATGGGACTTGATGTTCCAGGCTTAGCTGCAGTATTTATAGATTTGCTTTCTGTTGCCTGAACAAAATCTCTAACCCTTATCTTATGCTCTGTATGTCTCCTACTTAAGCACCACCACAACACAAGTATAGGCATTGGTGTTGAGTGCCACTACCTCATAATGTATTGCTAATTTTTTTTAAAGAAACGTGTGTGTGCAGGCCTGTCTCCCCGTTTCCAGCCCCGTGGCTAGATGATGAAAGGACCCAGCAGAACTACAGGTGCATGGGACAGGCATACAAGCAAAAGGGGCTTTTTGTCACATTATACAAGTCTCAAAGCCCTCAGGAAGGCTGCATAGCCATATTTTGCCCACCACAGCTCGTCCCATAGAGTAGAACCCAGTCTGAGAGCTGAGAAAGAAAAGAACAAGGGGCCTGTAAGTCTTCGCACAGGTGGAGGGAAAAGGCTGGGCCTGGAAAGAAGTATAAAAATATCCAGCCAACGGAGAGATCAGCAGTTTGCCCTCATTGCCAGTACTCATGAAGTTATGATGCGTGTAATGGTTTGGTCTTTGGGGGAGTGGGAGAAAAGACACCTGCAATCGCTGGAGAAAACACAGGAATTTCACAGACGCCACCTGCAATTTCCCACTCTGGCCCTGACTGGCTACTGTGCTGCAGGCAGGGCCGGCTCCAGCATTTCTGCCACCCCAAGCCAAAAAAAAAAAAAAAAAAA